>NC_141012.1:46245910-46661025 GCF_052327205.1 Somniosus microcephalus | reverse complement strand
TATTTAATTTATATTTTATATTTATATTTATATTTATATTTTATATTTTATATTTTATAATTTATATTTATATTTTATATTTATATATTTATATTTATATTTTATATTTTATATTTTATATTTATATTTATATTTTATATTCATATTTTATATTTATATTTTATATTTATATTTTATATTTTATATTTATATTTATATTTTATATTTATATTTATATTTTATATTTATATTTTATATTTTATATTTATATTTATATTTTATATTATATTTATATTTTATATTTATATTTATATTTTATATTTTATATATATATATATTTTATAATTATATTTATATTATATTTAATATTTAATATAATTATATTTATATTTATATTTATTATTTTATATTTATATTATATATTTAATAACTCAAACAAAAAACACATAATAATAATAATCTCACTCAACCCCCCCCCCCCCCCCCACCCCCCACCCCCCCCCCCCCCCCCCCCACCCCCCCCCCCCCCCCCACCCCCCCCCCCCCCCCCCCCCCCACCCCCCCCACCCCCACCCCCCCCCACCCCCCCCCCCACACCCCCCCCCACCCCCCACCCACCCCCCACCCCCCACCCCCACCCCCCACCACCCCCCACCCCACCCCCCACCCCCCCCCCCCACCCCCCCCCCACCCCACACCCCCCCCCCACACCCCCCACCCCACCCCCCACCACCCCACCCCCCCACCCCACCCCCACACCCCACACCCCACACCCCACACCCCACCCCACACCCCCCCCCCACACCCCACCCCCCCACCCACCCCACACCCACACCCCACACCCCACACCCCACACCCCACACCCCACCACCCCACCCCCACACCCCACCCACCCCCACACCCCACACCCCACACCCACACCCCCCACCCCACACCCACACCCCACACCCCACACCCCCCACACCCACACCCCACACCCCACACCCCACACCCACACCCACACCCCACACCCACACCCCACACCCACACCCACACCCACACCCCACACCCACACCCACACCCCACACCACCACCACCCCACACCCCACACCCCACACCCACACCCCCACACCCACACCCACACCCCACCCCCACACCCACACCCCCACCACCCACACCCACACCCCACACCCACAACCCACACCCACACCCACACCCACACCCCACACCCCACACACCACACCCCACACCCACACACACCCACACCCACACCCCACACCCACACACCAACCCACACCCCACACCCACACCCCACACCCCACACCCACACCACACCCACACACCCCACAACCCCACACCCACACACCCACACCCACACCACACCCCACACCCACACCCACACCCACACCACCCCACACCCCACACCCACACCACCACACCCCACACCCCACACCCACACCCCAACCCACACCCCACACCCACACCCACACCCCACACCCCACACACCCCACACCCACACCCACACCCACACCCAACACCCCACACCCACACCCACACCACACCACACCCCACACCCACACCCACACCCCACACCACACCACACCCCACACCCCACACCCCACACCCACACCCACACCCACACACACCCACACCCCACACCCACACCCCACACCACCCACACCCACACCCACACCACACCCACACCACACACACCCACACCCACACCCACACCCACAACCACACCCCACACCCACACACCCACACCCACACCCACACCCACACCCCACACCCACACCCACACCCACACCCACACCCCACACCCACACCCACACCCCACACCCACACCCACACCCCACACCCACACACACCACACCCCAACCACACCCCACACCCCAACACACCCACACCCACACCCACACCCACACCCACACACCCTGGCACCAGGGGTGGTTCTGCTGCACAGAACGGAGGAAAAATAGTGGGAGAGCTATAGTGATAGGGGATTCTATTGTAAGGGGAATAGATAGGCGTTCCTGTGGCCGCAAATGAGACACCAGGATGGTATGATGCCTCCCTGGTGCAAGGGTCAAGGATGTCTCAGGGCAGCTGCAGGGCATTCTGGAGAGGGAGGTTGAACAACCAGTTGTTGTGGTGCATATAGGTACCAACGATATAGGTAAAAAATGAGATGAGGTCCTAAAAGATGAATACAGGGAGTTAGGAGGTAAATTTAAAAATAGGACCTCAAAGGTAGTAATCTCAGGATTGCTACCAGTGCCACGTGCTAGTCAGAGTAGAAATAGAAGGGTATTTCAGATGAATACGTGGCTAGAGGAATGGTGCAAGGGGGAGGGATTCAAATTCCTGGGACATTGGAACCAGTTCTGGGGAGGTGGGACCAGTACAAACTGGACGGTTTGCACCTGGGCGGGACCGGGACCAATGTCCTAGGGGGAGTGTTTGCTAGTGCTGTTGGGGAGGGTTTAAACTAAAATGGAAGGGGGTTGGGAACCTGTGCAGGGAGACAGAGGAAAGGGAAGAAAGGATAGAAACAGAAGACAGGAAGCAGAAAAGCAAAAGTGGAATGCAGAGAAATCAAGGGTGTAAATTAAACAGGGCTACAGTAAATAATAATTCTAAAAGGACTAAGAGTGTTAAAAAAACAAGCCTGAAGGGTTTGTGCCTTAATGCGAGGAGCATTCGTAATAAGGTGGATGAGTTAGCTGTGCAAATAGATGTAAACGGATATGATGTAATTGGAATTACGGAGACATGGCTCCAGGGTGACCAAGGTTGGGAATTCAACATCCAGTGGTATTCAATATTCAGGAATGACAGGCAAAAAGGAAAAGGAGCTGGGGTAGCATTGCTGATTAAAGAGATTAACTCAATAGTAAGGAAGGATATTAGTTCTGATGATGTGGAATCTGTATGGGTAGAGCTGAGAAATACCAAGGGCAGAAAATGTTAGTGGGAGTTGTATACAGACCCCCAAACAGTAATGCTGAGGTTGGGGATGGCATTAAATGGGAAATTCGAGACGCGTGCAATAAGGGCACAGCAGTTATCAATGGTGACTTTAATCTACATATAGATTGGGCTAACCAAATTAGTAACACTACTGTGGAGGAGGAATTCCTAGAGTGTATACGGGATGGTTTCCTGGACCAATATGTCAAGGAACCAACTAGAAATCTGGCCACCTTAGACTGGGTATTATGTAATGAGAAAGGATTAATCAGCAATCTTGTTGTGTGAGGCCCTTTGGGGAGGAGCGATCACAATATGATAGAATTCTTCATTAAGATGGAGAGTGAAGTAGTTGACTCAGAGACCATGGTCCTGAATTTAAATAAAGGGAACTACAATGGTATGAGGCGCAAGTTGGCCAGGATGGGTTGGGGACTGTTACTTAAAGGGTTGATGGTGGATAGGCAATGGCAAACATTTAAAGATTGCATGGATGAACAACAGAATTTGTTCATCCCTGTCTGGCATAAAAATAAAACAAAAAAGGTGACTCAACCGTGGCTAACAAGGGAAATTAGGGATAGCATAAGATCCAAGGAGAGCACATATAAATTGGCCAGAAAAAGCAGCAAACCTGATGATTGGGAGCAGTTTAGGTTTCAGCAAAGAAGGAAAAAGGGATTAATTAAGAAGGGGAAAAAAGAATATGAGAGTAAGCTTGCAGGAAAATAAAAGCTGACTATAAAATCTTCTATAGAGATGTGAAGAGAAAAAGATTGGTGAAGTCAAGCATAGGTCCCTTGCAGTCTGAATCAGGGGAATTTATAATGGGGAACACAGAAATGGTTGACCAATTAAATACATACTTTGGTTCTGTCTTCACAAAGGAGGACACAAATAACCTTCCAGAGATGTCGGGGAATATAGGGTCTAAAGAGAGGGAGGAATTGAATGAAATCAGTGTTGGTAGGGAAATGTTGTTAGGGAAATTGACGGCATTGAAGGCCGATAAATCCTCAGGGCCTGATAATCTACATCCTAGGGTACTTAAGGAAGTGGCCCTAGAAATAGTAGATGCATTGCTGGTCATCTTCCAAAATTCTATAGACTCTGGAATAGTTGCCATGGATTGGAGGGAAGCTAATGTAACCCCACTATTTAAAAAAGGTGGTAGAGGGAAAATGGGGAATTATAGACCGGTAAGCCTTGACATCAGTAGTGGGGAAAATGCTAGAGTTCATTATAAAAGATGTAATAGCAGAGCACTTGGAAAACAGTGACAGGATCAGACAAAGTCAACATGGATTTACGAAAGGTAAATCATGCTTGACTAATCTACTGGAATTTTTTGAGGATGTAACTGGTAGAATAGATAAGGGAGAACCAGTGGATGTGGTGTATTTGGACTTTCAGAAGGCTTTCGATAAAGTCCCGCTTAAGAGATTGGCATGCAAAGTTAAAGCACATGTGATTGGGGATAAGGTACTGACATGGATAGAAAACTGGTTGGCAGACAGGAAGCAAAGAGTTGGAATAAACGGGATTTTTTCCGAGTGGCAGGCAGTGACTAGTGGGGTACTGCACGGATCGGTGCTAAGACGCCAGCTATTCACAATATATATTAATCATCTAGACAAGGGAACTAGATGTAATACCTCCAAGCTTGCAGACGACACAAAGCTGGGTGGGTGTGTGTGCTGTGAGGAGGATGCAGAGAAACTCCAGTATGATTTGGACAGGTTGGGTGATTGGGCAGATGCATGGCAGATGCAGTATAATGTGGATAAATGCGAGGTTATCCACTTTGGTGGCAAAAACAGGAAGACAGATTATTATCTGAACAGCAATAGATTGGGAAATGGGGAAGTGCAACGAGACCTGGGTGTCCTTGTGCACCAGTCGCTGAAGGTAAGCATGCAGGTGCAGCAGGCAGTTAAGAAGACAAATGGTATGTTGGCCTTCATAGCGAGAAGATTCGAGTACAGGAGCAAGGATGTCTTGCTGCAGTTGTACAGGGACTTGGTGAGACCACACCTTAAATATTGTGTGCAGTTTTGGTCGCCTTATCTGAAGAAGGATGTTCTTGCCATGGAGGGAGTACAATGAAGATTCACCAGACTGATACCAGGGATGGCAGGAATGACTTATGAAGAGAGATTGGGACAATTAGGCTTATATTCGCTAGAGTTTAGAAGAATGAGAGGGGATCTCATTGAAACTTATAAAATTCTAACAGGACTAGACAGACTAGATGCAGGAACGATGTTCCCGATGGCGGGGGAGTCCAGAACCAGGTGTCACAGTCTAAGGATAAGGGGTAAGCCATTTAGTACTGAGATGAGGAGGAATTTCATCACCCAGAGAGTGGTGAGCCTGTGGAATTCTCTAACACAGAAGGCAGTTGAGGCCAACTTATAAAATATATTCAAGAAGGTGTTAGATCTATTTCTTAAGGCTAAAGGGATCAAGGGATTTGGGGAGAAAGCAGGGACAGGGTACTGAATTTGGATGATCAGCCATGATCTCATTAAATGGTGGAACAGGCTCGAGGGGCCGAATGGCCTACTCCTGCTCCTATCTTCTATGTTTCTATGTTATTCATTCCTGGGATGTTGGCATCACTGGCAAGGCCAGCATTTATTGCCCATCCCTAATTGCCCTTGAGAAAGTGGTGGTGAGCCACCTTCTTGAACTGCTGCAGTCCGTGTGGTGTAGGTGCTCCCACAGTGCTGTTAGGGAGAAAGTTCCAGGATTTTGACCCAGCGACAATGAAGAAACGGCGATATATTTCCAAGTCAGGATGGTGTGTGACTTGGAGGGGTACTTGGAGGTGGTGGTGTTCCCATGCGCCTTCTGCCCTTGTCCTTCTAGGTGGTAGAGTTCACAGGTTTACGAGGTGCTATCGAAGAAGCCTTGGCGAGTTGCTGCAGTGAGTCTTGTAGATGGTACACGCTGTAGCCATGGTACGCCGGTGATGGAGGGAATGAATGTTTAACATGGTGGATGGGGTGCCAATCAAGCGGGCTACTTTGCCCTGGATGGTGTCGAGCTTCTTGAATGTTGTTGGAGTTGCACTCATCCAGGCAAGTGGAGAGCATTCCATCACACACCTGACTTGTGCCTTGCAGGTGGTGGAAAAAACAGCAAACCGGAGGATTGGGAGCAGTTTAGGATTCAGCAAAGGAGGACAAAGGGATTAATTAAGAGGGGGAAAATAGATTATGAGAGTAAGCTTTCAGGGAACATATAAACTGACTGTGAAAGCTTCTATAGATATGTGAAGAGAAAAAGATTGGTGAAGTCAAGCGTAGGTCCCTTGCAGTCAGAATCAAGGGAATTTATAAAGGGGAACACAGAAATGGCAGACCAATTAAATACATACTTTGGTTCTGTCTTCACAAATGAGGACATAAATAACCTCCCAGAGCTGTCGGGGAACATAGGGTCTAATGAGAGGGAGGAATTGAATTAAATCAGTATTTGTAGGGGAATGGTGTTGGGGAAGTTGATGGGATTGAAGGCCGATAAATCCCCAGGGCCTGATAATTTACATCTAGGGTACTTAAGGAAGTGGCCCTAGAAATAGTAGATGCATTGCTGTTCATCTACCAAATTTCTATAGACTCTGGAACAGTTCCCATAGATTGGAGGATAGCTCATGTAACCCCACTATTTAAAAAAGGTGGTAGAGAGAAAACGGGGAATTATAGACCGCTAAGCCTGACATCGGTAGTGGGGAAAATGCTAGAGTCCATTATAAAAGATGTAATAACAGAGCACTTGGAAAACAGTGAGAGGATCGGACAAAGTCAACATGGATTTACAAAAGGTAAATCATGCTTGACTAATCTACTGGAAATTTTTGAGGATGTAATTGGTAGAATAGATAAGGGAGAACCAGTGGATGTGATGTATTTGGACTTTCAGAAGGCTTTCGATAAGGTCCCGCAAAAGAGATTAGCGTGCAAAGTTAAAGCACATTGGATTGTGGGTAAGGTACTGTCTTCGATAGAGAACTGGTTGGCAGACAGGAAGCAAAGAGTTGGAATAAACGGGTCTTTTTCCGAGTGGCAGGCAGTGACTAGTGGGATACCGCAGGGATCGGTCCTAGGATCCCAGCTATTCACAATATATATTAATGATCTAGATGAGGGAACTAGATGTAATATCTCCAAGTCTGCAGATGACACAAAGCTAGGTGAGCGTGTGTGCTGTGAGGAGGATGCCGAGAAACTCCAGTATGATTTGGACAGGTTGGGTGATTGGGCAGGTGCATAACAAATGCAGTATGATGTGGATAAATGCGAGGTTATCCACTTCGGTGGCAAAAACAGGAAGGCAGATTATTATTTGAACAGCAATAGATTGGGAAATGGGGAAGCGCAACGAGACCTGGGTGTCCTTGTGCACCAGTCGCTGAAGGTAAGCATGCAGATGCTGCAGGCAGTTAAGAAGGCAAATGGTATGTTGGCCTTCATAGCGAGAGCATTCTAGTACAAGAGCAAGGATGTCTTGCTGCAGTTGTACAGGGCCTTGGTGAGACCACACCTTGAGTATTGTGTGCAGTTTTGGTCGCCTTATCTGAGGAAGGATATTCTTGCCATGGAGAGAGTGCAGTGAAGATTCACCAGACTGATACCTGGGGTGGCAGGAATGACATATGAGGAGAGATTGGGTCGATTAGGCTTATATTCGCTGGAGTTTAGAATAATGAGAGGGGATCTCATTGAAACTTGTAAAAGTCACTCACTGCCAGTCCCTCTGTTACCCTCTGTGTCACTCATTGTCAGCCCCTTGTTCTGCTCTGTGTATCTCAGTTCTATTATTCCCCTCTATGTACCTGAGCCTGATTTATCTGATCTAGTTCAGATATTAATGGATTCAATGACATTCCTTCTTAAAATTTGTTTGTTTAAATATTGATTGATACACGGTGCTGGATTTATTAATGTATTTCATGATTTATTAATGCCATTTTTAAAATGGTGTCCTTATTAAACTTTAATTGTTAACCTTTCTTTATTCATACAGACATATATTTAAAAGTTGATTTAATTTAAAACAATTTACCCGCAGTACCTGTGCTATCACTAGACGGAACTCCACTTGTCAGCTCAACTGTGCACCAGTAAAGTTCCTGACAACATCAAATCATCGCCTAAAGCCCAAAAGCATGGAATCTGTCTGTAAAATATGTACAACTTTACTTTGTTTCTAGTTTCATGTATTGGGTTCGAGGAGTTAAACGTGAGAAAGTCAGCGTTTTATATTAAATGTCATTTAAATTACACACTGGAGGCTGCTGAATGTGAACTAGGAAACCGAAATGAGACTATTTTTTTTAGATCCACAAATGATGAAATAAAAGCCGAGCTTATTGCTGCGTGTCAGCCATGGCTCAGTGGGCAGCACTCTCGCTTCTGAGTCAGAATGTTGTGGGTTCAAGTCCCACTCCAGAGACTTGACCACAAAATCTGGGCTGACACTCCCAAAGTAGTACTGAGGTGGTGCTGCACTGTCGATAGGTGCCGTCTTTCAGATGTGACAATAAACCGTTTTCAATTTCTGGGCATAAGGAAAGGGAAATAGGGGGGTGGAGGATTGCAATGCTTACCTTTGTGTTGTTCCTGGATTTCATGAGTTTCCTGGGGATGGAGGGAGCAAAGTGCATCCTACAAAACCAGGCATTTTAATTAAATGCTCTAGGAACACTGGCTTCGGAGCCTGATGGGAGGTGCATCTGCAGTCCCCTCAGATTACAAGGTCCAAAAGACCAAGAAAATGTTCTGGTTCTTTTTGCACAGCAACCAGATGCCTCTGCAGCCATCAACAGCGCTTGGCTTTCCACCTCTGGTTCTGGGTGGAGAATCAAAGGTAGCTTATCGCAATCGTTAGACTGGCATTGACACATAGAACAGATCCCTATTAATGACCCGCATATTAGCTGGTACACAAATACCATGCTACAGCCCTTTCCAAAATATACATACAAGAATCCTGCCCCAACTGCGGTTTTGCCATACGCGGATTTCAAGTAGACACAGTTTCCTCTCCGCGAAAACTTTTGCCAACCACAGCAGTAAATTTTGCGTATACACGGTTTTAAATTTAGGATTAAGGTAAATAACATGATTTTATTGCTTTTATATTCTTTTTTATTGTGTTATTTGAACATTTAGGCCTAGAAATTCATTAAGGCGCTGCCAGCTTTCCGGCCAGTTACCGCCTAAAGAGGGCTTCTGCGCCAAAAATGAGTTTGCGCTGATATTCAGCGCAGCGGTATTGGCGGCGGTAGCCGTTAGCGCTGCGCCGGCACCGATGACGTCATCGGTGTGCGCAGTGCCCCGGTTCCGCCCCGAAACCGGCCCGATCCCCATATTTAGTAGCGGCCGCCTCCTCCAAAGCGGCCGCAAACAGCGACCAGAAAACGGGGCTGTGCTGTAGCCTTAGTGGGGCGCTTTAAAGGGGAAGGTGCGGCCGGCCGCTTTTTCGGCGGCCGCCTGCCCGCACCTCCTTCCCCGGCCTCCTCCCCACCCCCCCCCCCGCGGCATTGCCGGCTGCTTTCCGCGAACCCGGCACGTCTCCGTGGTGCCGGGCTCATTTGCCGGCACATTCCAGCGGCGATCTCCCCGTTGCAGGCAGCTCCCTCTTAAGAGAAGGAGGAGGCCTGCAGTACCGCAGCCTGCTGCTCCGCAGCGGCTGGCGCAGCGGCGCCAAGAGCGCTGAAATTCAGTGTCAGCGCCCCAAGCGGAGGCGGGCACACCCTGGTATAGCGCCCGGTTCCGAATTGGGGCGCAAACACTGAATATCTGATGATCGCTAATGGCTACCCGCCCAGCGCTAACTTTTGGGCGCGAGTGAGCTGGCCGCCCCAAAGTGAATTTCTAGGCCATATACTTTATTTGCCAACCGCGGTTTTACTAACCACGGGGGTTTTCAGGGGCATATCCCCGCGGTTGGGGAGGGATTACTGTATACACATTGGGCTAGAAATTCATTAAAGCCAAGGAATGGGCAGTGTTTAGACTAAAAATGGTAAATTAGCGCCAGGTAAAAATCATCTAGAGTGCATACAAAATTCGTCCTCGTTCCTCATTAAATTATTGGAGCCATAAAGCTAGTCTAAAAACCCAAGCTCATTGGCATTACACTGAAAAGATGGAGCAATATCGGGGGCAGTCTAAATGCAAGTAATGATTGCAAACGGCTTTTTTCACTGCTTAAAGGGGAGGTTCATTGATGCTGCAGCACCTTATTTTCAGCATTGTTGGGTGTACAGCTGCCTCAACAACTTTAAGAAGAAGAACAAAGAGAAGGGGCACTTATTTACAAATGCTGTTGGCATATCGCCGCCCCAGGGAGAGAGCCCCGGAGTTTTCCGAGGAAGCTTTGGAGGCATTGGTTTTAGCAGTAGAGAGAAGGCAGATGGTCCTGTATCGACTAGCAGGAGGCCCTCACCACAAGTCTGCTGGACTATATGGAGGGAGGTGGCACATCACATCGCAGGCAGCACTGTGGTCCCCAGGTCCCACACCCGGTGCAGGAAGAAGTTTAACAAGCTCACACAGGTGGTTAGGGTGAGTGAAGGCTTCAACAAATGCTACATACCACCATCTGTACCACAAGCTTCACACACTGTTTAATGTACCACACCCCCAGCACTCACCCACCAACAATCTCTACTGAGCAACACGCACACTCACATCTCACACCTTGCACACAATGACAGCTATTCAACTATGGCAGGCACAAGGGTCATTAGTTATTAGAATTCATGTGATATATGTGATATAAGAACATAAAAACATAAGAAATAGGAGCAGGAATAAGCCACTTGGCCCCTCGAGCCTGCCTCGCCATTCAATAAGATCATGGCTGATCTTGGGCTCAAAGCCACTTCCCCGCCCGCTCCCCATAACCCTTCGCTCCCTTAACTTGCAAAAATCTGTCTATCTCCACCTTAAATGTATTTAATGACACAGCCTCCACAGCTCTCTGCGGCAGAGAATTCCCCAGATTTACAACCCTCCAAGAGAAGAAATTCCTCCTTATCTCAGTTCTAAAAGGGCGACCCTTTATTCTGAAACTATGCCTCCGAGTTCTAGATTTCCCCACGAGGGGAAACATCCTCTCTGCATCTACCTTGTCAAGCCCCCTCAGTAGCTTATACGTTTCAATAAGATCACCTCTCATTCTTCTAAATTCCAATGAGTATAGGCCCAACCAGCTCAACATTTCTTCATAAGTCAACTCCCTCATCTCTGGAATAAACTTAGTGAATCGTCTCTGAACTGCCTCCAATGCAAGTATATCCTTCCTTAAATAAGGAGACCAAAACTGTACGCAGTACTCAAGGTGTGGTCTCACCAATACAGTTGTAGCAGGACTTTCCTGCTTTTATACTCCAACCCCCTTGAAATAAAGGCCAACATTCCATTTGCCTTTTTGATTACTTGCTGTACCTGCATGCTAACTTTTTGTGTTTCATGCACAAGGACCCCCAGGTCCCTCTGAACTGTAGCATTTTGTAATCTCTCTCCATTTAAATAACAATTTGCTTTTTTGTTTTTCCTGCCAAAGTGGATAACCACGCACTTTCCCACATTATACTCCATCTGCCAAATGTTTGCCCACTCACTTAACCTGTCTATATCCCTTTGCAGATCCTTTGAGTCCTCTGCACAATTTGCTTTCCCACACATCTTTGTATCATCTGCAAACTTGGCTACATTACACTCAATCCCTTCATCCAAGTCATTAATGTAGATTGTAAATAGTTGAGGCCCCAGCACCGATCACTGTGGTGCCCCACTAGTTACCGTTTGCCAACCGGAAAATTACCCATTTACCCCAACTCTCTGTTTTCTGTTAGTTAGTCAATTCTCTATCCATGCTAATCACAGAATCACAGAAACCCCACAGTGCAGATAGAGGCCATTTCGGCCCATCGAGCCCGCACCGACACATATCCCACCCGATCCCCGTAACCCCTACACCAACACATATCCCACCCTATCCCCGTAACCCCACGCATTTAATCCCCCTAACACTAAGGGTCAATTTATCATAGCCAATCAACCTAACCCGCACATCTTTGGACTGTGGGAGGAAACCGGAGCACCCGGAGAAAACCCACGCAAACACGGGGAGAATGTGCAAACTCCACACAGACAGTCACCCGAGGCCGGATTCGAACCCGGGTCCCTGGCACTGTGAGGCAACAGTGCTAACCCCCAACTCCATGAGCTCTTACCTTGTGCAGTAACCTTTTATGTGGTACCTTATCAAATGCCTTCTGGAAATCCAAATACACCACATCCACTGGCTCACCCTTATCCACCCTGCTCATTACATCCTCAAACAACTCCAGCAAATTTGTTAAACATGATTTCCCTTTCATAAAACCATGCTGACTCTGCTTGACTACATTATGATTTTCCAAATGCCCAATGTCAGATGTTAGGCTAACTGGTCTATCGTTTCCTGCTTTCTGCCTCCCTCCTTTCTTAAATAAGGGTGTTACATTTGCGGTTTTCCAATCCGCTGGGGCCTCTCCGGAGTCCAGGGAATTTTGGTATATTGCAACCAATGCATCCACTATCTCTGCAGCCACTTCTTTTAAGACCTTGGGATGCAGGCCATCTGGTCCAGGGGACTTGTCAACTTTTAGTCCCATTATTTTATCAACTACTATTTCCTTAGTGATAGTGATTGTCTTTAGTTCCCCCCTTCCTGTGGCCTCTTGATTATCCATTATTGGGATGCTGTTATTGTCTTCTACCGTGAAGACAGATACAAAATATTTGTTCAGAGTCTCTGCCATTTCCCCATTCCCCATTATTAATTCCCCATTCTCATCCTCTAAGGGACCAATGTTTTGCTTGCTTCCTTTTTATATACCTGTAGAAGCTCTTACTATCTGTTTTAATATTTCTTGCCAGTTTACACTCATAATTCATCTTCTCTCATTATTTTTTTAGTCATCCTTTGCTGGTTTTTAAAAAATTTCCAATCCTCTCTTTGGTTTCCCACCAATCTTGGCAACATTGTGTGCCTTCGTTTTCAATTTGATATCATCCTTTACTTCCTTAGTTAACCACGGATGGTGCTCCCTTCTCTTACAATCTTTCTTTCTCACTGGAATATATTTTTGTTGAGAGTTATGAAATATCTCCTTAAATGTCCGCCACTGCATTTCAACTGTCTTACCCTTTAATTTATTTTCCCAGTCCACTTTAGCCAGTTCTGCCCTCATGCCATTATAATTGCCTTTGTTTAAGATCAGGACACTGGTTTGAGATACAACTTTCTAACCCTCCAACTGAATTTGAATTTCAACCATGCTATGATCACTCTTTCCTAGAGGATCCTTTATGATGCAATCATTTATTAATTCTGTCTCATTACACAGTACCAGATCCAAGATAGTCTGCTCCCTAGTTGGTTCAATTACATACTGTTCTAGGAAACTATCCTGAATGCACTCTATGAACTCCTCCTCAAGGCTACCATGGCCAATTTGATTTGTCCAATCAATATGGAGATTAAAATCACCCATGATTATTGCCGTACATTTTTTACAGGCCTCCATTATTTGTTGATTTATACTCTGTCCAACAGTATTGCTACTGTTCGGGGGCCTGTCGACTACACCCACCAGAGACTTTTTCCCTTTATTATTTTTTATCTGCACCCAAACCGATTTTACATCTTGATCTTCTGAGCCAATATCACTTCTCACCACTGCACTGATCCCATCCCTTACCAACAAAGCCACCCCACCTCCCTTTCCTTTCTGTCTATCCTTCTGAATTGTCAAATACCCTGGAATATTCAGTTCCCAGCCCAGGTCACCTTGCAACCACGTCTCTGTAATGGTGATCAGATCATACCCATTTGTATCTATTTGTGCCGTCAACTCATCTATCTTGTTACAAATGCAGCGTGCATTCAGATATAGAACTTTATCTTCTTATCATTTCTCCTTGTTTTGGCCCCATTTTCTGTTGCACTCTTATTTTTAAACATTCTGTCCCTTCCTGTCACACTCTGGTTATTATTTCCCCAATCTCTATCCTGCTCTATTGCTTTCTCATTTCTCATTGACTTTTTAAATTCCGGCTTACCTGGACCCTCCCCCCTACTATTTAGTTTATAGATAAATTTATTAATCATGTTTGGAATATTTTGTGGTCTCTCTCATTTCACCTTTCTGCCCAGGAGGACGCTGTGATGCTCAATGAGACAGGGATGGTATGATGGGGATGTGGTGAGCTATGGGGATCTGGGGTTTCATTCATGTGAATTGGAATCTAATGAGCCGGTCACGAACAGCCCATCCAGAAGGTCAATTGTCTCGCTGCCTCTGCCCTCCCTCCTGTTCTGTTCTCCACCTCCTCGTCCTCCTCCTCCTCCTCCACCTCGTCCTCCTCATCCTTCTCCACCTCATCCTTCTCCTCATCCCCCTCCGCCTCATCCTCCTCCTTCTCATCCTCCTCCACCTCATACTCCTCCTCCTTGTTCTCCTCCTCCATGTCATCTTCCTCCTCATCCTCCTCTGCCTCATCATCCTCCTCAGGCAATGCCGCAATCCCGCAGTCCCCATGACTGAGGAAGTGTTGCGAGCAGAAATCTTTAACAAATAATGAATGACTTCTGCACTTGAATGAACACTCCCTGTCACCAAAAATCTTGAAATAACTAAAGACAGCTGTTTCAGTTGCAGGAAGTAGCAAACAGGCACTGAAGCTGCAAAACCCTGTCAGGTACAGCTGATTTGGGATGGTGCCTTTAAATATCGCTGCTGCCGCCTGCTTCCTGCTGGTAGAAACCAGCTCTCCCTGTTGTTGTTCTGCACTGTCATTAAGGTAAGTGGCTAAATCCAATGTTGGAGGTCGGGCATCCAGTGAGCTTTGCACACTCACTGATGTCACGATCTCCATGATGGCTAGCTCCCTGGTGCTAGG
Organism: Somniosus microcephalus; assembly: GCF_052327205.1. NCBI lineage: Eukaryota > Metazoa > Chordata > Chondrichthyes > Squaliformes > Somniosidae > Somniosus > Somniosus microcephalus. The sequence continues at coordinate 46,646,131 of NC_141012.1, read as the reverse complement.
GTTTACCGGCAGTGCTACCAGCACCACCGATATGGCTTGCGGTGCTGGAAGCGGCATTAGCTGTTGTTACAGCTATCAACGGCATTTCAGCACCATCTCCTGGCGCTAATGTGTGGCGCAAACCACATGAATTTCTCCCCCTCTAGGCTTCGCTACTGACCTGAACCCAGTAATCCAAGTGGATTCAGGTCAGTTAATGCGCTATGCACTTTGTGTGTACTGAACTTTGACTAACTGAATTCTAACTGGACTACTGTGAACAGTTCTTGGCACCACACTTTAGGAAGGATATATTGGTCTTGGAGGGAGTGCAGCACAGGTTTACCAGAATGATACCCAAACTTCAAGGGTTAAATTACGAGGAGAGATGACACAATCTACGTTTGTATTCCCTGGAATTTAGAAGGTAAAGGGGTGATTTTATTGACGTTTTCAAGTTATTAAGAAGAACTGATAGGATAGGTAGAGAGAAACGATTTCCGCTGGTTGGGGAGTCTATGTTCCCATTGCAGAGCCTGCGGGTTTAGGGCCGGGTCGGCAGTTAAAAGCACGGAAATTGACGATGCATTGAGAACCCGTCGTCAATCCGCTGACTTCCTCGTTTAACTTGGGCGCGTTTTGAGGCGTGTCACAGACCCGCTCAGGAGAGGCCCTTGACTGGCTTTTTAACCTCAGGTTTGGGATTTGACTGGTTGTGCACGGGATTCACGCACCTCGGGAACCTTGCCTGTGACGCGGAGGCGGGAGCTCAGTGGCTATTGTGCGAGTTCATTAAGTCACAGCTGGAAAAAACACGTAAATACTCTCAACTTAAATCTGCTTCCTTGTGTAAGGGAAAGGCTCTGGCTGACATCATTTTGTGCAGAGATTTAGCTGTCAGCAATTTGCAGGTCAACCTCAGGAGCAACTCTCACCACATTACTAGTCATTATTGCTACATTGAAGGAATGTGCCTCTGATCTCCACTTTACCTGCTTTCTATTAGATCAGCATGGGTGCCACTTATGCTGTCTCAGCTTGAATCTCAGAATCAGACCAAGATGAGCCCCAGCACCAACAACACCAGCCACACCAGCCACAAATCCAGCAGCCTGCTCCTCAATGACCTGATGCTCTACAGGAGAGCAGGGGGTCAGCACAGGGGGGTGCACTGAGTTGGAGGCGTTACCCCCAAACACAGGTTATACAGGCAGAGGATGAGCTTCCTGGACATGACTGAACAGCAGTGCTTCAGGAGGCTCAGGCTATCGTGCCAGGACATCACAGATATTTGTGAGCTGGCTGGAAGAAGACCTGCTGCCCCGAGGACCTGGTGACCACGCCTTACCAGTGGCTGTCGATGTCACCACCACCCTCAAATTCTTCCCCTCAGGCTCCGTCCGGGGATTTGCAGCAGACATTTGCTGCATCTTGCAGCCGGCTCCCCACAGATGCATCACCCAGTTCACTGATGCCATGTTTCACAAGTTAGCCAATTATGTCAACTGATGAAGCCAGAGTTACTGAGCAAGTGCTTGGCTTTGCAGCTCTGGCTGGCTTCCCACAGGTGCAGGGCGTCATCGACTGCACGCATTTGGCCACCAGGGCACCCCCACATCACCCAGGAATGTTTCTGAACCACAAGGGCTTCCACTCCCTCAATGTGAAGCTCATCTGCAACCATAGGAAGATCATCATGCATGCGTGTGCCAGATTCCCTGGCAGCTGTCATGACTTTCGTGCTGCACCAGTCCACCGTCCCTCTGCTCTGCACGCCTCTAAACAGACCTACTGGCTGGCTGCTTGGAGACAAGGGCTATCCACTGAAGACGAGGCTGATGACACTCTTGAGGATGCCAAGCAATGAGACCGAGGAGTGTCACAATGACAGCCACATGTCCACCAGATGTGTCATAGGGCAAGCAATCGGCATGATGAAGATGCGCTTCAGATGCTTTGACAGATCTGGAGGAGTCCTTCAGTATGCACCAGCCAGGGTCTCCAGAATCATCGTCATGCTGCATGCTGCACAACATAGCGCAGCAGCGAAGATTGGAGCTGCAGGAGGAGCAAGGCACAGAATGCAGAGTCTCTTCAGAGGTGGAGGAGGAGGAACCTGAGGTGAAGGTAGAACCAGCAGTGCTGCACATTGCTGCCCGGGAGGCCTGGGATGGCCTCATAATGGCCAGATTTACGTAACTTGCACCAGTGCACCCATATGGCTCCCAGATGCGGCACCAACTTCTCTCACCCAACAACACGATAAAGCAGACCTACAATGACCAAGCCATTCCTGTCACCCAAATCCCCATTGCTCGAGGTTTAGTAATGTCTCACCATTCACTCCAAGTGGCAAAGCCGTTTCCCAGGTAGCAGGCAAAAATGGACAAGACGGGAATGTTGTGCAAAGAAATAAATTTATATGCGTCATAAATATAACTGAAACTTAACATTAAAGTTTTTTCATGCACCCATGTGCATCTATGATTGTGTCTTTTTCCTTTTCAAAGTGCTTCAACGAGATGCAACCCCTGTGGCTTCAGCAAGGGTAGAGGCAGGCTGCTCACTTCCCTGCTGCGACTGTGTAGACACTTTTGGCAGATGTCCTCTGGGTTTTAGAGCCTGTAAGGGCCTCGCCAAAGAGGCCCTCCTGTAACTGTGTAGACTGCTCCTCCTGTAACTGTGTAGACTGCTCCTCCTGTAACTGTGTAGGGGCAGACTTGGCCATCGGGATCCGAGGCGGCATGTGGGGCTCTGACTGAGGGGGAGGCAATGGGGGAGAAGTCGGAGCACTTTGAGAAGAGCTCCCACTTCCATGTCCCCTCTCACCATCATCCCTCTCATGGGCCACCCGTACTTCCCTGCTAGCAAGGAGCTGGAGAGCACCTTGCTGCACATCAGTGGGGCCATGAAGATCCAAGTCTACATTAATATCCCTCCTCCAGATGAGGTCAGTGAGTGTCTGCAATCTGTTGTTCAGAGCAAGCATGTTGACTGAGTGGGCAAGAACATGCCAAATGGAATACAATATGGGGAAGTGTGAAGTTATCCACTTTGGTAGGAAAACAAAAAAGCTGAATATTTTTTGAATGGTGAGAGACTGGGAAATATTTGCATTCAGAGGGACTTGGGTGTCCTTGTACATGAATCACAGAAAATTAACATGCAGGTACAGCAAACAATTAAGAAAGCAAATGGTATGTTAGCTTTTGTTACAAAGGGATTAGAACATAAGTGTAAAGACGTCTTACTGCAATTACACAGAGCATTGGTGAGGCCACATCTGGAGTACTGTGTACAGTTCTGGTCTCCTTAGCTAAGGAAAGGTATACTTGCCTTAGAGGGAGTGCAAGGAAGGTGCACTAGACTCGTTCCTGGGATGAGGGGATTGCCCTATGAGAGATTGAGTAGATTAGAAGAATAAGAGGTGATCTAATTGAAACATATAAAATTCTTAAGGGGCTTGACAGGGTTAATGCTGAGAAAATGTCTCCCCTGGCTGGGGAATCTGGAACACGGGGTCACAGTCTCAGAATAAGGGGTAGGCCATAGGCCATTTAGAACTGAGATGAGGAGAAATTTCTTCACTCAAAGGGTTGTGAATTTTTGGAATTCTCTACCCCAGAGAGCTGTGGATGTTCAGTCATTGTGTATATTCAAGACAGATGTCTATAAATGTTAGGGAACTAAGGGAACTAAGGGATATGGGGATAGTGTGTGAAGGTGGAGTTGAGGTGGGGCAGGCTCGAGGGGCTGAATGGCCTACTCCAGCTCTTATTTCTTATGTTCTTATGTTCTCGTTGGCCTGGCGCATTTGCTGCTCCATGCAGCTGGCCATCCTTTCCATGGAACAGCACATCGTCGCCATCGCCTGCGAGTTGATGGTGCTCATGCTGGAGATGGACTCCTCCATTTTCTGTAGAGTCAGACATCACAGCTGCAAATGTTGCCAGAGCCTCGCACAATTGTTGCTGCCCCTCCAGGATCACCCTCTTTGTCGACGGCCATTGAGGCTCAGTGTCTGCATGCAGCTGAGCAGAGTTTGGAGTGTCTTGCACCCTCCGGCGAGAAGTCTCCACTGCTGTCCATGTCTCCACCATCTGCTGTTGCAAACTTGTGATCTGTGAGACACCAGGTGAGAACATTACTCTATGTCTCACTGTACCCACCGAGGTGCGTGTATCTGCGCTGGTGCTGGGTGTGCTTGGGTCTGGTGATGGTGCACCCTCAGAGGCTGGAGCATCCTCTGAGGAGTCGTCTTCCTCCTCCTGCTGGGCAGTGGGCGGGGGGGCACTTGATGGACCTGTGGGAGAGTAAAGAGACGAATTAGAACTGTTATGATAAGAATGTGTAAAGTTACCATTATGCACATGATGATATGTCACTGGCTGCTGACATCAGTCACCATGAGTGACTGCTGTATGCCATGTGGCTATAGGATATTTAATTCTGTCTCCAGGTTGCTGGGAGGCCCCCTCTCTCCATCTCTCACTGCCAACAGCTCTATAACTCCAGAGATTTCAAGTGCCTCCTCCTCTGCTGGAGTCAAATTTGTGAACATTGGAGGGCCTCCTCTGGTCTCTGCCTCTCCCAGTTGTTCTGGGCTCTCTTCTCCTGCAAGAAAGGGAAAGAAGAGAACATTGAGTGAGAGTGCTGGAATGAATGTAAAGAATGGATGGGATACATCTGTAGAGGGTGCCTGAGGGAGTGGTGTGACATTGTGAAATGTCCTTGTTCTGTGGTGGTACTTGCTATGATTTTTTTTATTCATTCAGGGGATGTGGGCGTTGTTGGCAAGGCCAGCATTTATTGCCCATCCCTAATTGCCCTTGAGAAGGTGATGGTGAGCTGCCTTCTTGAACCGCTGCAGTTCGTGTGGTGAGGGCACCCCATAGTGCTGTTAGGGAAGGAGTTCTAGGATTTTGACCCAGCGACGATGAAGGAACGGTGATATATTTCCAAGTCAGGATGGTGTGTGACTTGGAGGGGAACTTGCAGGCGGTGGTGTTCCCACGTGACTGCTACCCTTGTCCTTCTAGGTGGTAGAGGTCGCGGGTTTAGGAGGTGCTGCCAAAGAAGCATTGGCGATTTGCTGCATCTTGTAGATGGTACACACTGCAGCCACGGTACACCGGTGGTGGAGGGAGTGAATGTTTAAGGTGGTGGATGGAGTGCCAATCAAATGGGCTGCTTTGACCTGGATGGTGTCGAGCTTTTTGAGTGTTGTTGGAGCTGCACTCATCCAGGCAAGTGGAGAGTGTTCCATCACACTCCTTACTTGTGCCTTGTAGATGGTGGAAAGGCTTTGGGGAGTCAGGAGGTGAGACACTCTGACCTGATCTTGTTGTCACAGTATTTATGTGGCTGGTCCAGTTATGTTTCTGGTCAATGGTGACCCTCAGGATGTTGATGGTGGGGGATTCGGCGATAGTAATGCCATTGATGTTGCATTAGGATGAGGGTGAGTGTCAGTGGTGGTTAGTCAGATGGGGATGTGAGTAGGTGCATAGACAGAGAGGGATGGGTGCACCTGCAAGGTAGGTTGGTGTGAGGAGTGATGTGCAGGAGTAGCCTTAGGAAGGCAATGTGATGGGGTTGGGGTGACAGGCACATCAGGATGTAGGTGAATGTAGCATTGCACTCACCTTTCCTGACCTCATGAGATCATTGACTCTTCTGGATCCACGTCCGCATCACCACATCCCTGCTGCTGACCTCCTCTGCGATCTCCAGCCATGCCCTCTTAGTGTCTCTGGCTGGTCTTTTGTGCCCATTCGCAGGGAAGAGAATCTCCCAGCGTGCTCTGACTCCCTGGACTAGCACTTTCAGGGAAGCATCAGGGAATTTTGTCGCAGCCTTCTCTCCGTGTGTCTCCATGACCCACAGAAATCTCAATATTATGCAGCAATTTGTAACTCTTCCAAAAACCTTAAGGGGCTAGAAATTTGTTATAGCCAAGGAATGGGCAGTGTTTAGACTAAAAATGGTGAATTAGTGCCAGGTGAAAAATCGTCTAGACTGCACGCAAAATTCGTCCTCCTCATTAAAATGATTAGAGCCATAAAGCAAGTCTAAAAACCCAAGCTCATTGGTGTTACACTGAAAAGATGGACCAGTATCGGGTGTAGTCCAAACATAAGTAATGATTACCACAGGCATTTTTCACTGCTTAAAGGAGAGGACTGTTGATGCTGCAGCACCTCCTTCTCAGCATTGTTAGCTGTGTAGCTGCCTCAACAACTACAAGAAGAAGGACAAAGAGAAGGAGCACTTATTTACAAATGCTGATGGCAGATTGCAGCCCCAGGGAGAGAGCCCGGGGGGTTTTCCGAGGGAGCTCTGGAGGCATTGGCTTTAGCAGTGGAGCGAAGGCGGGCAGTCCTGTATCGACTAGCAGGAGGCCCTCGCCACAAATCTGCCGGCCTATGTAGAGGGAGGTGGCACACCACATCACGGGCAGCACTGTGCTCACCAGGACACACACCCAGTGCAGGCAGAAGTTTATCAAGCTCACACGGGTGGTCAGGGTGAGTGAAGGCTTCAACATATGTTATATACCACCATCTGTACCATAAGCTTCACACACTGCTCATTGTACCACACCCCCAGCACTCAGCCACCAACAATCTCTACCGAGCAACACTCACACCCACATCTCACACCCTGCACACAATGACAGCTATTCAACTATGGCAGGCACAAGGATCCATAGAGTTTGGAATATTTTGTGGTCTCTCTAATTTCACCTTTGCACCCAGGAGGACGCTGTGATATGGCATGACACAGGGATGGTATGATGGGGATGTGGTGAGCAATGGGGATCTGGGGTTTCATTCATTCAAATCGGAGTCTGATGAGCCGGTCACAGACAGCCCGTCCGGAAGCCCGATTGTCCGGCTGCCTCCTCCCTCCCTCCTGTTCCTCATCTTCTTCCTCCTCGTCTTCTTCCTTCAAATGCGATGTGTGCAACACTGCTTTAAATATCCACGCAGAAAACGAGTTATCGGTGATGTCATCAGACCCACTCCATTTAATTGGGCCGGTAAACCCGCATGGCTCTTTTAACTGATGCAATTGAGTTTAACGCGCAGTGCAGAATGCGCTGTTGAAGAGTTCAGGATGGTGACCTGCTATGCGGCCCACACGCACCTGCCCATACGCTCAGGTAAAGATTCCAGCCTAGGACTCGGGGACATAGCCTAAAATTTAGAGCCAGGCCTTTCAGAAGTTCAGTTCGGAAACACTTCTATACACAAAGGGTGATACAAGTTTGGAACTCTCTTCCGCAAAACGGCAATTGCTGCTAAATTCATCGTTAATTTTAAATCTGAGATTGCTAGATTTTTGTTAAGCAAAGGTATTAAGGGATATGGGGCAAAGGCGGGTATATGGAGTTAGGTCGCAGATCAGTCATGATCTCATTACATGGCGGAACAGGCTCGAGAGGCTCAATGGTCTCCTGTTCGTATGTTCCTAACTCCTGTAGGCACTGGGGGAGAGGAATATCAGGGTCAAAGGCCCTGATATTAATGGAGAGGCAGGAATGGTGTGGGGGAGCCCGGTAGCAGCAGGGCTTCCTTTAAATAAATACGTACAGACTCCCGCCCTGCAGCTGGTCTGATTGACTGTTTGGTCGGCGGGTAGGAGCGGAAATTTAGCTGCAGGAGGCTGCAGCCAGGGACCCATGGGAATGGTCACCGGCTGTCAGTGGGAGGGAACCTGAGGGGCTGCAGGAAGAATCCGGGCTACGATCGGGGCTGGGGAGGCCGAAGCCTTCCTTGTGAAGACTCGGGATGGGTGGAGCATTCCTGTTCTTCCATGCCCACAAAGAGCTTAAAAACAGACCAAGTTCTAAAACTTACCCAGGCCTTTTCTGGGCAGTTGGCTTCCCTCGCTATGTTGCTGCCAGGGTCAGACAGATTCCTCCTGTGTTGCTGCCAGGGTCAGGGCCTCCAGCTCCGTGCTAGCAGGGATGTGCAGGTGGCTTGTGAGAGGGATGATGCTGAAAGGGGACATAAAATTGGAGGCTCTTCTCAAAGCACTTCCACTTCGCCCCGTTGCCTCCCCCTCACTCAGAGCCCCACATGCTGCCATGGATCCCGACGGCCGAGTCTGCCTTTGTACAGGTGCAGGAGGAGCAGTCTTTGGCGGGGCCCTCACAGGCTCCAAAACCCAGAGGATGTACACCAAAAGCAGTCACAGCAGGGAAGTGAGCAGCCTGCCTCTACCTCTGCTGAAGCCACAGGGGTTGCACCTCGTAGAAGCACTCGGAAAAGAGATGCACAAGGGTATGCACGTGGGTGTATGAACAAATGTTAGTGTTAATTTTCAGTTATTTTTATGACACAGATAAATGTATTTCTTTGCACCACTTGTCCAGTTTTGCCTGCTACCTTGGAAGTGGCTTTGTCACTTGGAGTGAATGGCTCATGTATACTGTAATACCGATAGTGACCACACCAGTATATAAGGGTTGTGATACGTTAACTAGGGCAGAATCGCCCGAGCCTCTGAATAGTAAAGACGTGTTTTATTTTGTTAACAGTGGAGTCTGTGATTATTTATAATACAACCCACAGACTTAACATTGGCGACGAGTCAGGATTCGAACACTGCGGCAGTTGTTCCATGGCGGCTTCGTCCAAAGACAGGACGTTGAAGAGAGGTTTCAATCCTCACCAGTCTGGAACCGACAGGCTGGAAGCGACAGGCATTAGGACCCTGAAGCCTCCATAACCTCGTGGGTAAGCCGCAGCGTTGGCTGCAAAGACAGTGCCACCGATCGGGAGATAAGGGCGATCGCAATCCCTGATAAGAGCCGCGGTGAAACGCGCGAGCGGGTAAGCCAGAGCCCGGGAGGGAGCGAGCAAGATCCGCGCGAGCGGGTGAGCCAGAGGCCGGGGCCCGCTTTCAAGTGCGAGGCGCAGCCGGGCCATCGATCGCATCCGCTGATAAGAGCCGCACTCGGGCTGAAAGTCAGCGTCGGGGAACGGGTGATAACCGCCATTGAAGTGGGCGGAGAGCGCCGAGAAGCGCGGGAAAACCGCCATCGAAGTGGGCGGGGAGAGCGAGAAGCGCGGGAAAGCCGCCATTTTTCGCGGGGAAACCGCTGAAGAAGAAGGAAGAAGCGGGAAACCGCCATCTTGGAAATTATTAAGAATTTCAGGAAAGTAATAAGATTTTTCAGAAAGGCTGGTGTGTTCTCAAGAAGAGAGGGAAAATAAGTATAAGTACAGCAATACTTGTGGTGTTCTCAAGAAGAGAGAAGAAAATTAATAATAAGTAAAGTAATACTTGTACTGTACTCGAAAAGAGAAGAAGATGCCTAAGCGAGGAAATATTAATGACTTTAATGCTGAAATAGAAGACTGGGCCACGTATGTGGAACGCATAGAAATATATTGCGTAGCCAACGACATTGAGGATGACGACAAGGCAATAACTTTGTTAAATTCGATGGGAGCAAAAACATACGGGCTTTTGAAACATCTAATAGCACCAGTTAAACCAGTGGACCAGACCTTCGAAGAGATCGTAGCAGTGCTGAAGGATCACTTGAACCCCACACCGTTGATGCTGGCTGAACAATTTAAATTTTACGCCAGAACCCAGAGGCAAGATGAAAGCAATGCGGAATACTTAGTCGAACTGCGTAAGCTAGCAAAATACTGCCAGTTTGGAGGGAATTTGACAGAGGCGCTGCGGGACAAGTTCGTATGCGGCTTGGCCAAAGAAGGAACGCAGAAGCGACTCCTGGAGGAAAACGACCTCACACTGGACAGGGCTGTCCTCATAGCTTCATCGCACGAAGCCGCAGTGAAAGGAACGGCGGAAATGCAGCTAAAGGCGGCGGCACTCGGGGTGAACCAAATGACTGCAAGCATTTCCAAATGCTACCGTTGTGGAAAGACAACGCACGACCAGAATCAGTGCTGGTTTAAGAATCAAGAGTGCAGGAAATGTGGCAAACTGGGTCACATCGCGAAGGTATGCAGGTCCAGAAAGAAGACCAACAAACAAAGGAAGCCACCACCACAAGAAAAGTACAACAAGGTGCATCAGGTGGCTGAAAAGAGTTCAGACGAACAAAATTCAGACTCAGACCCAAACAGCCAGGAGTTGGATGGTCTGAGAATCCACAATGTGGGTAAAGTAACTGATCTACAGACGATCTGGGTCACACTAAAAATAGCTGGAGTCCAAGTACGAATGGAGCTGGACACGGGATCAGCTGTATCAGTCATCAACCAAAAGGACTACCACCGACTATTCTCTCACATACCCTTAAGAAATACCAAGTTCGTATTACAGACATACACGGGGCATCGCGTATACCCCATGGGGAAAATAAGAGTCAAGGTGAGAGATAGGGGTAAAGTACACCCAAGAATGAATTTGTACGTACTACCTGAGGGAGGACCACCACTTCTAGGACGGGAGTGGATCAAGAAAATAGACATGGAATGGCACTACCGACAAGCAATGACGAGTGAGGACTCGGTGCAGACAAGCAGCTCAGACTCTGAGCCGGAAGACGATAAGTCCAGCTTATGTATGAAAAACAAGGTTAACATTAACTCACAGACTAAGGTTGGAAAATCGATGGCGTGCATAAAGACAGAGAATTCTGAGTCTGTTCAAGCTACAGACATATGCATTACGGAGGAACACCGGGCTCGAACTCAACGCTATTTCAAAGTACAACAACAATTAGAACAATTAAGTTACCGCCTCGTACAAGAGATGAAAACAATGAAAAAGTTCTATGACACCGAATGGGAGAGTCTGGAAAGACAACAGAACCTACTGGCTCAAGCAGAGAGCGACCATAGAGCCATCGTGACCAATTACCGATCACATCTCCCTGATGATGTTCAGGGGTTAGAATATTTGCATGATCTAGAGATACAGCAGAAGGGCAAATCACGCTGCACTGAGGATTTTGTTCTGCAATTAGAGACGGAGCTAGTGCAGGCAAAGTTAAGAGAAGTTGAATCACAGGGTGCTCTTAAGGAGATGCAGAAACAAATCTTGGACATGGAAAAGAGAAACGCTTCTTTACCTGATGAGAATAATGTGGCCATGTTGCAAGAGGAGCTTATAGGGGCGAAACTGAAAGAAGCTAAGCAAAGGATGTTGGAACTTGAAACGCAGAACCAAATCAGCGGTAATCAGCTATGTCAAGCAGAGAAGGAGTGCAAGGGTCTACATGAGAAGGTGCAATATCTCTCAGCCCAAAATAAGGGACTACTCACTCAGTTAAATGAAAGTAAACGGGAAATGGCTGAGATGGACTGCAAGAATAAAGAAGAGTTGATGGCAGTGAGACTTCGAGAGGCAGATAGCATAGCAGCCTTGGCTGAACTCCAACAGGAAATTGCGAAAGAAACAAATGAAGAGGAATCTTCAGGAAGCCAGGATTTTATTCCAGTTCTTCTCTACGACTCCTTACAAGCAGAGTGCGAGAAGTTGAAAAAACAGTATGAACAGGCCCAGACTACAATTCTGGAGGGGGTTAACTCAGCAACCTCCGAAAAGCTAGTTTCGTTGGAAGTATATGAGCAACTAAAGGTTGAACATGAGCAAGAAGTCCAAAGGCTGCAGGAAATTCTTGAGGAGCTCAGGGCCAAGACAGACTCATCGGTAGAAGTTCCATACATAGATGAGGATGTAGAGGTGAAAGACATGGCAGAACTCATAAAAATATGGAAGGAAGCCCAAGACAAATATGAGGCGGCAATTACCGAGGTTGACCGACTTGAAGAACAGTTTCAACTGGGAATGGGCCCTGAACATGAGCTAGAGAGCATCGAGGCGCAACTTCTCCAAGCACTGGAAGCCAAAGTACAAGAGGAAGAGAAGATGAAAGCATTGGAGAAAATGATGGATGAAATGGAGGAGTACGCTGAATTACGTCCAGGGGAACAGGAGAATGGGGAAACAGCTACTTCAGTAGAAGGATTAAATAGCCTGATAACGAAATCCCTGAAGGAAGGGAAAGGATTGAACGCACAAATGAGGCCAGGAGGGAAGGAAGGGCAGACATCCGAGGAAGAGCAGGATGAATATGATTGCTTGAAGAAGGGTTTTGACCTGTTGAGTGACACCGAATGTTATGAGGATGTGGTCTGCCCAAATTGTGATGGGAACTCCCAAAGTGCTGAAATCCTGAGGAAGCACTTAAGGTCTAAGGAACATAGAGAGTTGGTGGCGCTACAGATGGCAGCTGGGAAAAGAGCTCGGAGAGTTTCAAAAAGGCAGAAAAGAAAAAGAAGAAGCAGAAAATAATAACTGTTTAAAATATTATTACTTCTACTACCTCAGTCCGAACACTACGAAAGGTGCTAAATTTGTAAAAAAAAATCCAGGGACATTATCAAGACAGCCAGTGGGTTGTATAAGTCCGCACTGCTGGTTCAACAGGACGAAAGTACAAGCTGTTAAAAAAAAAAAAAGGCTATGGAGGATGCTGTCTGGAACGAATTAATACCAGAGACTGAATTTATGAACTGTTCCCACAGAGACTGAACCTGTAAACTGATTCCACTGAGAGTATGTTTGTAAACTGTTATATGACGTTGACTCCATTGAGAGTATATCTGTAAATTGTTATATGACGTTGACTCCATCGAGAGTATATCTGCAAACTGTTTATATAAAGTTGAAGATTGTATGTTTAACGGGATTCTGTAAGTAATAAGCTAGGAAGGGAGGAGTGTTGTGTATGTAACCGTTTACCTTTAAGGGAACTATAGAATGTAACCGTTCGCCTTTAAGAGCACTACTTTAGGGTGGCACTATCTATTGGCTCATGTATACTGTAATACCGATAGTGACCACACCAGTATATAAGGGTTGTGATACGTTAACTAGGGCAGAATCGCCCGAGCCTCTGAATAGTAAAGACGTGTTTTATTTTGTTAACAGTGGAGTCTGTGATTATTTATAATACAACCCACAGACTTAACACAAACGATTTACCCTCCTCACCGACCAGCGTTCGGTCGCTTTCATGTTTAATAACAAGCTGAGGGGCAAAATCAAGAATGACAAGATCTTGAGGTGGAGAATCGAGCTATCCACCTACGATTATGAGATCTTGTACCGGCCAGGTAAGCTGAACGAACCCCCTGATGCTCTTTCACGAATTACATGCGCCAGCATGCATATTGATAGACTTCAGACCCTCCACAACGACCTCTGCCACCCCGGGGTCACCAGACTTTACCATTTCATTAAGGCCCGCAACCTGACCTACTCCATCGAGGAGGTCAGGACCATGACCAGGAACTGCCAGACCTGTGCCGAGTGCAAACCGCACTTCTATAGGCCGGACAAAGCAAGCCTGATCAAGGCCACCCGCCCCTTCGAGCGCCTGAGCATCGACTTTAAGGGGCCCCTACCGTCATCCGACCGTAATGTGTACTTCCTCAACATCGTTGATGAGTACTCCCGTTTCCCCTTTGCTTTCCCCTGCCCAGACATGACCAGTACCATGGTCATTAAATGCCTGAACGAACTCTTCGCCTTGTTCGGGTTCCCGAACTATATACATAGTGACCGGGGCTCCTCCTTCATGAGCGAGGAACTCCGCCAGTTCCTACTAGCAAGAGGTATTGCAGCAAGCAGGACCACCAGCTACAACCCCCGAGGGAACGGCCAGGTGGAAAGAGAGAACGCGACTGTCTGGAAGGCCATCATCTTAGCCTTAAAGTCTAAGGGCCTCCCAACCTCCCGCTGGCAGGAAGTCCTCCCGACAGCGCTGCATTCCATCCGGTCACTACTTTGCACTGCCGTTAACGCCACCCCCCATGAACGAATGTTTGTTTTCCCCAGGAAGTCGACTACGGGAACCACTCTACCAACCTGGCTGACCTCTCCAGGGCCCGTCCTGCTGCGAAAGCACGTGAGGGCCCATAAAACGGACCCCCTGGTCGAGATGGTGAACCTCCTGCACGCCAACCCCCAGTACGCCTACGTGGCTTACCCAGACGGGCGGGAGGATACTGTCTCCTTACGAGACCTCGCACCCTCGGGCACTCCGGAGACACCACCTTTACCCCCCCCCACCACCCCCCCAATTCCAGCCCAGGTAGACGGCATGCCGGAACCCCACGAGCCTTCGCCGACCACGCAGACACCAGCATTAACACCGGATAATGCAACACCACTGCTGCGACGATCGGAGAGGCTTACGAGGCCTCCGGACAGACTGACATACCAGAACTGGTAGTACACTTCACCCCGCCGGACTCAAATCTAAAGAAGGGGTGAATGTGGTAAACCACTTTTATCGTTCACTATCGTTACACTATAGTTATCACTGTTATATTGTTATCACTGTTCTCACTGTTGTATCACTATACGAGGTCGCCTCTTGTCACACTGTTATACCTGGGCTGACCATCACTGACTCCGCCCATGGCTCCACCTACCTGCCCAGGTATAAAGGTAGTCGACTGGCTGGTATTCCTCCTTGTTGGATCCGATCACCCATGAGGGTGGGCTCTGTTATTTAGTCAATAAAAACCTATAGTTACTTTCCTAACTCGTCGCTTTTCATTGGACGAATTGATAGGTATATCACAAAATCATTTACTTTAAGCTCAAGTGATCATAAGCAATCCCATACATGCTGACACCAGTGAGAGGTCGGCTCGGCAGTGACTAGACGTCTGACTTTAACTGGCAACTGACCAGGTCGCCCTCGACTGCAGCTGCGAGTGGTCAATCTACAGCATCATTTATAGCCCAAAACTTGGCAGCTCACCCACAGCATTCATGTCCCGCACTGTGTGAACAGCGTTGTGTTCTCTCTCTCACTTTCCGATCTGTTTCGATGCTTAGTTAACCAAGGCCAGATGTTCAGAGATTGGAAAAAGTCCTTGTTTTTGCATCTGAGGGTTGACTCCTTGCTCTCACAGAACTTTTCAAGATCTTATTTTTTGGAGGAAAAAAAATGGCTTGCAAGCACATCATTTATTTTACAAATGTTTAGTCAAGCAACCTCTGGCCCTCAAAGCTCATCGGTACATCAAATTTGTCTCTGCAGGGGCGTGGAACACTTTAGCTTCAGTCAAGTGTACTGTGAACAATGTATTCTTACAAGACCCTGACTGAAGGGTTCCTCCAGATCTGTCAAGGCCTCTGAAGCACATCTTGATCATGCCGATTGCTTGCTCTATGATACATCTGCTGGACATGTAGCTCTCGTTGTACCACTCCTTGTCCTCAGTACTTGGCCTCCTCAAGGGTGTCATGAGCCACGTCTTCACTGGACAGCGCTTGTCTCCAAGCAACTGGCCAACCAGAGGTGCGAAGAGCTGAGGGAGGGTGGACTGGCGCAGCACGAAAGAGTCATGACAGCTGCCAAGGAATCCGGCGCACACATGCATGATGATCTTTTGATGGTTGCAGACGAGCTGCACATTGAGGGAGTGGAAGCCCTTGCGGTTCACAAATACTCCTGGATAATGAGGGGGTCCCTTTATGGTGATATGTGTGCAGTCGATGATGCCCTGCACTCGTGGGAAGCCAGCCAGAGCTGCAAAGCCGAGCACCTGCTCAGTAACACTGGCTTCATCAGTGGCAAAGTTCACTTTATTGGCTACCTTGTTAAACAGGGAATCGGTGACCTGGATGATGCATCTGTGGGCGCCCGACTGAGAGATGCTACAAAGGTCTGCTGCAGATCCGTGGAAGGAGCCTGAGGTGAAGAAGTTGAGGGCAGTGGTGACCTTGACAGCCTCTGGTGTGAAGTGTCCACCAGGACCTCTGGGCAGCAGGTCTCGCTCCAGTAAGCTGCAAATGTCTGCAACAACCTAGCGCGATAGCCTGAGCCTCCTGAAGCCCTGCTGCTCAGTCACATCTGGGAAGCTCGTCCTCTGCCTGTACACCCTGTGTTGCGGGTATTGCCTCCGGTGTGGTGCAGCCCTGCGCTGATGCCCTCTCTCCTGTGGAGCATCAGGTCATTGAGGAGAAGGTTGGTGGTGTTGTTGCTGATGCTGCTGGTGTGCCTGCTGCTGCTGGTGGTGGGGCTGATTGTCGTCCGATTCTGAGGACCAAGGTGAGACAGTATAAGCAGCACCCATGCTGATGTAATCGATGGCAGGCCAAGTAGAGATCAGAGGAGCAATCTGTCAATGTTGTGATAGTCACTAGCAATGAGGTGAGAGTGGCTTCCGGGGTTGCAGAAAAGAATTGTAAACTCTAGACACCTAAATCTGTGCACAAGCTGAAGTCATCAAGGGCCTTTCCTTTAGGCAAGTAAGCAGGTGTCATGTGGGAGTATTTATTTGGAATTCCATGCTCTCCATTGATCACCTCGCACAATGGTCACTGAGCTTCCAGCTCACGTTGACAGGCCAGGTTTCCGAGCTGCGTGATTCCTGTGGTCAGCCAATCAAAATCAAAAGCTCTGGTTAAAAACCCTGTTAAGGGTCTAACAACCAGCACTTAATTACTTCAATTAGGTCACCCGCCTCTGCCATTCAGGTCAGTGGCATGCTAGGAAACGCGCATGAGTTAAATGCGTAAGGCGGTGGGATGACAGCGGGTGGTGAATTAATAATTTTATCAAAAATCAGTGAACACATATTTACAACAAAAATATTACCTATTCACCCTTGTGCAATCCATTAGTGCCTCTCGTTCCTGTGCCTTTGCCTGCTCTAGTGCTCCTACGAAGTGTTGGCCCAATGGCTGCAGCACGGCTGGTTGAAGGCTGCTGAGTGTCTGTGCGGGAGACTTCAGATGGCCTTGTAGGACGCCCTCGACCAGCTCTGGTCCTGGAAGGCCCGGCAGTAGACTGCACCACCTCAGCATGGGCGGCAGCAGTCTGGGCTGGCTGGATGACAGGCAGCGACGAGTGGCAGTGGTGGGAGCAGGAATGCTGTCATCCTGAGAGAGGACAGCAGCTTCCTGCTCCACTGACCCACTGCCACTCCCCCGGGGCAGCATCTTACCATCCCTAGCAATCTTTTGCAGCACAGATTGCTGGCCTGCTGCGACACCGTGAAAGCCCCGATCAACGGTGGTAGACCCAGCCACAATGGCAGCAGTCAGAGCTTGTGTGGCATCAAGCTGAGACTGATGAGAGCAGTCTGAGATTGAATGGCACCAAGCATAGTCTGAATTACAGCACTAAGACGTTGCATCGCTTCTGCCTGTGCTGCAATGGAAATTGCTAGATCATCCATCACACTCGAAATCAGGTCTGGGTCGCCACGGTCTCTCTGGGAGTCTACCATCCTTTGCAGACTGGAAATGATGGACTCCTCCACGCTCCTCACCATTGCTGAGAGGCTCTCTGGCACCCTTGTCATTTCACCTGTCATCTCCGTGTGCATGCCCATCGCCCTTCTTCTAAATGCTTCCCCATCGAAATCCTCATCTGAGGCCTGGTCAGCAGAACTCGCGCACGAACTCGCCCTCCAGGGAACTGGCCCCCAAGCTATCTTTTCCCCCTGGCCTTGCTGCAGCCCACTCGTCCCCGGTGCCTCACCCTGTGCAGATCCTGCTACTATACTAGCCTCTAAAGAACACGTAGTGCCAGTGTCTGAGCTGTGAGCACGAATTTTGCGTGCAGTCCCTTAAGCATTAGCGCCTGCTGCTAATTCTCTAACTTTTCTACTGATACTGCCCATTCCTTGGCTATTAAGAATTTCTAGCCCAACGTGTTTAGCCAGCCTTTTCCCCTTGTTTCTCAAACCTTCAGTTACAGTGATGCAAATCAGGTGACTTGCGTCACTCTGATGAGGAAGACACTCAGCTGTTTTCGCTCTTTCCCCTCCCCCACCAAAAGAAGATTTGCCAACCACATTTTTCTGAGAGCAGGACTACTTTAAGCTCAATTTAGCTGAAGGATTCCTTCGTTTCTAATGAAGTTTGCTCCCCTCCCCTTGGACCTGACAATATTAAAATGGGGATTATGGAAAGTAAAGGCGAGTAAGCAAGTGTGACATTCAGTCAAGATTAGAAATGAGTCCTAATATATCTCATAATTCTGCAGTCTTCAGGAAAGATGTATCCATTAGAAGAAAGGTTTTATTTAAAAGGAGAGAGAGGCGCAAAGAGCTTGGCTGTATTTCCTGATGGACCATTAAATTCACCAGACATCCATCATCTCCGACACTACACACACCCACCAACACATTAGTGTTTCATTTTACGTCGCCTACTCAGCTCCATGCACACTGTCCCGGGGAAGCTACTCCACCCCTCACAGTCATGACATGATTATTAGCTTCTCTCTGCAAACTGCCTCCTTAGTCAAGTGAACATTAGAATTTGCTTTAGCAAGCAGCTTTGTAGATTTTTTTAATTCAAATTGATTGTCTTGTGCCTTGGCAGCATCAGAGACTGAAGGGTGTTGCGCGCTCCACACTGAGGAGAATACACTGCAAACACAGTGCTGTCCACTCACTAATGGGGCCTGTACCACATAAAAGACGTGTTAGCAAAATTAAAGCCCGTGGGATTAAATGGAAAGTGGCTGCATGGATACAAAATTTGCTGAGGGACAGAAAGCCGAGAGTAGTTGTTAGGAATCTTATGATCCATGAAGAAAGACTCATGAAATAACACTGGGCGGCCAGCTGGTGGCGCCGTCCAAGGAGTATAAATACTCGGGCGTGGGCCCAGCTTGACCAGGACATTTTGTAAACAGGAACTAGTGAAAGATAACTAGACCTCCATGATTTGAAACAAGTTGATTAAAGCCTTGCTTTATACTCGAACCAAGTGCGTAGTGAGTTTTATTACATTAGTTGTGGTGAACGGTTGTTTTTCAGACTAAAGGGAAATATACAGTGGTGTTCCCCAGGGGTCAGTATTAGGAATCCCTGCTCTTTTTGATATATATTACGGACCTGGACTTGGGTATAGAGGGCATCATTTCAGAGTTTACAGATGATACGATACTCGGAAATGTAATAAACAATGAGATGGATAGTAGCTGACTTCAGGAGAACAGAGACAGACTGGTGAAATGGGCAGATAAAATTTAACGCAATGTGAAGTGATCCAGTTTGGTAGGAACAACGAGGAGAGGCAATATAAACTAAATGGTACAATGTCAAAGGGGGTGCAGGAACAGAGAGACCTGGGGTGTAGGTACACAAATCATTGAAGGTGGCAGGACAAGTTGAGAAAGCGGTTAAAAAAGCATTCGGGATCCTTGGCTTTATAAATAGAGGCAAAGAATACAAAAGCCCGGAAGTTATGGGGGATTAAATACGTGGGGTTACAGGGAGAGGGTGGGACATGTGTTGGTGTAGGAGTTACGGGGATCGGGTGGGATATGTGTCGGTGCAGGCTCGATGGGCCGAAATGGCCTCTATCTGCACTGTGGGGTTTCTGTGATTCTGTGATTCTGTGATTATGCTGAACCTTTATAAAACACTGGTTAGGCCTCAGCTGGAGTATTGTGCTCAAATCTGGATGCCATACATTTAGGAAGGATGTCAAGACCTTGGAGAGGGTCCAGAGATGAATTAGAATGGTTCCAGGGATGAGGGACTTCAGTTATGTGGAGAGACTGGAGAAGCTGGGGTTGTTCTCCTTAGAGCAGAGAAGGTTAAGAGGAGATTTGTTAGAGGTGTTCAAAATCATGAATGGTTTTGATAGAATAAATAATGAGAAATTGTTTTCAGTGGCAGAAGGGTTAACAACCAAAGGAGTCAGTCTTAAGGTGATTGGCAAAAGAAAGAGGCGATAAGGGTAAACATTTTTTATGCAGCGAGTTGTTGTGATCTGGAATGCGCTGCCTGAAAGGGCGGTGGAAGCAGATTCAAGAGTAACTTTCAAAAGGGAATGGGATATATACTTGAAGGGAAAAACGTTGCTGGGCTATGGGGAAAGAACAGGGCAGTGGGACGAGTTTGAAAGTTCTACCACAGAGTCGGCACAGGCATGATGGGCTGAATGGACTCCTTCCATGTTGTATCATTCTATGGGGCCGCTAAGGGGGTGAAAATGACTTTGCGACCAGGCATGGCGCTGACATCGACTCCCGCCATATTCGGTGGGAGTTTTGCGGCGGCGATATGGTGTTGCACCCCGATCTCCTTCACCCGGAGATCGTGACTTCATCACCATGCGCATCGTCCCGGTAGCGCCCCCAGAACCGAAAACACCGACAGCTGCAGGAGGCGTGCTTCGGGCTGCCGGCCACTTTGGGGGCGATGATTAAAGGCGAGGTGGCCGAGGTATGTAAAAAAAACCTCACCTTTCTTGTTCCAGTTTTTTTTGCGGGTTCCTGCCCGCGATCGATCAGCCCTGCACTCTGCTTGAGGGCCCTGCAGGATCGCGGCTGCCTTGGTGGTCCAAGTAGGTAATTTTTCTATTGCAGATCCTGCAGCGATGGCCCTTCCCTTTAAGGGAGGGGAGGAGCCTTTGGACGCGGCAGCGCTGCGCGGCCCAGTGTGCGACGCTGAAATCTCCGCCCCGCCTGCTGCCGATTGTACTCCAAGAAGGAAGTGGAACGCTTGATTTAGCCCTCCACTTCCTTCCTGGAGTGCAACACCAAATTTTTTTAAAGTTTAGAAACATCAGCACCTGGCGCTAATTTTCTCCACTTTTAAAAGTCAGCGCCCCAAACAGGGCAATAATGAATTTCTCCCCCAAAGTTTCTATGATTCTATGGGGCCTATCTTTAATCCAGCCCAGGCAAGTTGACAAAGGTCTCTTTTCTTTGAAAGTTGTTCAGACTCTTAACTGAAATAAATGTGGGCAGTTCAGGGCAGATCCCTTGGCATTGAATTAAACAAATCTGTCACAGAGAAAATCTTATTCTGCGAGGTCCTATTACAGCCAATGTGTGAAATGAGACTGTCCCATCAATCAGTAGGGACACTACTCTGATCGTCAAGGGATACATCAGGTCATTGCAGGCAAGCTCTGCAGTACACTTCATCCAGTCATACCTACCATGTGAGAACATAGAAAGGGAACAGCGATTCACTAGAATGAAAGCAAGAATGAGAGGTTATTGTTACAGAAGAAGGCTCAAAAAATGTGATCTTATTTCACAGAAAAAGAGAAGGATAAGGAAAGGTCGAATAGAGGTTTACAAAAGGAATAGTGAAAGATTATTTCCACTGGTTGGTGAATCAATGAAAGGGGGATAGAGACTGAGGATTCTCACTGTTTTAATGCAGAGAGTTAATTGAAAGAAAGACTTGCATTTATATAGCGCCTTTCACAACCACTGGATGTCTCAAAGCCCTTGTACAGCCAATGAAGTACCTTTGGAGTGTGGTCACTGTTGTAATGTGGGAAATGCAGCAGCCAATTTGCGCACAGCAAGCTCCCACAAACAGCAATGTGATAATGACCAGATAAACTGTTTCTGTTATGTTGATTGAGGGATGGATTTTGGCCAGGACACCAGGGATAACTCCCCTGCTCTTCTTCGAAATAGGGCCATGGGATCTTTTATGTACACCTGAGAGAGCAGACAGGGCCTTGGTTTAACGTCTCATCCGACAAGACGACACTTACGACAGTGCAGCACTCCCTCGGTACTGCACTGGAGTGTCAGCCTAGATTTTGTGTTCAAGTCCCTGGAGTGGGATGTAAACCCACAACCTTCTGACTCAGAGGTAAGTGTGCTTCCAACTGAGCCACAGCTGACACTGAGTCAGAGAATTTCCTCGGCATTATTGACCCACAATCTGGGCACAAACAAGTTGCGCGGCTTAAAAGATCTTAGAATTTTGGGCGTAAGTGAGTTACGCTGCAACTACAATGCACCCGAATCTCCTCGACCTTTTAGGTCCATCCATCTAACCTTCCACCTGAATGAATCTCCACCCACAACACTGGCCATGTCCCCCAACTCTCAAACACGAGTATCCTCCAATCGCACTCGTTCAATGTCACTCAACATTGCAACCAGAATTTCAGGTGCTGCAGGAAAGAAGGTCATTCTTTTGGTCTTTTAATTGCAATTTTTTGAGCGTTTTTTCTTTAAATTTATCTTCACTGAGACCTGCTCTATTATCTGTTTCTTTTAATGGGTTCTCATGGAAAAGTATCAATCACATTAAAAATGGAAAAACTTCCCCAATTGCGGTTCTTAAACACGTTGTGCCCGATGTGTGTGAATGATGATCTCATTGAATGGCGGAGCAGGCTCGAAGGGCCGAATGGCCTACTCCTGTTCCTATCTCTATGTATCTATGTATCTAAATGAGTTGAAACTTTTAATTTTAAGACTCAAATGAGAAATATACTGGTGTGAGTTTGGCAGTTCCTTGGACTCCGATTGTTTATGCTGATTTATGCCCATTTTGAGTTTTGGCGTATTCTAATGAGATTGGGAGGATAGTTCGCTGTTTCTCGTCTACAGTAAAATTATCGCAGCTTTGGGCGCAATTTCTGGGGTTACGCCCACGTGAGAAACTCCAGGCGGAGGGATGCTTTGCCACAGAGAGCAGTTGAGGCCAAGACCATTGCATCTTTTAAGGAAAGGCTGCATAAATATTTGAAACAGAGGAACGTGGTGGCATAGTGGTTAGCACTGTTGCCTCACAGCGCCAGGGACCCGGGTTCGAATCCGGCCTCGGGTGACTGTCTGTGTGGAGTTTGCACATTCTCCCCGTGTTTGCGCGGGTTTCCTCCGGGTGCTCCGGTTTCCTCCCACAGTCCAAAGATGTGCGGGTTAGGTTGATTGGCTATGATAAATTGACCCTTAGTGTTAGGGGGATTAAATACGTGGGGTTACAGGGATAGAGTGGGATATGTGTTGGTGTAGGGGTTTACGGGGATCGGGTGGGATGTGTGTTGGTGCAGGCTCGATGGGCCGAAATGGCCTCTATCTGCACTGTGGGGTTTCTGTGATTCTGTGAATATATAGGGCTATGGGGAGAGGCAAGGAACGAGCACAGAAATGTTCTCTAAACCTCGATAGTTCGAAAACAAAATGCTGCAGATGCTGGAAATCTGAACTAAAAACAGAAAATGCTGGAAATACTCAGCAGGTCAGGTAGCATCTGTGGAGAGAGAAACAGAGTTTTCTGTTGTGTATGTAATATGTGTGCTACTTTGAACCTATGGACAGGACTGCACTACTTGTAGGGCATAGTGATACGCAGTACCACTCCTGGCCATAGGGGTATAAATAGTACTGTGGGTACTGATCTCCCCTCAGTTCCCGCCTGTGGGCATGAAGTAAAGACCTACGTATAGTCCCTACCTCCAACCAGTAAAGACCTGTTTGAGTTATACGTTTAAGTCTTTGTGTTAATTGTTCAATACAATACACATACTTAACACTGGCGACGAGTCAGGTTCTTACCCTGCGGCAGTTGAAGAGAGGTTTCAAACATCACCACCCCACTAGAAGCGACAGGCTTTAGGACTCTGAAGCCTCCATCAGCGACTGAGCACTGGAGTGCAGCAGCCATCCTGACAGCTTCCAGCGACTGACAGAAGTCTTTCTGCAGTTTCCTTGTTCAACCTAGGTGGTGGGGTAAGCCGTGCAGCGTTGGCTGCAAAGACAGGGCTGGGGAAGTTGGAGAAGATAAGGGCGATCGCAATCCCTGATAAGAGCCGCGGTGAAACGCGCGAGCGGGTAAGCCAGAGCCCGGGAGGGAGCGAGCAAGAGCCGCTTCGGTCGGAAGCCACTTCGCGATCCAGCGATCGCATCCGCTGATAAGGGCCGCACTCGGGCGATCGCGGCGAAGATAAGAGCCGCACTCGGGGGCTGAAGGGAGACGGCGTCGGGGGACGGGTGAAGACCGCCAAGCGTGGGAAAACCGCCATTTTGTGGGCGGAGGACGACGGCAAGAGCGGGAAGCTGCCATCTTTGATAACAAGTAAACAAAATAAAATCTGAGAAATTGCAAATCTACAATGCCTAAACACGGGAATATTAGCACCTTTGATAGTGACCTCGAAGATTGGGCCATATATGTTGAAGAGTAAAAAATTATTGTAAGGCCAATAAAATTCGTGACCAAGATAAAGCTCTAACATTATTACATTTAATGGGTGCGAAGACATACGGGCAATTGAAACACCTGTTATCACCAGATGAACCGGCGGATAAGACGTTCGATGAGATTGTTACTGTCCTGAAAGATCATCTAAACCCCACGCCGCTGATGCTAGCGGAACGATTTAAATTTTATGACAGAAGGCAGCTACAGCATGAAAGCAATGCTGAATATTTGCTGGAATTGCGTAAATTAGCGAAATATTGCCAGTTTGGAACGGGACTGACAGATGCACTACGAGACAAATTTGTGTGTGGTTTATTTAAACAGGATACACAAAAGCGACTGCTCGAGGAGAATGAGCTGACGCTTGAGAAGGCGGTCACTATGGCAGCAGCACACGAAGCCGCAGCGAGAGGCACGGCAGTAATGCAGCTACGGTCACCGGAGCTCAGTGCACACAAATTGGGTGTGAGTTCTGGCAAATGTTATCGTTGTGGAAAGACAACGCATGATCAGAACCAGTGTTGGTTTAAAAACCAAGAATGTAGAACTTGTGGTAGGCTTGGACATATAGCTAGAGTATGCAGGTCAGGGAAGAAGACCAGCAACAAGAAGTCACCACAAGGAAAATACGCAAAGGTACACAAGGTGACCGAACAGGAGTCCGATTCAGACGCTAGCAGTAATGAACTGGCTAGCTTAAGAGTACTCAACGCTGGTAAGGGTGCAGACCTCCAGACAATTTGGGTCACTCTTCAGATAGAAGGAGTCCAAGTAAAACTGGAATTGGACACTGGATCAGCATTGACGGTCATAAATAAGAAAGATTACAGAAAGTTATTCCAACATATTCCCCTACAGGATACGGGGATTATATTGAAAACATACACGGGGCAAAGAGTGTACCCCATCGGGAAAATAGAGGTTGCAGTGGTCCACAAGGGCGAAGACAGTCAAATAATGGACTTATATGTGATATCCGAAGGAGGTTCTCCACTACTAGGACGGGAGTGGATTAGGAAAATGAATATGGACTGGCATTTCCTACAAACAATAACGAGTGAGAACTCGGTGAAGATAGTCGGCCCAGACTCTGGAACGGATGATGGTAAGCCCAACTCAGGTGCAAAAGACAAAGTTTCAGCACAGAATTCCACTGAGCAACAACAACATAGTTTAACTGTGGATTCTGAGTCTGGCAAGTCTACTGATGTGCCCATTTCTGAGGGACACCGGGCTCGAACTCAACTCCATTTCAAACTACAACAGCAATTAGAACAAATGCTTCGCCGTTTTGAGCAAGAGTTGAATGCAACGAAAGAGTTCTTTGATATAGAGTTGGAGAATCTGGAAAGACAACAGAAGCAGCTGATGGAGAAAATGGAGCAGGAGCACACAAAACGTCTGATGTCAGAGGAGTTAACGGTCAGCCAACTCCTGCATATGCTGAAGGACAGGACTCTGAAATGGGAAAAACTTGAACACGAACTTCAATATTCAAACGAAAGGGGTTCGGAGCTCTCAAAGGTTATTGGAAGAGCTGAGGTGGCAACACAGACTGAGATGACTGCAACAGAGCAGCCCTTGGATGCCAAAAGTACGCTGACTCACGTCAACGTAGAACAACAGACCGCTGAAACAGCTGCTCCAGTAGAGGGATTGAATAGTCCGATCAATCAATCTCCAAAAGAAGTTGAAGTAGTAAAATCTCAAATGAGGTCATTAGTAAACGACTTGCTGAAAGCCCAGAAAAAGCTGGATGAAGAGGTACGCATGAAGAAGTCTCTTCAGGAAAGATGTCTGGACTTGGAACAAAAGCTGGCTAACGCCCAGCTGGGTATGGAGGAAATAGAAGACCCTCTCGCTGGCCTAGATCAGGACGACACCAAATATTACTATGTCCTGTCCTGCCCAACTTGTAACTTCGACTCCCACCATACAGAAATCATGGAGGAGCACCGAAAGTCTACGGAACATCGGGAGAAGGTGGCTCTACTACGGAAAAAGGAGGAAGAGAAGGAAGAACTGCGCATGCAGCTGGCAGCTGACAGTGGAGCCCAGAGAGTCTCCAAGAAGCAGAAAAGGAAAAGTCGAAACAGAAGATGACCCATCTGAACCATTATTACCTCTACCAGATCACACACGTGGTCCCTCCGAACGGAGCCAATTCAGTTCGGAAGTTCAAACTGTTAAATCCATGGAAGGACTATTGAATGAGTCACTCCAGCAACGTGAACCGACTACACCACAGAGATTGAATCTGTGAACTGTTTTCCGCAGAGACTGAATCTGTGATCTGTTTTGACATGAAGTTATCTATGTATCTATGTTATTCTGTTATGTAAACCTGAAGTTATATATGTATATATGTTATTACGTTATGTTAAATGGGGAGATGACTGTAAAGCTAGGAAGGGAGGAATGATGTGTATGTAATATGTGTGCTACTTTGAACCTATGGACAGGACTGCACTACTTGTAGGGCGTAGTGATACGCAGTACCACTCCTGGCCATAGGGGTATAAATAGTACTGTGGGTACTGATCTCCCCTCAGTTCCCGCCTGTGGGCATGAAGTAAAGACCTACGTATAGTCCCTACCTCCAACCAGTAAAGACCTGTTTGAGTTATACGTTTAAGTCTTTGTGTTAATTGTTCAATACAATACACATACTTAACATTTTCCACCTGTGATCTTTCGTCAGAGCTGGAAAAAGTTAGAGATGTAACCGGTTTTATGCAAGTGTGGGGGCAGGGAAAGTGGGGAGGGGAGGAAAGAACAAATGGGAAGGTCTGTGATAGGATGGAAAGCAGGAGAGGTTAAAACACAAAGGCCTAGAAATTCATTGTCGCCACTTTTGGGGCGTTAAAGTCGGGCGGCCGCTAAAGTTTGCGCCCGCCGCCAAATCGAGGCCACTTCTCCGATATTCATTAGCTTCGCCCTAAGAGTTTGCTCGAGCGCTAAAACTGGCGCTGGACGCCTCTCTTTAGGCGCTAAGCCGGAGGTGCTGAGCAAGAGCGCCCAGGCCGGGCGCAGCGCAGGTGCAGCCATCTCGTGATTGACAGCAGACACCCTGGCGCCGGCCAGCTCTTAAGGGGGAAGGGTCGACTTTGTCTGCTGCCACGCCCTGGATAGTGGAGCCCTCCAGCTAGGCCTGAACACTGCTGCTGGACCCAAATAGCGCCTGAAGCCATGCAGAGGGCCCGTGAACGAGCGCAGCGCTTCTCAGAGCGTGATCTGAGTGTGCTGGTTGCTGGTGTGGAGAAGAGGCGCCATATTTTGTACCCGGACAATGGCAGGAAGGCGCCGGTCCGCGCCTACCGGAGAGCCTGGAGGCATGTCGCCAGCAAGGTGTCAGCCAACAGCGAGGTCCCCAGGACCGGTGTCCAATGCCGCAAAAAGTTTAATGACCTCACACGGATTGTCAGGGTGCGTACCCTTTCCAGTGACCTCCTCATCCTTGCATGTGCACCTCACATTATGGGCAAAGGGACCTGAAAGCCCTAATGGCCAGCCCTCATCCAGCAGCTATGGAACAGGCATGAACATCAATTGCACATTCTGCACTTAACACACTGGCCAAGCTATTCCACCATGGGAGGCAGTGCACACAAGATCAGGGCGACACACTGGCCAGGCTATTCCACCATGGGAGGCAGTGCACACAAGATCAGGGCGACACACTGGCCAGGCTATTCCACCATGGGAGGCAGTGCACACAAGATCAGGGCGACACACTGGCCAGGCTATTCCACCATGGGAGGCAGTGCACACAAGATCAGGGCGACACACTGGCCAGGCTATTCCACCATGGGAGGCAGTGCACACAAGATCAGGGCTACACACTGTACTTAGAGGCCGTCCTTTCTCTTGCAGGCCAAGCTGGCCAATAACAAGAAGAGCCGGACTGCGACCGGGGGAGGCCGACCCCAGATCCAGCCGCTCACCGAGCTGCAACATCGCGTGGAGCGCATCATGGGTGGCCGGGTGATTGGCCCCGTTGCATGTGGAGATGCCGACCCTGTTCTGGGCACCAATGGTAAGGACATCAACGTTTGGACCTCTCTCGTCCCACTTGCGCATCAGATCTACATCCTTTGCCACTGTCCGACCAATGCGCTGAATGCCACCACTCATGCATCCCTCGCTGACGCCCTCTCCTCACTCTAAAGCTACTCTTGTGCCTTCCTGCTTTCAGATGGTGAGGAGGAGGTCCCTGAACTTGCCAGTGACAGCCCCTCAGAGGAGGAGGAGGAGGAGGAGCAAGAGGAAGGCGGCCCATCAGGGGAACCCTCAGCCGTGGCAACCCATGCCAATGTAGGGGACACGTCTTCCCTGGAGGGGAGCGTCGCGGAAGTGTCGGAGGGGAGGGGAGCTCATGGGACCTGCGGCCTGCAAAAACGCGGGAGGGGGGTGCCAGCTCGGCGGCCTTCTCCCCAGAGGGGGGAAGGGTCGGAGGGGAGTCCAATTGCTGGGCCCAGCGGCGTCCAGCAACGCAGGAAGGGTCGGCCAGCTCGGCGGCCTTCTCCCCAGAGGGAGAGTCCGGCCTCCAGTCCGGAGATGGTCTTCGCCGAGGAGATGGAATGCCTCGAGGACTTGTCCGCGGACTCGGAGCGCCGGCACACGGAGCTCATGGGGGTAGTGGCACGGTTGCCTGAGGCCATCGAGTCCCTCTCTCGGAGTGTGACCGATGTCGGGGCCTCACAGGCCATCAGTTTGGTGGAATTCGGGGCAGAGCAGGCAGCGAGTCGGGCGGCATTCGGGGCAGATCAGGCAGCGAGTCGGGCGGCATTCGGGGCAGCTCAGGCAGCGAGTGGGCAGCTGATCAGTGGTGCCGTGCAGTCACTGGGTGCTCTGATGAGGTCACTGAACAGGTCAACACGGGCACTCACTGCTGCCACACTCGCTGTGTCAGCCAGGCATCGCCAGGGCACCCGGCGCACTGCAGCAGCACAGCGGTCTGTCCCTCGGCAGATTGGTGCGCATGCTGCAGTGCTGGCCCGGGCGAGTGCCAGTGTCTCAGGCGACCAGCGAGCGCCTGCCATCCGCCAGCTTGCCCCCATTCCTCCAGCCGCCACTGCCACTCCCCCAGTGGAGCTGCCAGGAGCTGCTGCAGCGACTGATGCTGGCCAGCCACAGCTGCAGCATTCAACAGCCGCCCGCTCGACGGCCAGACCTCGACTAGGCCGACCCCCAAGGGCATCTGCCGTCACGACATGTGCCCCTCTGGAGCCTGCCCCCAGCTTTGCAGCAGCCAATGGCCTTACTTTGAGGAGGAGCAGCAGGGCGGGCAGGGGCCACACAAAGATGGCCAAGGCATCGCCCTAGCGGGCCAAAAAGTCGAATGTGTGGCCAGTTGTGTTTGTTTTTTGAGGCCGAGAATTGGATGTTTGTTTTTTGAAGGCCGAGGATGTGATGTTTGTATTTTACGAAGTCCGAGGATGATGGCCATTTTAGTTGCACTGTTTTGTTAATCCTCTCCAGGTTGTGGGAGCGAGTAATGTGTTTGAGTGTTTTTTGGGGGTTTCGTCTGTTTTTGGTTTTCATGTGGGAAGGGCCCTGAGTTTGTACAATAAAGCATTTTATTTATTAACATTGTCCATGTTTGATCTTTGAAGTGTTTGTTGCCTTAACCGGCTGAGGGCTTGCGGAGCGGCTGCAATCATGTTCTTTCATTGGTACAAGCCATTCCCTGACAGGGGGCCTAGAAGTGACGTTCAGTAAGCCGCCGACGGGCGGCCCTTGGACCTTGTGCCTCCCTCCTGGGCTGGTACTCCTCGTCCTCGTCGTCCTCATGCTCCTCCTGCTCCTCCTCCTGAGGTGGTGGTCCAACGTGAGGTGGCAGTGCCTGAGTCCTGTGGATAGCCAGGTTGTGCAGCATGCAGCAAACGACGACGAATTGGGGGACTCGCTCCTGCGAATACTGGAGGGCTCCCCCGGAGCGATCGAGACAGCGGAACCGTTGCTTGAGGACGCCGATTGTTTGTTCTATGATGTTCCTAGTCGCTTGATGGCTCTCGTTGTATGCCTCTTCAGCAGGGGTCGTGGGCACGCGGAGCGGGGTCATGAGCGAGGTACACAAAGGATAGCCTTTGTCCCCGATAAGCCATCCTCTTGGGGGAGGCTGTGCCTGGAACATGTCAGCCACAGTTTTCTGTCGCAGGATAAAGGCATCGTGGCTGCTGCCTGGAAAGCGGGCATTGACAGCTAGGATGTGCTGCCTGTGGTCACACACCAGCTGTACGTTGAGGGAATGGTAGCCCTTCCGGTTGCGGTAATCCTCGGCATGCTTCAGAGGTGCCCGCAAAGCCACATGCGTGCAGTCAATGGCGCCCTGCACCATGGGGAAGCCCGCTATTCTTGCAAATCCCACTGCACGCTGCTGCTGCTTGTCCAGGGTCATGGGGAAGGAGATGAATTGATGTCTCCTTCTGAAAAGGGCTTCGGTCACCTGGCGGATGCAGCAATGCACGGCGAACTGGGAGATGTTAGCGATGTCCCCAGCAGCGGATTGGAAGGAGCCGGTGGCATAGAAGTTGAGAGCCACCGTCACCTTCACTGCCACCGACAGAGACGTCCTGCGCATCAGCTGTGGCTGCAGATCTCTCTGAAGCAGCTGGCAGATGTCTGCAACCACCTCCCTTCTGAATCGCAGCCTCCTTACACACATCGCGGCAGACATGGTCAGATAGGAGGACTGCTGGCGGTATACCCTGGGTGGGTAAGGCCTCAGTTGGCGACGCCTGTTGCCCCCTCTGCGTCTAGCCAGGGCTGCCACTCTCTCACAGCGTCTGTAAGCCCTTCTGGCATAAGGCTGAAAGTCAGCGTTGGCACCCAATGCAGCCCCCATTATATGCTGGCAAACAATGAGCTCTCAATGAAGGCAAAGATAATTGCTAAGCTCTGGCCTGAGCCAAAAATACCTGTCCTAGTGTTGGTCCAAACCAGTAAGCTCTCCTCCTTGGTCTCTCTCCAAAAAACCGTTGCACAAGAGTGAATGCTGCAAAATGGCTGGCCTTTATAGTGCAGGGTAAGCCCGGGCGCTAAGCGCCTAGCGCTCGAGATCTACTCCTCCTAAGGCGCTAACGGCTGGCGCGCCCAACTGAATTTCTAGGCCAAAAGGTATGATGGTGCAAGGCAAAAGGAGATGGTAATGGGACAAGTAAAGAAAAAAAGATGGGTCTAGAAGAGGTGTAAATGGGAATGGCAGAATCATCAACAGCTGCCATCAGAAAAAATAGGGGCAGAGGTTATGGTCTGAAATTGTTGAACTCGATGTTGAGTCCAGAAAGCTGTAAGCTGCCAAATCAAAAGATGAGGTGCTGTTCCTCAAGCTTACATTGGAACAGTGTAAGAGGCGGAGGGCAGAGAGATCAGAGTGGGAGTGGAGCAGAGAGCGGACAGGCGACCGGGAGTTCAGGATCATGCTTATGGACTGAACAGAGGTGTTCCGCAAAGCAGTCACCCAATCTGCGTTTAGTCTCCCCAATGTAGAGGAGACCGCATCGTGAGCAGCGAATACAGTATACTAAATTGAAAGTACAAGAAAATCGCTGTTTCACCTGGAAGGAGTGTTTGGGGCCCTGGACGGTGGGAAGGGAGGAGGTAAAAGGGCAAGTGTTGCATCTCCTGCGCTTGCATGGGAAGTTGCTGTGGGAAGGAGTAGGGGTGTTGGGGGTGATTGAGGAGTGGACAAGGGTGTCGCAGAGGGAGCGGTTCCTTCGAAATGCTGAATGGGGGGGGAGGGGGAGCAGCTCGCCAAGGCTTCTTCGACAGCGCCTCCCAAACCCGCGACCTCTTCCACCTAGAAGAACAAGAGCAGCAGACGTATGGGAACACCACCACCTCCAAGTTCCCCTCCAAGTCACACACCATCCTGACTTAGAAGTATATCGCCGTTCCTTCATCGTCGCTGGGTCAAAGTCCTGGAACTCCCTCCCTAACAGCACTGTGGGAGCACCTTCACCACACGGACTGCAGCGGTTCAAGAAGGTGGCTCACCACCACCTTCTGAAGGGCAATTAGGGATGGGCAATAAATGCTGGCCTTGCCAGCGACGCCCACATCCCATGAATGAATTTTTTTAAATGTGTTTCATGGTGGGATCATGCTGGAAGTGGTGGAAGATGATCTGTTGAATGTGGAGGCTATTTAGTTCTGGCTATCGGCTATAGAGTCATAGAGTCATAGAGTAATACAGCACGGATAGAGGCCCTTCAGCCCATCGTGTCCGCGCCGGCCATCAAGCCCTGTCTAATCTTATCCCATATTCCAGCATTTGGCCCGTAGCCTTGTATGCTATGGCATTTCAAGTGCTCATCCAAATGCTTCTTAAATGTTGTGAGGGTTCCTGCCTCCACAACCCTTTCAGGCAGTGAGTTCCAGACTCCAACCACCCTCTGGGTGAAAAAGTTCTTTCTCAAATCCCCTCTAAACCTCCCGCCCTTTACCTTGAATCTATGCCCCTTAGTTATTGACCCCTCTACTAAGGGAAAAAGCTCCTCAGCATCCATCCTATCTATGCCCCTCATAATTTTGTACACCTCAATCATGTCCCCCCTCAGCCTCCTCTGCTCCAAGGAAAACAAACCCAATCTGCCCAGTCTCTCTTCATAGCTGAAGCGCTCCAGCCCTGGTAGCATCCTGGTGAACCTCCTCTGCACCCTCTCTAACGCGATCACATCCTTCCTGTAGTGTGGCGACCAGAACTGCACACAGTATTCCAGCTGTGGCCTAACCAGTGTTTTATACAGCTCCATCATAACCTCCTTGCTCTTATATTCAATGCCTCGGCTAATGAAGGCAAGTATCCCATATGCCTTTTTTACCACCTTATCCACCTGTTCCGCCGCCTTCAGGGATCTGTGTACTTGCACACCCAGATCCCTCTGACCCTCCATCTTGCCTAGGGTCTTTCCATTCATTGTGTATTCCCTTGCCTTGTTAGTCCCCCCAAAGTGCATCACCTCGCACTTTTCCGGGTTAAATTCCATTTGCCACTGTTCCGCCCATCTGACCAACCCATCTATATCGTCCTGCAGACTGAGGCTACCCTCCTCGCTATTTACCACCCCACCAATTTTTGTATCATCCGCGAACTTACTGATCATACCTTTTACATTCATATCCAAGTCATTAATGTAGACCACAAACAGCAAGGGACCCAGCACCGATCCCTGTGGTACCCCACTGGCCACAGGCTTCCAGTCACAAAAACAACCTTCGACCATCACCCTCTGCCTTCTGCCGCTAAGCCAGTTTTGTATCCAATGTGCCAAGGCACCCTGGATTCCATGGGCTCTCACCTTCTTGACCAGTCTCCTGTGCGGGACTTTATCGAAGGCCTTACTGAAATCCATGTATACCACATCCACTGCGTTACCCTCATCCACATCCTCATGTGAAGGCTCTATAGTTCTGTGGTTTCCGATCAGGTTTAAAATTGGTGCAGGAAGCAGCTGCCATTTTGTGGGCAGGTGCAGGTAAATGAGTGCATATTGATATGATGACATCATATACCTGCTTGCCCATCATTTTTGCCAATGTTGCACTGTTTCCTTTACCTGCCCATATAAACTGAGTGCTCTCGGTTTCTAGGCACTGTGCTCCATAAAGAAATCAGTTTAAGAAGTCCAGCACTGAGATTGCATCATTCTTTGACTTTTTCCTAGTGTCACTCAGGTGTTTGAAGAGCCTCGAGTCTATTGCTTTGGTGTTGACTGTTTTTCCACTCCTGCTACCACAGTATCACAACATTTGCTGTTTGCAGGAAGACATACGGGTTTAAAATGATGAAAAGATTCGTTAGGACAGATATGGAGAGAATATTTCCTAGCTGGGAGAATCCAGAACAATCTTAAACTGGAGCCAGGAGTAAAATTAGGAAGCACTTTTTCACTCAAAGGGAAGTGGAAATCTGGAACTCACTCCGACAAAAGGCCGTGGATGCTGGGGGTCATAAGAATATAAAAACATAAGAAATAGGAACAGGAGTCGGCCATTCGGCCCCTCGAGCCTGCTCCGCCATTCAGTAAGATCATGGCTGATCTGATCTTGGCCTCAACTCCACCTTCCTGCCCGCTCCCCATAACCCTCGACTCCCCTGTTTTACAAATATCTGTCTATCTCCGTCTTGAATATATTCAGTGACTCCGCCTCCACAGCTCTCTGGGGTAGGGAATTCCAAAGATTCACGACCCTCTGAGAGAAGAAATTCCTCCTCATCTCTGTCTTAAATGGGTCTCCCCTTATTCTGAAACTATGCCCCCTAGTTCTAGATTCACCCACGAGGGGAAACATCCTCCCTGCATCTACCCTGTCGAGCCTCCTCAGAATCTTATATGTTTCAACACGATCATCTCTCATTCTTCTAAACTCCAATGAATATAGACCCAACCTGCGCAACCTTTCCTCAACCCCTTCATCTCCAGAATCAACCTTGTGAACCTTCTCTGAACTGCCTCCAATGCAAGTATATCCTTCTTTAAATAGGGAGACCAAAACTGTACGCAATACTCCAAGTGTGGTCTCACCAACACCCTGTACAGGCCTGAGATAGATAGAGGAACATGAAGCAAAGACAGGTGAATGAAGTTGAGGTGCAGATCAGCTGTGATCTATTCGAATGATGCAGCAGACTCGAAGGGCTGAATGGCCTACTCCTGTTCCTAAAGTTCCTCAGCCCAGAATTGGCTGAGAAAGTAACGGCGAGCCCATAGCGCCCGCCATCAGTATCGCATTAAAACAATCCAGCAACTTATGGCGAGGAAGAGATACGCAGCGAGTAACGAATCGCCACAAATTTCTGGACGATTTCTCCGCCGTTAGTCTCGCAGAAACCGAAACTTGCCCTCAATCTCCCCATGAGTGTCAAATAATTGCTGGATTTGCGCTGTAGATACGAATTAAACTCGCCGCAGAAAGTTAGAGCTGTTACTTCATGGCATAAGGATGGGGTAATTTATGTTTCCAACGGCCTTCCACTTTGAAACCAGTTAGCAATTAATGGTAATTATTCTGCACATGCCAAATAAAGCACGCAAACAGGGTGCAAGTTAAATTGGGGGGAAATATAAAAGGAAGTAAATACTTCACAGAGGAAAAAAAAAAATTCGAGAATACAACTAAATGATACAACTGAAAGGCTACAGAAGGAGCTCAGATTGGCAAGTGCTTGACTGGACTCGAGTGTCGCTGACTGAGAATACACAGGCTTGTTACTGGCTGGCAAAGCAAGAGATGTTTCTGACCAGTAGAGAGGAAGATCATCAAACTTGATTTGTTGTGAATTGCTATAAAATATATAGCGTTCACGTGTCGGCAGCAGCTGCCTTCTGTTCCTGAACTGCATGAATTAAGAAACAATCTGTACCCTAGGCAGGAAGCTGTCATGTTCCATAGGCAAAAAAACTTAGAGCCATTTTCCTGCATGTAATTTGGTGATATTTTTGCTAACCATTCAAATTTTTACATTTCATTGATTAAGGAGATAGCCTATTGGACCCGTCGTTCACCAAGGTCCCAGATGCCCTGTTGACCTCGCCGCACCATTATCAGCTCGCCCTTCCAGCAATTTGCGGGGCAAAATTAATTGGAGCTGAAGGATGAGGAAAAGCATCCAAACTCACAGCACTCACTGGGAGATGCCCGCTCCAGCAAATTCTGGGCCATTATGTGAATTACCCAGCAGAAGGCTGTACTAAATATTAATGGAGTCAAAAGCAGGCCGTAGCAGGCACTTCACTGGCACTAACATGTATAACCAAGCCCGTTACTGACCTGCACCTTGGCTGCTATGCAAATTTCTAAAGTCTTTATATAATCTCCGACTGGAACGCACTGGGTTACACATGTAGGTGAACATAGGTACATTCAGGTATCTATGTACTTAGTCACATCTGTATTAACACAATTTTAAGTTTAAGACGCTATATAAATGCAAATTGTAAACACACTTTTATCTGTAATCACACTTGTACATAAACAAATACCCATATGAACATATAAAAATATACATTGACTAAAGCCCCCTTCTGCAGGTAAACCTATTGTGTCCCTTTAATATGGCTCATGGAACATTTGTAAACTCCACAAGAGTCTATCTTGGTTTGAGAATATGTTTCTCCTGGTCTCTCGAGGGTGTGTCTCTGCTTTTACTGTGAGCTTCCCCATTACTGGGGCTCTACTGATCCTGCCCTTGAGCCACGTTGGATGAGAGGAAGGAGAAGACAGTGGCGGTTGATAACTCTGTCACCAGTTTGCCCTCCTGCTCTGTAGGGAAGAGCCCGGCCTATATCCCCAGATTGACAGGTTTGAACACTCCATGCCACTCTATGCCACCACCAGCTCACCTCCCCCCACCTTACAACCCGTCTCAGTGACCGTAAGGATATTTTACTTTATTTTCATGGACTTCATGGTAGGTTATGCCCTGGTTTCTAGGCTCTATCTATTGAGAGAGAGGGTGGATAGGTATTTTGCACCGACATTATGGTCACTAGTCCTGTAAGGAGCTAT
The DNA here is from genome assembly GCF_052327205.1 of Somniosus microcephalus. Classification (NCBI taxonomy): domain Eukaryota; kingdom Metazoa; phylum Chordata; class Chondrichthyes; order Squaliformes; family Somniosidae; genus Somniosus; species Somniosus microcephalus. Next base: position 46,609,694 of record NC_141012.1, on the reverse strand, counting down.
TAGGAAGTCCTAGGTACAACTGAAGCATGACTCCCTACCCACCCCTCCTTGTCCTTCTCCACTGTCAGGGCAGTTCCAATGTCTCCTCTGACCACCTCCCAGGGAAGCATGGCTGAGATCTGGGAGTGAGCAGACTGTGACCCAAGCCAGTGGCCATCCCAGGGTATGAGACTGTGTGCTGGTCAGATAGGCAGCATCACTAAGCTTAGTGTCACTGCAAGAAACATCAGGTTTCAGGCTTTTTAAAGGTTGAACATCATCGATTCCCTTCCTTGACTTAAGACGGACATTTTGTTTTGACAGTAAGAAAATATAATATGAAATTCTTCGCTTTTATGATTGTATTTTTTGGGAATAAAATATTATTAAACTTCAGGTGTCTCTGTTACAATAATTGTTAACTTGACATTGGGGTGGGTTTCAACTCAGAGTGGTTTTCTGGCGGGTTAACTTCCCATCGCCAGAGGCAGCAGGTCGCCATGGCGATTTGGTGATATGACTGCTGTTGTTAGCATTCTCGAGGGACTAGATCATGTAGACCATGACGAGCTATTTCACCTTGTCCAGAACAGTTGAACCAGAGGACATGGCCTACGCTTGAAGGGGGGAAAATTCAACACTAATCTGCAGAAACATTAATTCAGTGAACGAGTGGTCAATCTGTGGAACAATAGCCCTGGGGAGATGGTGAAAGCAATTAGTATTGATTAATTCAAATGCAAAGAAGATAGATTTCTTTCAGAAAGCAACATTCAGGAATACAGTATCTGAGTAATTTGAAATGTGGTGAGTGTGGCATGCTTGGGAGGAACAGGTGACTTTGAACCTATGGTTCCCAAAGCTCTCCAGCACTGGTGTTTTCCTCGTGTTGTGTCTGGCTCTGTTGTAGGCTCATTGATAGAGAATGATTGCTGTGATTAGTTAACATCTCCACTATTATTGTATCATGAGACTGCCAGGATGGAAGAAGGTGGACCTTGGACCTTGGACTATTTGCGACCAGCAATTCCGATGTTAACCGCCAGACCATTTAAATGCTGCCGGTCCACTTCCCACCCATTCCGGGTGGGAATAGGGTGTGGAGTGGCTGCTAGCAGGGGAAAATCAGACGGCCTTTGGTCACCCACCAGCTTCCAGGCAAGTGGCAAGAAGTGGGTATCAGGAGGGTCTTATGCAAGGTTGGGGGTGGGTGGGATTTTGCAACTTTTCTTGTGGGATCTGGAAGAGCACTGCAACTCCTCCTAGCTAGACAAAGTCAATTGGTTGACTCACCTGGAGGGCCTTAGCTCAGTGGAAGCACTCTCGCCACTGAGTCAGAAGGTCGAGGGTTCAAACCCCACTCCACAGGCTTGAGCACATAAACTTCACTGCTGTAGTGAGGGAGTGCTGCCCTGTCAGAGGTGCTGTCTTTTAGATGAACTGGTGAATGTAAAAGATCCCACGGCATTGTTTGAAGAAGAGCAGGGAAGTTCTCCCCAATATTTAATCACTCAACCAATATCATGAAAACAGATTATCTGGTCAATTATCCCGTTGCTGTTTGTGGGAGCTTGCTGTGCGCAGATTGGCTGCTGCGTTTTCTACATTAAAACAGTGACAACGCTTCAAAAGCACTTTATTGGCTGTAAAGTGCTTTGGGACAACCTGAGGTGGTGAAAGGCGCTATCGAAATGCAAGTCGTTTCTTCTCACCAGCTGTCAACCTGCTTCAGCCTGGCAAGAAAACGGTGGTGGTTTCCACCCTCAGGCCCTGGTTAAATTGCAATGGGAATCCTAGTGAAGTAATAGGACCATGATATGTCTGAATTCATAAGGCCCCTGCACCCTTTAGGCTGGTGCCTCATCCACCTACAGAACGCTGCAGGATGACACAGAGAGGGTTGAGTTCCAAGTCAAAAGTAACCTGCTTGGCTTTTAATTGCCCACCCACCAGCTGGGCTCCACCAGGCTCCACTGGGCTCCACCAGGCTCCACCAGGCTCCACCGGGCTCCACCGGGCTCCACTGGGCTCCACCGGGCTCCACCAGGCTCCACCGGGCTCCATTGGGCTCCACCAGGCTCCACTGGGCTCCACCGGGCTCCACCGGGCTCCACTGGGCTCCACCGGGCTCCACCGGGCCTCAGCGGGCTCCACCAGGCTCCACCGGGCTCCACCGGGCTCCACCGGGCTCCACCGTGCTCCACCGAGCTCCACCGTGCTCCACCAGGCTCCACCGTGCTCCACCAGGCTCCACCAGGCTCCACCAGGTTCCACCGTGCACCACTGGGCTCCATCAGGCTCCATCGGGCTCCACCGGGCGCCACTGCTTGTCCGACATCCAGTACTGGATGAGCAGAAATTTCCTCCACCCAAGTATTGGGATGACCGAAGCCAGTGGCCGGAATTTTCTGGGGTCCATGCGGACGCGTTCGGAGATGGGTCGGGTGGGAAATTTGAAAAAAGTCAGAGCAGGTCAGGAACCCGCCGTCATCCCGCTCCCACGCGCCTTTCCCTCGGGCGCGTTTGCCGGTATGGCAGCGACCCGACCGGCAGTGACACTTGTCAGACACTGAAGAGCCTTTTTCCCCCTGCATTTCAAATTTCCCTACATGGCCACGGGATTCACACAGCTCGGAAACCGCGTCTGTCAACCCGAGGCGTGAGTTGAGTGGCCATTGTTCCAGCTGATTATGTGACAGCATCAGATGTATTATAAAAGCTCCGACTTCACAGCTGATCACTTTCCTCAGGCAGAAGCTGTTGCTGACTACATTCACAGCACAGATTGAGCTTCCTGCAGGCTGCAAGTGTTTCCAGCAAAGTCTCCATCCAGGATCACCTCATTGGAAGAACCTTTCTCTCCATAGACAGATTGCTCCTGTCAACTCTACTTGACCTGCCATCTATTCCATCAGCATGGGTGCCGTTTACACTGTCTCACTTTGGTCCTCAGAATCTGACCACGATGAGCCCCAACACCAGCAGAACCAGGCACACCAGCAGCACCAACGACAACACCACCAAGCTTCTCTTCAACTACCTGATGCTGCACAGGACAGAGGGCCTCAGCACCCGAGCACATTGCTGCCCGGGAGGCCAGGGATGGGCTCATCGTGGCCAGATTTACTTACCTTGAATGCCACATGCTGCACAAGGTTGGCACCACCCCACAGTAACGCCATAAACAATCCCCACAATGACATAGAAACATAGAAACATAGAAGATAGGAGCAGGAGTAGGCCATTCGGCCCCTCGAGCCTGCTCCACCATTCAATGTGATCATGGCTGATCATCCAAATTCAGTACCCGGTCCCTGCTTTCTCCCCATACCCCTTGATCCCTTTAGCATTAAGAAATATATCCAACTCCTTCTCGAATATCTATATATATAAAGCGGCTCTTCTGTCTGTCTGTCCGTTCTCTATACGTTTGAAAGGTATAGAGCGTACCTACGCGCACGTCACGTCAAAAGAAAGCTTACAATTACGGACCGGTCATAGGCATATTTACGTTTCGGCCGGACAAAAATTCCGCCCGCGGTATCCAAAAAACGTTCAAAATTCCACTCATTAAATGGGAAAGGTTCCGCTCATTTGCTCATTAGCATTGAGTGACGTGAAGGTTGACCAATCCTGCGGTCGACAGTTGACCGACGGTCGACCAATCGCTGCCGGGCCATCCTACAGTTGAGTGTTGAGTGACTTGACGATTGACCAATCCTACGCTTCGGTGACCTAACGGTCGACCAATCGGTGCGTGGGTGGGCGGGCCTTATCGTTCTGAACCGAGGTGAGTGGCCGCCATCTTGATTTTTCACGATTTTTTTCCCACACTTTCTGTGTGTTAGGGAACTAAGGTAAACTAAGGTAGATATTTGAATTATGTGTTAGGGAATTAAATAACAATTTATTTGAGTTTTAAATTGTGTTTAGCAACAGTAGGAAATTAAGTGATCCCCTAACCGCCGCCGTCCCCCCCCCTCCTCCTCACCCTCGCGCAGGGGGGACTCGGGGCTGCTCTCCAGGCCCGCTGCAGGCAGGCCTGAAGCTCAAAAAATTTATCTCTCTCTCTCTCTTCCCTCTCTCTCTCTCTCCTTCTCCTCTTCCCTCTCTCTCCTGCTCCTCTTCCCTCTCTCTCCTCTTCCCTCTCTCTCTCTCTCTACTTCCCCCTCTCTCTCTTCCCGTGAGTGCGGGACCGGAAAAAACGGCGGTTTTTAAAATCAACAAATTTCTCTCTCTCTCTCGCTCTCAGGTGAGGGAGGTTTGACGATGTCGGGGCCCGGGCTCCTCCACCGGGTGGGGAGGTTTGACGGTGCCAGGGCCGGAGCGCGGGCGGGCCGCCCGAAGTTTCCCGCTCGAGCCGCTCGCTAACGGCCGCCGGGCCGCGGGGTTTCCCTGCCTGCTCCCCGCGGGCCGCCTCGCGCCGCTGGCACTGACAGCGCCTGCGCCGCCTGCCCGCCCGCCCGCGAGAGCCCGCTCTCCCGCTCCCGGCGCCGGCCGCCTCTCAGCTCAAGGGGGGAGTGTGAGGCGAGGGGGGGGAGTGTGAGGGAGAGGGGGGGGGGAGTGTGAGGGAGGGGGGGGAGTGTGAGGGAGAGGGGGGGGGAGTGTGAGGGAGAGGGAGGGAGTGTGAGGGAGAGGGGGGAGGGAGTTCTCTTCCCCCCCCCAGTCGGTCTCTCTCCCCCCCACAGTCGCTCTCTCTTCCCCCCAGTTGCTCTCTCTCCCCCCAGTCGCTCTCTCTCTTCCCCCCCAGTCGCTCTCTCTTCCCCCCCAGTGGCTCTCTCTTCCCCCCCAGTCGCTCTCTCTTCCCCCCCAGTCGCTCTCTCTTCCCCCCCAGTCGCTCTCTCTTCCCCCCAGTCGCTCTCTCTTCCCCCCCAGTTGCTCTCTCTTCCCCCCCAGTCGCTCTCTCTTCCCCCCCGTCGCTCTCTCTTCCCCCCCACTCGCTCTCTCTCTTCCCCCCCACTTGCTCTCTCTCTCCCCCCCTCGCTCTCTCTCTTCCCCCCCACTCGCTCTCTCTCTTCCCCCCCACTCGCTCTCTCTCTTCCCCCCCACTCGCTCTCTCTCTTCCCCCACTCGCTCTCTCTCTTCCCCCCCACTCGCTCTCTCTCTTCCCCCCCACTCGCTCTCTCTCTTCCCCCCCACTCGCTCTCTCTCTTCCCCCCCACTCGCGCTCTCTCTCTCTTCCCCCCCACTCGCTCTCTCTCTCTTCCCCCCACTCGCTCTCTCTCTTCCCCCCCCACTCACTCTCTCTCTTCCCCCCCACTCGCTCTCTCTCTTCCCCCCCAGCCGCTCTCTCTCTTCCCCCCACTCGCTCTCCCTCTTCCCCCCCACTCGCTCTCTCTCTTCCCCCCCACTCGCTCTCTCTCTTCCCCCCCACTCGCTTTCTCTCTTCCCCCCCAGTCGTGCTCTCTCTCTTTCCCCCCCGCTCAGTTGCTCTCTCTCTCTCTGCCGCCCCCCCACCCCCCCCAGTCACTCTCTCTCTCTTCCGCACCCCCCCACCCCACCCCAGTCGCTCTCTCTCTCTTCCAACAACAACATGCCCTCGAAAAAGCCTCGGCACCGCCGGGCACCCCCAGCTAGTGGTTAATGTATTGGCCTCTACTGCCTTCTGTGGTAGAGAATTCCACAGGTTCACCACTCTCTGGGTGAAGAAATTCCTCCTCATCTCAGTCCTAAATGGCCTATCCCTTATCCTTAGACTGTGACCCCTGGTTCTGGCCTCCCCGACCATCAGGAACATCCTTCCTGCATCTAGTCTGTCCAGTCCTGTCAGAATTTTATAAGTTTCAATGAGATCCCCTCTCATTCTTCTAAACTCCAGCGAGTACAAGCCCAATCGACCCAATATCTCCTCATACGTCATTCCTGCCATCCCAGGAATCAGCCTGGTGAATCTTCGCTGAACTCCTTCCATGGCAAGAGCATCCTTCCTCAGATAAGGTAACCAAAACGGCACACAATACTCAAGATGTGGTCTCACCACCAATCCATTCACCATTGGTGGAGTTAACGTTATGTCTCATCATTCACTGCAACTCACTAAGCCACTTCCAAAGGTGCACACAAATTTTTCCAAGACTGGAAACTGGTGAAAATGAAGATTTTTATGGTTAAGATCACATTAACGGAAACTTTACATTAACACTGAATAAACCACCCAAATGGCTACTCTTGTGAATCTACTTGTGTGTCATCTTTCTCTTACGCGTGCTTCTATGAGGTGCTACCCCTGTGGCTTCAGCAGACGTAGATGCAGCCTGCTCATTTCCCTGCTGTGGCTGCTTAGACACTCTTGGTGGATGTCCTCTGGGTTTTGGAGCTTCTGATGGCCCTGCCAAAGTCTGCTCCTCCTGCAACGGTGCAGGGGCAGACTTGGCCATCGCGATCCAAGGAGCCTTCTGGGGCTCTGACTGAGGAGGTGGCAATGGTGGAGAAGTTTAAGCTGCACATCAGTGGGGCCATGAGGACCCACGTCTACGCTGACATCCCTCCTGGACAGGAGGTCTATGAGCCTCTGCCATCTATGCTTGATAGATAGCCATCTATTCTCAATAGAGATCATGTGCGCCTGTGAGTGGCGCATTAGCGCCATGCAGGTGGCCATCCTATCCATGGAGGAGCCTACAGTCACCATCGCCTGGGACAGGGTAGTGCTCATGTTGGAGATGGACTCCTCCAGTCTCTGAGCATTTTCAGACATCGCGCTGTCAATGCCTCCTGCACTTCTTGCTGCACCTCCAGGATTGCCCTCTTTCTCGATGGCCCCCCAGGCTCAGCGTCTGCACACAGCTGAGCAGAGCTGAGAGCGTCCTCCACCACTTCGGCGAGGAGTCGCCACTGCTGTCCCTGTGGGCTCTTGCTCACTTGTGATTTGTGATGGACCCAGTAACAACACTACTCTATCTCGGGTTGGATCCACCGAGGTGTGCGTCTCTGCGCTGGTGCTGGGTGCGCTCATGTCTGGTGACGCTGTGCCCTCAGAGGCTGGCGGCTCCTCTGAGGGATCATCTTGCTCTTCCTCCTGGACAGTGGGGGTGGCACTTTATGGACCTGTGGAAGAGTAAAGAGATGAGTTAGATATGCCATATGCAGAATGGGTGCACATACCATTATGCACATGATGACCATTCAGTGGCTGATCACATCAGTCCCCATATGAGTGACTGATGTATGTCATGTAGCCGTATGATATGTAATTCTGTTATCAGGTTGCTGAGATGCCTGCACACTCCTAGATGAACCTTCAAATGCAATGTGGCCATGGCCCCTTTAAATATACCAGCTGAAAATGCGTCACGGATGATGTCATCAGACCTGCACCATTTAATTGGGCCGGGTAATGCACAGGGCGAGCTTAATAGGGCCCATTATCGGAAAGTAATTTTCTGCAGCGGGATGGAAGCAGCAACAGGGTCATGACCTGCCACGCCAACTGCCCACACCTGACACACCCAGGTACAGAAAATTCCGGCCATTGCCTTCGTTCCCCGCCAGAAACACCGTTCCCTCACCACTGACTCCATCCCTCTCCCTGGCAACTGTCTGAGGCTGAACCAGACTGTTCGCAACCTTGGTGTTCTATTTGACACCGAGACGAGCTTCTGACCACATATCCATGCCATCACCAAGGCTACCACCTTCCACCTCCGTAACATCGCCCGACTCCACTCCTGCCTCAGCTCATCTGCTGCTGAAACCCTCATCCATGCCTTTGTTACCTCCAGACTTGACTATTTCAACCCTCTCCTGCTGGTCTCCCAGCTTCCAATCTCCACAAACTTGAGCTCATCCAAAACTCAGCTGCCCCGTGTCCGAACTCGCACCAAGTCCCGCTCACCCATCACCCCTGTGCTCACTGCCCCGTGTCCTAACTCACACCAAGTCCCATTCACCCATCACCCCTGTGCTCACTGCCCCGTGTCCTAACTCACACCAAGTCCCATTCACCCATCACCCCTGTGCTCACTGCCCCGTGTCCTAACTCGCACCAAGTCCCATTCACCCATCACCCCTGTGCTCACTGCCCCGTGTCCTAACTCGCACCGAGTCCCGTTCACCCATCACCCCCTGTGCTCACTGCCCCGTGTCCGAACTCGCACCAAGTCCCGCTCACCCATCACCCCTGTGCTCGCTGACCTACACTGACTCCTGGTACAGTAACGCCTCAATTTTAAAATTCTCATCCTTGTTATCAAATCCCTCCATGGCCTTGGCCCTCCCTATCTCTGTAACCTCCTCCAGCCCTACAAGCCTTCAAGATATCTGCACTCCTCCAATATTGGCCTCTTGCATATCCCTGATTTTAATCACTCCACCATTGAAGGCCAACCGTCTAGGCCCTTAGCTCTGGAATTCTCTCCCCAAACCCCTCTGCCTCTCTCTTCTCATTTAAGGTGCTCCTTAACACCTACCTTTTTGACCAAGCTTTTAGTCATCTGTCCTGATATCTCCTACGTGGCTCGGTGTCAAATTTTGTTTGGTAATGCTCTTGTGAAGAGACTTGGGTCTTTTATTACGCTCAAGGCGCTATAAAAATGCAAGTTGTTGTGAGATCAAAGCGACCCCATCAATTTACATTCGGACTGCGGTCGCAGAACACTTCTTACACAGGAGAAGCCTGTCGAGTAGAGGGCTCTCAGGCAGGAGAACAGTGGGAGGAGATGAACAAATTAAAACTCACTGTGTTAGTACATGTTTAATGTGATGCTGGGATGATCTGCAGACTGAGGCCTGCCCAGATTCCTATAGAAAGGGACGTCAGGTGTTGCTGAAAAGGTCACAGTTGTCCTTGAGTGTAATTGAGATTTCCTTTCGGGTCCGTGCATGAATCCTTTCATTGATCGCAGTGTGGTGGCATATACAAATAGCCGAAGTCCATATAATCAGTGATAGTTAAAACCCATTGCTTTTAATTTCAGTCTAATAAATTCCATGGTTCAAATTGGACTTGTCCTTATTGTAAATGCAGTATTTTATTGCCCTTACACTGAACCTTAATTTTTTTTGTGAAAATACCTTTTGATCTCCCTGTTTGTAAGACAGAGAGGAGCAATTGCCTCTCTCACTGTTACAGCCGTTCATTTCCATTAATGCAATAGTCAAACCTCATTCTCATCAGTTTAGTTTAAGGGGTTGGATGCTCTGGAATGTTCCAGTAACACATTCTGTTTTGCTACCTCTCTTGTTCAGCGAGCGCACTCAAAGCAGAGAGTGCTGTTCCTTTCTTACAGGGGCAATGTAGCATGTACAATCGCCTTTCCTAACACAACCGTAGAGTCACGGGCACAGTCAGGGGGCACATCAAACCGCTGCAAACCGCTTTTGTCAAATCGGCTGATAATCGATCTGTCCCTCAAATACTAAAAGTAAATGTAAAGTAGCAGCCCTCCAATGGTTAGGCCTGCGATTATGAAACTCTGACTCACATGTCCAACTTTCACGAGTCTTTGTTAGATTCAATGAGGCAATGTGGAGAAAAAGCTCGGCCAATAATGAAGGCTTGCCTTGAAATATCTTTGTCATTCTTTGTACAGACAATACATCCATAGTGTACTAAAAGGTGTCAGCTTCTGAATCAGAAGCTCATGGGTTCAAGCACAGCTTCAGAGACTTGAGCACATAATCCAGGCTGACACTTCAGTGCAGGATACAGGGCGTGCTGCACTGTCAGAGGTGCCGTCTTTCAGGTGAGACGTTAAGCTGAAGCCCCGTCTGTCCTCTCAGGCGGACATGAAAAAATCCTATGGCACTATTTGTAGTAGAGCAGGAGAACTCTCCTGGTGTCCCGTCCAACATTCAGCCAGCAGTACCAATACCTGATTAACTGATCATTTATCTCCTTACTCTTTGTGGGACTTTGCACGCTGTGTACCAGAGGTGCCACCTGGCACCGAAATGGAGGTAAGCCGAGTGAATTATGTGAGCTGCAAGGGGCAATCAATTAGTTTAAACCCTTTTGCTGTGCTATTTTCACACCAAACTGATTAACATCTGCTAAAATAGCACAGACTGTAATTGATGTGAACGCATTAGTGGGTGTTGTAAAACTGATTAGCTGCTGGCATTACAACAACAACTTCCATTTATATAGCACCTTTAGCACAGCCTAACATCTCAAGGTGTTTCACAGGAGCGTGATCAGGCAAAAATAAATTGACACCGAGCCCAAGAATGAGACATTAGGACAGGTGACCAAAAGCATGGTCGAAGAGGTGGGTTTTCAGGAGCGTCTTAAAGGAACAGAGAGAGGTAGAAAGGCAAAGTGGTTTAGGGAGGTAATTCCAGAGCTTAGTGCTTAGTCAGCCGAAGGCACGGCCACCAATGGTGGAGCGATTGAAATCGGGGATGGACGAGGCCAGAGTTGGAGGAGCGCAGAGATCTCGGATGGTAGTAAGGCTGAGGAGGTTACAGAGATAGGGAGTTACGCCAGGATCATGCCCTCCAATGCCCACCAGCGCTGAGCCCCAGCAGAGTTTACGGGGCCCGTTGGAAGGCTCCTAATCAGCGCGGGCCAGGTGGGCACAAACACTGGCCGCACCTCTGGAGCCCACCTGCCACGTGCCCATGCAAATTCACCCGTTCACCTGCCTTGATGGGGAATTGCCCAGGTCCACCTGACCCCACCAATGATCGAGGGGGCCGGTCTACAATATTTATGTTAAATTTAGAAGTCTTCATGGGACCAGGTTGTTTACCTGACCTGGGACTCACTGGTGCAGCCTGTGTATGCCATTCTGGAGACCGCTGCACCTGCACTCACTCAGTGTTGTTGGTAACGGGTATTAACAGCGCCACTACCAGCCCAGGTCGCCTTCCAACCTGAGGGGAAGGAACTCCTGCTTCAGGGAGTCACGGCTGCAACCCTTGGTCATCACTTGCCTTGTCAAGGCAGACAGAGCGCCTTTTACAAGCTGGACACCAGTGTCAGCATTACTGCTCTGGAGAGGCAGCGCAATGCTGCACAGGAAGATTAGGAGCAGTGTGAGCACACTGCTCTCTTGTAATGTACACCGAGCCAAAGTGTGGGATGTTGGGAGCAGCTCACGAACCAATCCCCTCTCTCTGTGTGGCCTGAAGAGATCACAGAAAAAAGGAGGAAAGAGTTTGAAAAGAAAATCAACAGTGTCTGCTTAAACCGAGCAGGAATTCTTTTGTTAATTTATTGCACCTGATCAGAGCACACTTCTCCCGCACAGTAAAGTCTTGCAGATGTACACTTTTATGTACATCATTTATCGTTACCCACTGCAATGTATGAAACAGGATTTAGCTTCCCTTTTTCCTTTCTCTTGCTCACTCCCTTTATGCTGCTCTCTGTTTTTCTATTATATCTCGCTCTCTCTCAATCATTTAACTTTCCCTCATTAGCTTCTCTATCTCCCTCTCTGTTACCCTATTTCTCTAACACTCTTCCGCCTTCTCCCCTAATTGTCCTCACCAATCTACCTGTCGCACATGCATCTGTCCATGACAGCATTGGTAGCAGTGACCACCGCACAGTCATTGTGGAGACGAAGTCCCGTCTTCACACTGAAGACACCCTCCATCGTGTTGTGTGGCACTACCACCGTGCTAAATGGGATAGATTCAGAACAGATCGAGCAGCTCAAAACTGGGCAACCATGAGGCACTGTGGGCCATCAGCAGCAGCAGAATTGTATTCCACCACAATCTGTAACCTCATGGCCTGGTATATCCCTCACTCTACCATTGCCATCAAGCCAGGGGACCAACCCTTGTTCAATGAGGAGTGCAGAAGAGCATGCCAGGAGCAGCACCAGGCGTGCCTAAAAATGAGGTGCCAACCTGGGGAAGCTGCAACACAGGACTACCTGCATGCTAAACAGCGAAAGCAGCATGCTGTAGACAGAGCTAAGCGATCCCACAATCAACGGATCAGATCAAAGCTCTGCAGTCCTGCCACATCCAGTCATGAATGGTGGTGGAAAATTTAACAACTAACGGGAGGAAGAGGCTCCATGAATTCCCCCATCCTCAATGATGGTGGAGCCCAGCACGCGAGTGCAAAAGACAAGGCTGAAGTGTTTGCAATCATCTTCAGCCAGAAGTGCCGAGTGGATGATCCATATCGGCCCCATCCTGAGGTCTCCACCATCACAGAAGCCAGTCTTCAGCCGATTCAATTCACTCCACGTGATATCAAGAAACGGCTGAGTGCACTGGATATAGCAAAGGCTATGGGCCCCGACAATATCCTGGCTGTCATGTTGAAGACTTGTGCTCCAGAACTAGCCGCGCCTCTAGTCAAGCTGTTCCATACAGCTACAACACTGGCATCTATCCGACAATGAGGAAAACTGCCCAGGTATGCCCTGTCCAAAAAAAGCAGGACAAATCCAATCGGGTAAATTAGTACCCCATCAGTCCACTCTCAATCATCAGCAAAGTGATGGAAGTTGTTGTCGACAGTGCTATCAAGCGGCACTTACTCACCAATAGCCTGCTCAGTTTGAGTTCTGCCAGGACCACTTGGCTCCAAACCGCAATACAGCCTTGGTTTAAACATGGACAAAAGAGCTGAATTCCAGAGGTGAGGGCAGAGTGACTGCTCTTGACATCAAGGCAGCATTGACCGAGTGTGGCATCAAGGCGCCCTAGTAAAACTGAAGTCAATAGGAATCAGGGGGAAAACTCGCCACTGGCTGGAGTCATACCGAACACTAAGGAAGATGGTTGTGGTAGTTGGAAGCCAATCATCTCAGCCCCAGGACATCACTGCAGGAGTTCCTCAGGGCAGTATCCTAGGCCCAAGCATCTTCAGCACCTTCCCTACATCATAAGGTCAGAAGTAAGGATATTCGCTGATGATTGCAGTGTTCAGTTCCATTTGCAACTCATTAGAAAGTGAAGCAGTCCATGCTCGCATGCAGCAAGACCAGGACTACATTCAGGCTTGGGCTGATAAGTGGTAAGTAACATTTGCGACACACAAGTGCCAGGCAATGACCATCTACAACAAGCGAGAATCTAAACACCACCCTGTAATGTATATACCTTTAAGGGGGGAACTATCTTTTACAGCTCATGTATACTGCAGTACCGGCAGTGACCACACCTGTATATAGCACTGAGTAGTAATCTGTACAGATCAGTTCCCGTGTGAGCCAAGTTGAGTAAACACCTGTTGTACCGTTCTCCTGCAGCCTGTCTTATTATACACGGACACAACATTGGCGACAAGGCAAGTTCGATCCTATCTGCAACTCTGCATCACCTCCCGGGGATTTGTTCCTGGAGATCAGTGGATTGGAAGTCAAGGCCAGAGACTCGGGCGTCGACCACGGGCAACCGCCCAGTCATCCAGCAGGGACTCGAGAATTGCGGGGGAGGCTGTCGAGAGCCAGGCTTGGCTTTCCAGTCGAAGTGATCCAGCGAAACGGGCTGGCAACAGGTAGTGCACAGACCCTTCCCGGACAGCGGCGGGCTACAGCCCGACCGAGCGGCACAGCAAAGGGCCGAGCAGCGTCGACGGGGGAGAGAGAGAGAGGGCAGAGTGCACAGGGCGCAGCCGGTGTTCAGGGGCTGAGCAGCGTCGAAGAGAGGGAGAGAGAGGCGCACAGAAACCCGCGAGGTGCCGCCATTGCCACGAGGACCGCCGAGAGCAGCGTTGGCAGCAGCGCAGGAGAAGCGCGTGAAACCTACAGGGCGCCGCCATTGCCACGAGAACTGCCAGGAGCGGCGTTGGCAGCAGCGGGGGAGGAAGGAAAGCGCGGGAGATGCCATTTTAAGTCATTGGGAGACGCCATTTTAAACCACACCCAAAATGCCGAAGAGTGGCAGTATCACCGCATTTGACAATGAAGTCGAAGATTGGACTACATATGTCAAACGAATAGAGGTATACTGCAAGGCAAATGAGGTGTCAGATGACAAGAAAGCGTCGGTATTGTTAAATTTAATGGGTGTAAAGACGTATGGTTTATTACGAAATCTAGTAACCCCAACGAAGCCAATGGAAAAGAGTTTTGAAGACATAGTAACGATACTACAGGAACATTTAAACCCCACACCGCTGCTGATAGCAGAAAGATTCAAGTTTCACAAACGGAACCAGCATAAGGATGAAAGCAATGCTGATTATTTAACAGAACTGCACAAACTATCGAAACACTGCCAGTTTGGAGCGGGACTGGCAGATACCTTAAGGGACAAGTTTGTGTGTGGGCTTCAAAGTGAAGGAACCCAGAAACGGCTTTTATCTGAAAAGGACCTTACGCTGGAAAAGGCTTTCAGCATTGCGGTATCATATGAAGCAGCAGCATGGGGCGCTGCAGAGATACAACAGAGACCGCAAGAATATGGCACAAACGAAATGTCATATGGAACAGAGAAGTGCTATCGCTGCGGCAGAACAACACACGACCAGAATGATTGCTGGTTCAAAGACAAAGTGTGCAGACAGTGTGGAAAAGTAGGACACATAGCACGAGTCTGCAGGTCAGGAAAGAAAACCAGCAATAAGAAACCTACCAAAGAAAAGTACAAGAAGGTACATAAGATGACGGAGAATAGTTCAGACGAACAAAAGAGTGATAACGACTCTGAAAGCAGGGAACTGAGTTGTCTGAAACTACATAATGTGATCACAACGGAGGATCACCGAACCATTTGGGTCACTCTCAAGATAGCAGGAGTCCAGGTAAAGATGGATTTGGACACAGGATCAGCCCTAACAGTCATAAACCGACGGGACTACGAGCGGCTATTCTCACACATACCCTTGAGAGACACAAAAATTATTTTGAAGACGTACACGGGGCAAAAAGTCTACCCCAAAGGAAAAATAAGGGTGACCGTTATATATAACGGTAAGGAAACACCAAAACTAGACCTGTATGTATTGCAAGATGGAGGACCACCATTACTGGGACGTGAATGGATCTGGAAAATACAACTGGATTGGCATTCCATACAGGCACTGACTGTGGCTGAAAAAAGGATGACGACGTCAAACCTGGGCGACTGTCAAAGATCCTAACTGACGCGAAAGAAGTGTTCCAGCAAGGACTCGGAACACTAAAAGGCATGACAGCGACGATTAAAATTGAAGAAAACGCAAGCCCAAAATTTTTTAAGGCCAGACCGGTACCTTATGCGATCCGCCCAGCCGTCGAAGCAGAGCTGGAGAGTCTGGAACGTTCAGGTGTACTGTCCAAGGTAGACTGGAGCGAGTGGGCTACACCCATCGTCCTTGTGATGAAAAAGTCGTTTTGCAGCAAGCCTGGGGAACCAAGGAAGGTTCGCATCTGTGGGGACTTTAAGGTAACAGTGAACCCGGTCCTTCACACCGTACAATATCCACTTCCGCAGATTGAAGATATTTTTGCCTCGCTATCTGGAGGGAAACGCTTCACTAAGATTAATCTGGCCCAGGCGTATCTGCAAATGGAGGTAGAAGAAGCATCAAAAAAATACCTCACAATCAACACCCATAAAGGTCTCTACCAATACAACTGGCTGGTATTCGGGGTAGCATCAGCTCCAGCTATTTGGCAGAGGGCAATTGAACAAGTCCTGCAAGGGATCCCAGGGACCCAGTGTTATTTGGACGACATCCTGGTCATGGGCAAAAATGACAGTGATCACCTTGCCAACCTGGAGCAGGTGCTCACTAGATTGCCGGAATATGGGCTCCGAGCTAACCGCCCCAGATGCAAGTTTTTTAGAAAACAGATCTCGTATTGTGGCCACGTTATCGATAAAGAGGGGTTACATAAGTCCCCAGAGAAGATTGAGGCAGTAGTCAAGGCTCCAGCACCGGAAAATGTGTCACAACTGAGGTCGTTCCTCGGGCTGGTAAACTACTACCATAAGTTCTTGACAAATTTGTCTACAATACTACACCCACTGAACACCCTACTGCAACTGGGGTGCCATGGAAGTGGAGTGACGAATGTAGACGAGCTTTCCAGAAGAGCAAAACACTAATCACATCGAAAGAGGTATTGGCCCATTACAACCCAGCATTACCAATTCGGTTGGCAGGTGATGCGTCACCCTACGGCATTGGAGCAGTGCTGTCGCACAAATTCTCGGACGGCTCAGAGAGGCCAATAGCCTTTGCGTCACGATCACTAACCTCAGCCGAGCGTAACTACGCCCAGATTGACAGGGAGGCCCTCAGCCTAGTGTGGGGAGTGAAAAAGTTCAATCACTATCTGCACGGGCAGTAATTCACCTTGCTGACTGATCACCAGCCTCTTGTCTCCATTTTTAATCCAAAGAAGGGCATTCCGGTGATGACTGCGCAACGACTACAAAGGTGGTCACTTTTTCTAGGGGCGCACCACTATGAGATTGAATATAAGGGCACGAAACAGCATGGAAATGCTGATGGGCTATCACACCTGCCACTGCCTACTGCGGAGGAAGCACCAGCAGTGGATCCTGTCGAAATATTCCATTCGACTATAGTTGAATGCCTACCGGTAACTAACGCTTGTATCGAAAAGGAAACCCGAAATGACCCGACACTGTCTCGGGTATATGATTTGATGGTGAAGGGATGGCCAGCACATGGCGACTCACTGTTGCCAGCATTCTCGACAAGGAGAGAACAGCTGTCAGTGTGCTGGGGGACCTTGATGTGTGGATCCCGAGTGGTAATTCCACCCAAGTTAAGGGATAGAGTGCTCAATGAGCTTCATGAGGGTCATCTGGGAGGGGTAAAAATGAAAAGCATGGCCAGGGCTTATGTGTGGTGGCCGGGAATCGATAAACAAATCGAGGACCTGACCAAAAGCTGCTCAGGATGCCAGAAAGTCCAAAATGCACCACCACAGGCCCCTCTACACCCATGGGAGTGGCCCTCATCTCCATGGCAACAGGTGCATATTGATTTTGCTGGTCCATTCATGGACTCAATGTTTTTAATAGCCGTGGATGCGCACTCGAAATGGCCTGAGGTCATCAAATTGTCCTCCTCCACCACGGAGAAAACTATTGCAGTCCTACGGACCATTTTTGCCAGGAATGGCTTGCCAGAACAGGTTTGCTCCGACAATGGACCACAGTTTGTGTCCGAAGATTTCCGGAGGTTCTTGAAAAAGAATGGGGTAAGGCATTACACATCCGCCCCGTATCATCCAGCCACAAATGGATTGGCTGAGAGGTTCGTACAAACCTTTAAGAAGGCAATAAAGGCTATGTACAATGACAACATTCCGCTGCAGCACAAGGTGGACAATTTCCTGTTCGCCTACCGGAAAGCGACACATGCAGTCACCAACCAGGCCCCAGCCATGATGTTCTTTAACCAAAGGTTAAGATCTCGCTTGGATTTGCTCAGACCAAACGTACAAAGAGATGTTGAGAGTAAGCAATTCCAGCACATCCATGAGAAGCCATCAAGGAGCTTCAATGTAGGGCAACCAGTCTTGGCCCGCGACTACCGAACAGAAAAATGGCAGCCAGAAACAATATGCACACGGCAGGGCCCACTAATGTACACAGTGGATGTTGGGGAGAGCATTGTGAGACGCCATGCTGACCAGATCCTAGAGTCACAGGAACAAGTCAACCCCATGCCTCGCCCATATGTACCTGGTGATGAACCCGACGTACAGGTCGCATCTACCCCAGAAACAGTAGCATCGGAAGCTGATGAACCAACCGACGACAGGGGGCCAGAATCGCCTCCGCACCAAGAGCAAGACACTCGGGAAAGGCGCTATCCAGAAAGGATCAGGAAGCATCCCCAAAGACTGAATATATAAATCGACTATTTTCAGCTAATGTTGCATGTTAAAAGTGTTAATTGTAATTAGTTTGATATTTAATTGTTAAATGAGTGTTATGGTACTGTTAATCTAAAAGGGGAGGAATTGTAATGTATATACCTTTAAGGGGGGAACTATCTTTTACAGCTCATGTATACTGCAGTACCAGCAGTGACCACACCTGCATATAGCACTGAGTATTAATCTGTACAGATCAGTTCCCGTGTGAGCCACGTTGAGTAAACACCTGTTGTACCGTTCTCCTGCAGTCTGTGTCTTATTATACACAGACACAACACACCCCTTGACATTCAACGGCATTACCATCGCTGAATCCCCCACCATCAACATCCTGGGGGTCACCATTGACCGGAAACTTAACTGGACCAGCCACTTTAATACTATGGCAACATGAGCAAGTCAGAGGCTGGGTATTCTGCTGCGAGTGTCTCACCTCCTGACTCCCCAAAGCCTTTCCACCATCTACAAGGCACAAGTCAGGAGTGTGATGGAATACTCTTCACTTGCCTGGATGAGTGCAGCTCCAACAACACTCAAGAAGCTCGACACCATCCAAGACAAAGCAGCCCGCTTGATTGGCATCCCATTCATCACCTTAAACATTCACTCCCTCCACCACTGGCGCACCGTGGCTTCAGTGTGTACCATCTACAAAATGCATTGCAGCAACTTGCCAAGGCTTGTTCGGCAGCACCTCCCAAACCTGCGACCTCTACCACCTAGAAGGACAAGGGCAGCAGGTGCATGGTAACACCACCACCTCCAAGTTCCCCTCCAAGTTACTCACCATCCTGACTTGGAAATATATCGCCGTTCCTTCATCGTCGCTGGGTCAAAATCCAAGGACTCGCTCCCTAACAGCACTGTGGGAGCACCTTCACCACACGGACTGCAGCAGTTCAAGAAAGCGGCTCACAACCACCTTCTCAAGGGCAATCAGGAATGGGCAATAAATGCTGGCCTTGCCAGCGACGCCCACATCCTGGGACGAATAAAAAAAAATCTTAACCCCACTTCTAACTTTAATCCACAAGTTTACAAGGAGGAAACTGGAAGGAGATTAGTGGAACCCCTGGAGAAACAGCTTAGGCATCCATTTATAACCATTTGCACCATTTGTCTGGGGAATTCACTAACGTTCCACCAAAGTTACAACGGGACATTGGGAGAGCAGAAATTCCAGGTGAAAATCTCATCAAGATATCAAGGTGGCTAAGCATGAATTCTGGGATAGACCACTATGTGCTTCTAGCATGGAGGCACACTTGCCTCTGCTCCTTCAAGTAGAATTCCTACATACATACATATGAATTAGGAGCTTGGCCCCTCGAGCCTGCTCCGCCTTTGAATAAGATCATGGCTGATCTGATTACTCCACATTCCCTCCTACCCCCGATAACCTTTCACCCCCTTGCTTATCATGAATCTATCTACCTCTGCCTTATAAATATTCAAAGACTCTGCTTCTACCGCCCTCTGAGGAAGAGAGTTCCAAAGACTCACGACCCTCTGAGAAAAAATTTCTCCTCATCTCTGTCTTAAATGGGCGACACCTTATTTTTAAACAGTGACTCCTAGTTCTAGATTCTCCCACAAGAGGAAACTTCCTCTCCACATCCACCCTGTCAAGACCCTTCAGGATCTTATATGTTTCAATCAAGTCACCTCTTACTCTTCTAAACTTCAGCGGATACAAGCCTAGCCTGTCCAACCTTTCCTCATAAGACAACCTGCCCATTCCAGGTATTAGTCTAGTAAACCTTCTCTGAACTGCTTCCAAGACATTTACATCATTCCTTAAATAAGGAGACCAATACTGTACACATTACTCCAGATGTAGTCTCACCAATGCCCTGTAAAACTGAAGCATAACCTCCCTACTTTTGTATTCAATTCCCTTCGCAATAAATAATAACATTCTATTAGCTTTCCTAATTACTTGCTGTACCTGCATACTAACCTTTTGTGATTCATGCACTAGGACACCCAGATCCCGCTGCATCTCAGAGCTCTGCAATCTCTCACCATTTAGATAATATGCTTCTTTTTTATTCTTCCTGCCAAAATGGACAATTTCACATTTTCCCACATTATACTCCAGTTGCCAGATCTTTGCCCATTCACTTAACTTATCTATATCCCTTTGTAGCCTCCTTATCTCCTCTTCACAATTTACTTTCCTGCCTATTTTTGTGTCATCAGCAAATTTAGCAACCATACCTTCGGTCCCTTCATCCAAGTCATTAATACAAATTGTAAAAAGTTGAGGCCCCACCACTGATCCCTGTGGCTCACCACTCGTTACATCTGGCCAACCAAAAGATGACCCATTTATGCCTACTCTCTGTTTGCTGTTAGTTAGCCAATCTTCTATCCATGCCAATATTTTACCCCCACACCATGAGCTTTTATTTTCCACAATAACCTTTGATTGTGGCACCTTATCAAATGCCTTCTGGAAATCTAAGCACAGTACATCCACTGGTTCCCCTTTATCCACAGCACTCGTTGCTTTCTCAAAGAACTCCAATAAATTGGTTAAATATGATTTCCCTTTCACAAAGCCATGTTTACTCTGCCTGATTGCCTTGAACTTTTCTAAGTGCCCTGTTATAACATCTTTAATAATAGCTTCTAACATCTTCCCTATGACAGATGTTAAGCTAACTGGCCTGTAGCTCCCTGCTTTCTGTCTCCCTCCCTTTTTGAATAAAGGAGTTGCATTCACTATTTTCCAATCTAATGGAACCTTCCCCGAATCTAGGGAATTTTGGAAAATTAAAATCAATGCATCAACTATCTCACTAGCCACTTCTTTTAAGACCCTAGGATGAAGTCCATCAGGCCCCGAGGACTTGTCAGTCCACAGCTCCAACAATTTGCTCAGTACCACTTCCCTGGTGATTGTAATTTTCTTGAGTTCCTCCCTCCCTTCCATTTCCTGATTTACAGCTATTTTTGGGATGTTACTTGTATCCTCTATAGTGAAGACCAATGCAAATTACCTGTTCAATTCAACAGCCATCGCCTTATTTTCCATTATTAATTCCCCAGACTCACTTTTTATAGGACCAATGCCCACTTTGTTAACTCTTTCCTTTTTAAATATCTATAGAAAATCTCATTATCTGTTTTTATATTCTCTAATTTTTCTCTCCTTATTAATCTTTTAGTCAGTAGGAATGTTTAGTTCCTATCCAAAAGACTGAGGTCCACTCAGGCGATCAAATAAACGAGGTTTAATGAAAACTAACAGAGTTTAACAGATAACTACAGGAGAACATCGAATATAAGTCTAGTCAGTTCGGAGGCTCCACGAGGACTGCTTGGGCGGTCCCGTGGCTGACGTCATGACATCATCACGTTTTTCCTGCCCGTGGGGGATCACGTGATGAACGACGTGATGTCATCGTGTTTACCCGCGCTATTAAAGTGATCGCGCTCTGTACATGTAAACAGTGAAAACAAAGATACAGACTCAGGCTGTAGCTAACATATTATTAAAGGGAATTATATACAATTGATCGGCGTCCCTTAGTGGCTCCGCCACATGCGCCCCCCCAGAATTTTCTTTAATAGCAAGAGTAAAACGGCGAGGACGCCTGACAAGCCTGTCAGATCGACTTCTGTAGCCTGGAAATGGAAGCTGATGGACGGTGGGCGAGCTGGCGGGCGGTTGCGTTTGGTCTGGCACGGCGACTGTGGGCGGTCGGCCACGTTTCGGCGGTTGTGCGATCTCGACTGGGCGGTCAAGGTCCAATTGAGCCGGCTTCACCCAGTCAACCGAAATGTGGTCCGGTTTACCACCGACATCGACCGAAAAAGTTTTGTCTCCCGGCTCTATCACACGGAAAGGACCAGAGTAAGGGGGTTTGAGCAGATCCCGATGAGTGTCGTGGCGGATAAACACATAGTCGGCGTTCTTCAGCTCAGCTGGGACGTGGGAGCTCTGCAAGCCGTGATGTGACGTAGGCACTGGAGCGAAACTTCTGGCCGCCTCCTGGTGGCTGATGAGCTGCTGGGATGCGGACTATGGCTCTGTTGGAGTCATAAGAACATAAGAACATAAGAAATAGGAGCAGGAGTAGGCCAATCGGCCCCTCGAGCCTGCTCCACCATTCAATAAGATCATGGCTGATCTGATCCTAACCTCAAATCTTCTATCACTCTGCATCCACCCGAACCCATGTGATCTCCCGGGAGAGGCGAAAAACCAGATAAAGACCCAATGGCCAATTTGGGAGAAAAAAATCTGGGAAATTCCTCTCCGACCCATCCAGGCGATCGAAATTCTTCCAGGAGATCACTCTGTCCCTATATTTTCTACAGTACTTACCTTCTGTAAAGGCGATCTCCACCCCAGCCAGGAACAGGAATAAAACCATCTCCTGAAATCTAACAGAATTAGAACACAGTAGGAGCAGAACAAGGCTACACGGCCCCTGGGCCCACTCCACTACCCACAGGGCCATGACCATTCTGAACCTAGACTCATGTCCAATTTCCTGCCCGCTCCCCGTAACCCTTAATTCCCTTTACTTCTAGGAAACTATCTATTTCTGTTTTAAATTTATTTAATGATGTAGCTTCCACAGCTTTCTGGGGCAGCAAATTCCACAAACCTACCACCCTCTGAGTGAAGAAGTTTCTCCTCATCTCAGTTTTGAATGAGCAGCCCCTTATTTTAAGATTATGCCCCCTAGTTCTAGTTTCACCCATCATTGGGAACATCCTCACCGCATCCACCCGATCAAGCCCCTTCACAATCTTATATGTTTCAATAAGATCGCCTCTCATTCTTCTGAACTCCAATGAGTAGAGTCCCAATCTACTCAACCTCTCCTCATATGACCACCCCCTTATCCCCGGGATTAACCGAGTGAACCTTCTTTGTACTGACTCG
Source organism: Somniosus microcephalus (assembly GCF_052327205.1). Classification (NCBI taxonomy): domain Eukaryota; kingdom Metazoa; phylum Chordata; class Chondrichthyes; order Squaliformes; family Somniosidae; genus Somniosus; species Somniosus microcephalus. The sequence goes on along the minus strand of NC_141012.1, from coordinate 46,587,056 downwards.
AGAGCAAGTATGTCTTTTCTTAAGTATGGACACCAAAACTGTTTGCAGTATTCCAGGTGCGGTCTCACCAATACCTTGTACAACTGCAGCAATACCTCCCTGTTTTTATATTCCAACCCCCTAGCAATAAAAGCCAACATTCCATTGGCCTTCTTAATCACTTGCTGCACCTGCATACTAACTTTTTGAGTTTCGTGCACCAGGACCCCCAGATCCCTTTGTACTACAGTACTTTCCAGTTTCTTGCCATTAAGATAATAACTTGCTCTATGATTTTTCCTGCCAAAGTGCATAACCTCACACTTTCCAGTATTGTATTCCATCTGCCAAATCTCTGCCCACTTACTTAGCCTGTCTATGTCCCTTTGCAGGTTTTTTATGTCCTCCTCACTCACTACTTTCCCTCCCATCTTTGTATCATCTGCAAACTTTGATATGTTACACTCGGTCCCCTCCTCCAAATCATTAATATAGATTGTAAAGAGTTGGGGACCCAGCACTGACCCCTGCGGAACACCACTAGTTACTGGTTGCCATCTGAGAACGAACCATTTATCCCAACTCTCTGCTTTCTGTTAGAGAGCCAATCCTCCACCCACGCCAGAATATTACCCCAAATCCCGTGATTTTTTATCTTGAGCAATAATCTTTTGTGTGGCACCTTGTCAAATGCCTTTTGGAAGTCTAAATACACTACGTCCACTGGTTCCCCTTTATCCACCCTGTATGTTACTTCCTCAAAAAACTCAAGCAAATTTGTTAAACATGACTTCCCCTTCATGAAACCATGCTGAGTTTGCCCTATTAAATTATGTTTATCCAAATGTCCCGTTACTGTCTCCTTAATAATGGACTCTAACATTTTACCAACCACAGATGTTAGGCTAACAGGTCTATAGTTTCCAGCCTTCTGCCTACTACCCTTTTTAAATAAGGGTGTTACATTAGCAGTTTTCCAATCTGCCGGGACCTTTGCTGAGTCCAGTGAGTTTTGGAAAATTATTACCAATGCATCCACAATCCCTACCGCTACTTCCCTCAAGACCCTAGGATGCAAGCCATCAGGTCCAGGGGATTTATCCGCCTTGAGTCCCATTATTTTACCAAGTACCACTTCCTTAGTGATTTTAATTGTATTTAGTTCCTCCCCCCCTAGAGCCCCCTGTTTGTCCAGTGTTGGGATATTCTTAGTGTCCTCTACTGTAAAGACTGATACAAAATAATTGTTCAGTGTTTTTGCCATCTCCATGTTTCCCACCATTAATTTCCCGGTCTCATCCTCTAAGGGACCAACATTTACTTTAGCCACCCTTTTTCTTTTTATATAACTATAGAAACTTTTACTGTCTGTTTTTATATTTTTTGCTAATTTACTTTCATAATCTATCTTCCCTTTCTTAATCAATCTTTTTGTTATTTTTTGCTGTCTTTTAAAGACTTCCCAATCTTCCATCCTCCCACTAGATTTGGCTACCTTATATGCCCTTGTTTTTAGTCGGATACTATCCTTAATTACTTTACTTAGCCACGGATGGCTATCTTTTCTTTTACACCCTTTTTTCCTCAGTGGAATATATTTTTTTTGGAAGTTGTAAAATAACTCCTTAAATGTACACCACTGGTCATGTACCGTCTTACCCTTTAATCTATTTTCCCAGTCCACTCTAATTAATTCCGCTCTCATACCTTCATAGTCTCCTTTATTCAAGCTCAGCACGCTTGTTTGAGATCCAACCTTCTCACCCTCTAATTGAATATGGAACTCAACCATGTTATGGTCACTCATTCCAAGGGGATCCTTTACTAGGACATTTTTAATTAATCCTGTCTCATTACACAGGACCAAATCTAAGGTTGCTTGCCCCCTGGTCGGTTCAGTTACATACTGCTCAAGAAACCCATCCCTAATACACTCAATGAACTCTTCCTCAAGGCTGCTCTGCCCAATTTGATTTGTCCAGTTAATATGATAATTAAAATCCCCCATAATTATAGCTGTTCCCTTGTTACAAGCCTCAACTATTTCCTGATTAATACTCCGTCCAACAGAGTTGCAACTGTTCGGAGGCCTATAGACTACACCCACTAGTGTTTTTTTCCCCTTATTATTCCTTACCTCCACCCAAACTGTTTCACTATCCTGCTCCTTTGACCCAATATCATTTCTCTGTATTATAGTGATTCCTTCCTTTATTAACATAGCCACCCCACCTCCTCTCCCTTCCTGCCTGTCCTTCCTGATTGTTAAATAACCTGGTATGTTTAATTCCCAGTCATGGTCACCCTGCAGCCATGTTTCTGTAATGGCCACAAGATCATACCCATATGTCATTATTTGTGCCGTTAACTCATTCATTTTGTTACGAATGCTACGTGCATTCAGATAAAGAACTTTCAAATATGTTTTGTAACACTTAGTTCCTGTTTTTTCCCTTTTTAGTACTTTACTTTTTACTCCATACCTTCTGTCCCTTCCTGACACATTCTGTTTTTCAATTCCCCCACTGCTACCTAAGTCTATGACCTTCTCTGTTGTCATTTCTATTATTTGCTCTCTAGAAACCTCCCCCCCACTAATTAGTTTAAAGCCCTCTCTACAGCCCTAGTTATATGATTCGCCAGGACTCTAGTCCCAGCACTGGCCAAGTGGAGTCCGTCCCAACAGAACAGCTCCCTCCTGTCCCAGTACTGGTGCCAGTGTCCCAAGAAGCAAAACCCATTTCTCCCACACCAGTCTTTGAGCCACGCATTTAACTCTTTAATTTTATTTATCCTAGCCAAATTCGCTCGTGGCTCAGGTAATAACCCAGAGATTATTACCCTTGAGGTTCTGTTTTTTAATTTGACCCCTAGCTGCTCATACTCCTTTAACAGAACCATCTTCCTTGTCCTATCTACGTCATTTGTACCAACATGGACCACGACAACTGGATCCTCCCCCTCCCACTGCAAGTTTCTTTCCAGCCCAGAAGAGATGTCCTTAACCCTGGCACCAGGCAGGCAACACAGCCTTCGGGACTCCCGCTCTTGACTGCAGAGAACCCTATCTATCCCCCTAATGATACTATCCCCTACCACTACAACATTTCTTTTTACTCCCTCCACTTGAATGGCCCCCTGTACCACGGTGCTGTGGCCAGGTTGCTCATCCTCCCTGCAGTCCCCGCTCCCGTCCTCACAGGGAGTAAGAACCTCGATCCTGCTGGACAAGAACAGGGGCTGCGTCTCCTTCAACACTACATCCTGGATCCCTGTACCTTCCTCACTCGTAGTCACACCGTCCTGTCCCTGACCACGGACTACATCTGCAGTAATTAACTTCATAGGTGTGACCATCTCCTGAAACATAGAGTCCAGGAACTTCTCCCCCTCCCTGATGTGTCGCAGTGTCCGAAGCTCGGTCTCAAGCTCCATAACATGGAACTTGAGTTCCTCTAGCAGCAAACACTTGTCGCAGATGTAATCACCGTTAGCCTCAATGGGGTTCACCGGCTCCCACATCTCGCAACAGTAACACATCACCTGCTCCATTCTATATAATTAATTAAATTTCTTATTATTAGTTATGAAGACCCTGCCCGGATATATATGATAATATCACACCACTATTCAATAGGACTTACCAACTTAAAGGTATGAAAGAGAAGAGAAGGAAGAAAACCAACCAACCAGCTGATCACCAACCTCCTCCTTGAATACTGTCTGTGGAGCCTGTTTGGTTGACTCGTCTCGCTGCTCCGCCTCCGCAGTGCTGTCTAAGCCTGGGAGTGGGGATCAAAACAGAGCAAAAAACACACCCTCACCTCCCACTTATCCGAACTCTCCCACTTAGCAAAACTCCAACAGCACTCAATGCACAAAGCACTCCGTGCACTGCACTAGCCCCTCCCCTTTTATACCCGGATTCTACTTCCTGTTTAAACTGCCCAAGAGTTTAAAAAACCCTTAAAAAATTAAACTTACTTCAAATAATTGACTTCTTGACACACTAAAATTCACAAAATACACTGAAATGATTTTTCTCCCACTTAGCAAAACTCCAACAGCACTCTGGTACGCGAAGCGGCTGGCCATATACGAGCTCCACCGAGGATGATTGAAGATCTTCTTTAGGCGCCGTACGAAGACCCAAAAGGACCCATGGAAGCCTGTCCACCCAGCCCGCGCCTTGAAGGCTGGCTCGCAGTGTGGCTTTGAGCGACCTGTGGAATCGTTCGCACAGGCCGTTCGCCTGTGGATGGTAGGCAGTGGTGCGATGTAGCTTGACGCCGAGCCCCTGAGCCATAGCATTCCAGAGCTCCAAAGAAAACTGCGGCCCACGATCAGATGAGATGTCCACCGGTACCCCGAAACAGGCGACCCAAGAGGAGATGAATGCCCTGGCGACGTCTGCGGAAGTGGTGGATGACAAAGGAACCGCCTCCGGCCATCGAGTGGTGCGGTCCACCATTGTAAGAAGATGAGTAAACCCGTGCGAAGGCGGAAGTGCCCCCACCAGGTCCACATGCACATGATCAAACCTACGTTCTGGAACAGCGAAAGTGGCCAATGGAGCCTTGACGTGATGCTGTACCTTGGCCTTTTGGCAGACCACGCAGGTGTTGGCCCAGTCGCGAACATCCATGTGCATGCCCCGCCACACGAATTTGGATGACATCAGCCACTGCGAGGCCTTCATGCCAGGGTGCGGCATCCCGTGTATGGCGTCAAAAACTTTTCGGCGCCAGGTGACCGGCACGATAGGGCGAGGATCTCCTACGGAGACGTCGCAGAGTAGCGTAGTGCCCGCGGCATGGAATTTGATGTCGGCTGCTTGGAGGCTAGAGGGGTTGGTTCTGTAAGATTGGACTTCTGGATCTGAGGCATGATCCGCAGCCATGAGGGCATAGTCGATGCCGAGCTGGACTGCATGAATGGTCGCGCGGGAGAGGCAATCCGCCACCAAGTTGTCTTTACCGGACACATGCTGAATGTCAGTGGTGAATTCTGAGATAAACGTCAACTGACGTTGTTGCCGAGCTGACCACGGTTCGGCGGTCTTGGCCATAGCGAACGTTAGTGCATTATGGTCCACAAAAGCCGTGAATGGCCGTCCCTCTAGCAAGAACCGGAAATAGCGAATGGCCAGAAAAAGGGCCAGCAACTCCCGGTCGAACGTGCTGTACTTCCGTTCGTTTCGCCGTAGTTGATGGCTGAAAAACGCCAGCGGTTGCCACGTCCCATGCACCCACTGTTCCTGCACTGCGCCGATGGCGTAGTCTGACACGTCGGTGGTAAGGGCGATGGTGGCACCTGGCAGCGGGTGCGCCAGCATGGTTGCATTGGCTAAGGCACCTTTTGTGTCGACGAACGTCCGGTCCATGTCGACCGTCCAACTAATCGGATCCTTGCCGGACTTGCCCTTGAGGGCCTCGTACAGGGGCTGCATGAGCAGAGCTGCATTAGGGACGAACCGGTGATAAAAATTTACCATCCCAAGGAACTCCTGCAGGGTCTTGATGGTCTGCGGGCGCGGGAACGAAGTAACTGCCTCCACCTTCGTTTGCAGGGGAATTGCGCCGTCCGATGTGATGCGATGGCCTAAGAAATCAATCTGCTGCAGGCCGAACTGGCACTTGGCCGGGTTGATGATCAAGCCGTGTTGACTGAGGCGTCTAAAGAGGGTGCGCAAATGGCAGATGTGCTCCTCTTTATTAGGGCTGGCAATGAGGATGTCGTCGAGGTGGACGAATAGAAACTTGAGGTCCCGAAGCACGGAATCCATCAAGCGCTGGAAAGCCTGTGCAGCGTTCTTCAATCCAAATGGCCTCCGCAGAAATTCAAACAGGCCGAATGGGGTGATGACTGCAGTTTTCGGGACATCTTGCGGGTGTACCTGGTGGTAGCCATGGACAAGGTTGACTTTTGAAAAAATGGTATTTCCAGCCAAATGGGCAGAGAAATCCTGAATATGAGGGATCGGGTACCGATCAGGAGCAGTGGCGTCGTTCAGGCGTCGGTAGTCACCGCAAGGCCGCCATCCGCCGCCAGGTTTCGGAACAATGTGGAGAGGCGAAGACCAGGGACTATTCGACTGGTGAATAATCCCGAGCTGCTGCATCGTGTCGAACTCCGCTTTCGCAGCCGCGAGCTTGCCAGGTTCGAGGCACCGGGCCCGTGCGTAGACCGGGGAGCCAGTAGTGGTGATGTGATGTTCGACACCATATTTCGTGGCCGTGGAAGAGAAAGTGGGTCTGGTCAGGTCTGGGAAATCTCCGAGGAGGCGAGTGAAGTCATCCGGAGGTGGGAACGCACAGGAGATAGTGCGCGACATGGTGTTACCGCGGCGGCATGGGATGGAGTGAAAAGTGGCCACATTGATCAACTGGCGGTGCCGTACATCCACCAGGAGGCCGTTCTTCAAAAAATCTGCCCCGAGGATGGCTTGAGAGACTTTGGCCGTGATGAAATCCCAATAAAACCGCTGGCCGCCGAAGCACACCTGGACCCGCCGTCTTCTGAAGGTCCGAATGGCCCCGCCATTAGCCACCTCAAGGGAGGGGCCGTGCCCCCCGGCTTGTAGATCAAGATTTGATGCGGGTAGGATGCTACACTGCGCCCCGGTGTCGCAGAGGAAACGTCGACCAGATAGGGAGTCGGTGATGAAGGGGAGTTTTCCCGAATTACCGATTGCCATCGCAGCCGCGGGGCGCTCGTTATAACTGGTCCTCTTTCGACAGGGTGGCTGCTGTTTTTTTTGAGCTAAAAGCTGCAGGGAGGGCGGCAGCATCTTGCTTTCGCACCAAAATGGGCGTGGTAGAAGCACAACCCCGCAGGTTGAGGGGCTGGAGCAGCGTCTGTGAGGGATGGGCGCCTCGTGGCAGCGCAGTACTGCTGTGTCACCGCGAAGATCTTGTCTGCTTCAGCAGCCAGCTCTGCGCAGTCGGTGACTTCCGACCTGGCTAGGGCAGCCTGAACTTGCTCCGGTAGCTGGCTGAGGAATAGCTCCCTGAAGAGGAAGCATTCCGGTTCGGAGCCCAGGAGTGTGAGCATTTGGCTCATGAGCTCGGACGGCTTGGAGTCCCCGAGGCCGGGCATAGCGAGCAGCCGGCGGGCGCGCTCCGACTTCGTGAGCCTGAAGACCTGTAACAACCGCGCCTTTATCGTTTCATACTTGCGATCTTCTGGTGGATTACCAAGCAAGCTGACGATCCGCGAGGCTGTGGCGCTGTTGAGGGCGGAGACCACGTAATAGTAACGGGTCTGATCCGCAACGATGTTCCTGATTGCGAACTGGGCTTCAGCCTGGATGAACCACGCGGCTGGCTGTTGCTCCCAGAACTGTGGTAGCTTCAAAGCAATGGCGTTCGAGTCCATGTTCAGTAACTTCTGCGAAAACCGTTCGCAAAAGTCGGGGTCACCAATGTAGGAATGTCTAGTTCCTACCCGAAAGACTGAGGTCCACTCAGGCGATCAAATAAATGAGGTTTAATGAAAACTAACAGAGTTTAACGGATAACTACAGGAGAACATCGAATATAGGTCTAGTCAGTTCGGAGGCTCCACGAGGACTGCTTGGGTGGTCCCATGGCTGATGTCATGACGTCATCACATTTTTCCCGCCAGTGGGGGATCATGTGATGAACAGCGTGATGTCATCGCGTTTACCCGCGCTATTAAAGTGATCGCGCTCTGTACATGTAAACAGTGAAAACAAAGATACAGACTCAGGCTGTAGCTAACATATTATTAAAGGGAATTATATACAATTGATCGGCGTACCTTAGTGGCTCCGCCACAAGTCATTCTTTGCTGTTTTTTATATTCTGTCCAATCTGCCACCCATCTTTGCGCAATCATATGCTTTTTCTTTAAGTTTGATACTACCTTTAACTTTTTTAGTTAACCACGGATGTTGGGTCCTCCCCTTGGAATTTTTCTTTCTCGTTGGAATGTATATATTCTGTGTATTCTGAAATACCCCCTTAAATGTCTGCCACTGCAACTCTGTTGACCTATCCCTTAACCTAATTTGCCGGTTCACTTTAGATGAGATGGATGATTCCTCCGCATCATCCTTCTCATAAAGAGCCAGCAGAGTCCCCAAAGGAATGCCCTTTGTGCAGGTGAATGGCAATAGGCAAGAGGCTTGGATGGTTTGGGATAGAGAACTAAAGTTCAAAGAAAAATGCCTCCAAAGCGATGCTGCACTCTATATTAGAGGTGTTCAGAATCATGAAGGGTATTGATGATACTAAATAAGGAGAAACTGTTTCCATTGCAGAGGGTTGGTAACCAGAGGGCACAGATTCACCGTAATTGGTAAAAGAGCCAGAGGGGAGCTGAGGGTCATTTTTTTACGCAGTGTGTTGTTACAATCTGGAATGCACTGCCTGAAAGGGCAGTGGAAGCAGATTCAGTAGTAACTTTCAAAAGGGAATTGCATAAATACTCGAACAGGAGAAAATTGCAGGGCTATGGGGAAAGAGCAGGTGAGTGGAACTAATTGGATAGATCTTTCAAAGAGCTGGCACAGGCACGATGGGCAGAATGGCCTCCCTCTGAGCTGTAAGATTCAATAAATAGTGGCAGACCCTCAAAAAGTTGCCAACACAGTGGGCTAGATTTTACCTGCTGAGGCGAGTTGGGGGCGGCCCCAGCGACATCCGACGCTATTTTCCCTTGATTGGTCTTGTTAAGCCCCACCCTGCGGGCTTGCCGGCCAATTAAGGGAAAGCCGGTGTCAGATGACGTCAGTTGATGACGCTTCATCTGACGACTTTCTTAAAGTGACATGAACCTTTTATTTTTGACAGATGGTTTGACAAGTGTTTGACAGCAAACATAACAACAGACCCACAGCACACCTCACTTACCCTGGCGGGGTTCCCCAACATGGGAAGCCCGCAGCAGAAGTCTCAAAATGGGAAAAAGCCTGTTAACTGCCTGTTAACTACCTGGTTTTCTGCTCCCTCTGTGCCTTTACACGAGAGTGAAATTTCAGCCCCTTCTTGTGCAGTGCAGGGGAAGACAAGGTGGGGAAGGGTAAAGCCTTGATAACAACGAGTCTCACCTCCAAAACAAATTTGATCTGACAATAAAAAATAAAAAAAATAATTGGACTCAGTACCACTCTAGGGAACATCTCAAAGCTCAAAGTACTTCAAACATTTTGGTATTCATTTGAGAGACCGGAAAGCCCTGCAGCGGGTAGTCAAAACTGCCCAACGCATTACCGGCACCCGGCTATCGACCATAGAGCACATATACCAGAAACGCTGTTTACGGAGGTCACGGTCCATCATCAAAGACCCTACCCACCCCAGCCACAGTCTGTTTGCCCTCCTGCCATCTGGGAGACGCTACAGATGCATTTGCACCCGTACGACCAGATTTAGGAACAGCTTCTTTCCCAGGGCTGTCATCCTACTGAACTCCACAAATAAACTCTAAAGCCTGCACATCTGCCAATGCACTTTATTAGGGTTATGTTTATGTTAATGTATTACAAGCCAAATGTATGTTGAATGTTTAAATGTCTTAATCTAAATGTACACTCTCGGGAGCCGCAAGCCTACATTTCGTTGTACTGCACTTGTGCACTAACAATGACAATAAAGTTGATTATTATTATTATTATTATTATATGTTAAGTGTAGCATGTGTGGGAAGAACATGTGGCTTTGGACCTATTGTTCCCAAAGTTCTCCACTTTTTTCCTTGCCTCATGTCTGGGTCTGTTGTAGACTCATTGATAGAGATTGATCACTGTGATTAGTCAACAACTCCATTATCATTGTATCGAGCTAGTGCCAGGAAGGTGGAGGGCAAACTAGATGGACCTTAGTCTATTTTCTTCCAGCAATTCCTATGTTCACATACAATTAATTACTTTCAAGGAGAGTCACAACTCTTCTGTAAACACACAGCTCAATCAGAGGAATGACACCTTTGGTGGTGATGGTCAAGAGGGAAGTGTTGCCCAGGATACTGGGAGAAATCCCTTCACTTTGAATAGCAGCAAGGGGTCTTTAACATTCACTTCCATAGACAGACTGGGCCTCAAGTTCAACTTCAACTCAAAAGGATGGTGTTTCCGGCAATCCCTCGACCTAAGCTATACCTTCAATTTAAATCATGTGGCCAAGTCCTGGAGTGGGGATTAAACCCACAACCTTCTGACTCACAGGTGAGAGTGTTACCAACTGAGCCAAGCTGACACTCTGGCCCCGATTTTAAAGGGGAGTCATGGGGCTAGATTTTCAGTTGCTTGCGCCAGCAGTTAGCGCCTTAAGAGAAGTGATTTTCGGGCGCTATGCGTGTAGCGCCCGGGCGCAGCGCAGTTTGCGCCCCGCCCCAAATTAAGTTGCCCGTTAGCGCCGGCGCAAAGTTTAGCGGCCGCCCAGATGCGCGCGCAGAAAATGACGTCACATCCTCGTGCAACGCCCTTTGGCCGCCCCGAATCCAAACTTCAGTCGGACCGCCCCATTGTGCGGCTGGCGTCCAGAGCGTTTGTAAAATGGAACGCAACACACCCTGGGGAGCGCAAATTAAAGGGCACCCCTCCTGCACTATAAAAGGCAGTCTGCATGTGTTGTGTGGAAGGATCCAGTGTGTTGTTGCGAACGGTGTACTTATGTTTCCGGCCACCTCCACCTCCTCCTCCTCCTCCTCCTCCTCCTCCTCCTCCTCCTCCTGTTTTCCCCCCCAGACTCTGCCTTTGAAAAAAACACATGCACCCTTCCCCTTTAAGAGCTCACTGGCACCAGAGTGTCTGCCGTGCGCTGCGCCCGAGCTCGGGTGTTGCGCTCTGCACCGCCGGCTTAGCGCCTAAAGATAGTAGTGGAACGCCTCTTTTAGCGCTCCACCAACCTCTTAGGGCGAAGCCACTGAATTTCCGGCAACGGGGCGCTACTTTGGGGCGGGCGCTAACTTCGGGCGGGCGCTAAGGTTAGCGCCCCAAAACTGTCTATACTGAAAATCTAGGCCATAGAGTTTTACAGCACAGAAAGAGGCCCTTCGGCCCATCATGTCCGCGCCGCCGGGAGTATAAGGACAGGATAAATCAGACTGTCCTGAAGTCTGCTAATGTTATACGGCTGCTAATTTCTCTTGATGTTGTAGTAATATAACCTTCAGCTTTTGCCTGTTAAATAAAACAGTACAAGTCAATATAGAAAAGTGACCACTGAACTGTTGAATTAAGACTGACCTTAAAGCATTGTTCAGTTTAGTAAACCTAATTAAAAGATAAGAACATAAGGACACGTCCCAAACCCACGACCTCTACCAACTAGAAGGACAAGGGCAGCAGGCGCATGGAACACCACCAACTCCAAGTCACACACCATCCTGACTTGGAAGTATAGCGCCGCCTTTCCTTCATCGTCGCTGGGTCAAAATCCTGCAACTCCCTCCCTGACAGCACTGTGGGAGCACCTTCACCACACGGACTGCAGCGGTTCAAGAAGGCCTCTCACCACCACCTTCTCAAGGGCAATTAGGGATGGACAATAAATACAGGCCTTGGCAGTGATGCCCACATCCCGGGAATTAATAAAAAAAAAGAAATAGAATTAGGTGATTAGTGTGGAATGGTACAGATTTATAATTAGAAGTTCCACTTGATAGAATAGAGCAAGAGTGAAACTATTGACAATATAACAAAGTAGGATGTTGTGCCGGTCTATGGATAAAGAACTCATTAAAACTAAAGTTGTTGATAAGGGATGAGCTCATTAAAACTCACCTTATATGGAGTTATCATAGAATCATAGAAAGTTACAGCACGGAAGGAGGCCATTTCGCCCCACCGTGTCCGCGCCGGCCAACAAAGAGCTATCCCGCCTAATCTCACTTCCCACCTCTTGGTCCGTAGCCCTGCAGGTTATATCATCCCAATTGCACATCCAAGTACTTTTTAAATGTGGTTAGGGTTCCTGCCTCTACCACCCTTTCAGGCAGTGAGTTCCAGACCACCACAACCCTCTGGGTGAAGAAATTTCCCCTCAAACCCCCTCTAAACCTTCCCCCAATTACTTTAAATCTGTACCCCCTGGTTTTTGACCCCTCTGCTAAGGGAACTAGGGGCTAGATTTTCAGTTGCTTGCGCCAGCAGTTAGCGCCTTAAGAGAAGTGATTTTCGGGCGCTATGTGTGTAGCGCCCGGGCGCAGCGCAGTTTGCGCCCCGCCCCAAATTAAGTTGCCCGTTAGCGCCGGCGCAAAGTTTAGCGGCCGCCCGGATGCGCGCGCAGAAAATGACGTCGCATCCTCGTGCAACGCCCTTTGGCCGCCCCGAATCCAAACTTCAGTCGGACCGCCCCATTGTACGGCTGGCGTCCAGAGCGTTTGTAAAATGGAACGCAACACACCCTGGGGAGCGCAAATTAAAGGGCACTCCTCCTGCACTATAAAAGGCAGTCTGCATGTGTTGTGTGGACGGATCCAGTGTGTTGTTGTGAACGGTGTATTTATGTTTCCTCCTCCTCCTCCTCCTCCTCCTCCTCCTCCTCCTCCTCCTCCTCCTCTTCCTCTTCCTCTTCCTCTTCCTCTTCCTCTTCCTCCTCCTCTTCCTCTTCCTCTTCCTCTTCCTCTTCCTCTTCCTCTTCCTCCTCCTCTTCCTCCTCCTCTTCCTCTTCCTCTTCCTCTTCCTCTTCCTCTTCCTCCTCCTCCTCCTCGTCTTTCTGATGTTTTCCCCCCAGACTCTGCCTTTGAAAAAAACACATGCACCCTTCCCCTTTAAGAGCTCACTGGCACCAGAGTGTCTGCGGTGCGGTGCGCCCGAGCTTGGGCGCAGCGCTCTGCACCGCCGGCTTAGCGCCTAAAGATAGTAGTGGAACGCCTCTTTTAGCGCTCCACCAACCTCTTAGGGCGAAGCCACTGAATATCCGGCAACGGGGCGCTACTTTGGGGCGGGCGCTAACTTCAGGCGGGCGCTAAGGTTAGCGCCCCAAAACTGTCTATACTGAAAATCTAGCCCCTGGTCCTTTCTATCCACTTTATCTATGCCCCTCATAATTTTATACACCTCAATAAGGTCTCCCCTCAGCCTCCTTTGTTCCAAGTAAAACAAATCCAGTCTTTCCTCATAGCTAAGATTCTCTACTCCCGGCAACATCCTTGTAAATCTCCTCTGTACCCTCTCTAGTGCAATCACATCTTTCCTGTAATGTGGTGACCAGAACTGCACGCAGTACTCTAGCTGAGGCCTAATTAGTATTTTATACAATTGAAGCATAACCCCCCTGCTCTTGTATTCTATGCCATGGCTAATAAAGGCAAGCATTCCGTATGCCTTCTTAACCACCTTATCTACCTGGCCTGCTACCTTAGGATCTGTGGACATGCACTCCAAGGTCCCTTTGTTCCTCCACACTACTGCGTCCTACCATTTAATGTGTATTCCCTTTCCTTGTTAGCCCTCCCCAAATGCATTACCTCACACTTCTCTGGATTGAATTCCATTTGCCACTGTTCTGCCCACCTGACCAATTTATTGATATCTTCCTGCAGTCCACAGCTTCCTTCTTCAGTATCAACCACAATTTTAGTATCATCTGCAAACTTCTTAATCATACCCCCTGTATTCAAGTCTAGATCATTGATGTATACCACAAAAAGCAAGGGACCTAGTACTGAGCCCTGCAGAACCCCACTGGAAACAGCCTTCAAGTCACAAATACACCCATCAACCATTACCCTCTGCTTCCTGCCTCCGAGTCAGTTTTGAATCCAACTTGACACTTTTGCCCTGGATCCCATGGGCTTTTAACTTCGCGACCAGTCTGCCATGTGGAACCTTATCAAAAGCCTTGCTAAAGTCCATATAAACTACATCAAACGCACTACCCTCATCTACCCTCCTTGTTACCTTCTCAAAAAATTCAATCAAGTTTGTCAGACACAACCTTCCCTTAACAAATCCGTGCTGACTATCCTTGATTAATCCGTGTCTTTCTAAATGAAGATTTATCCTGTCCTTCAGAATTCTTTCCAATAATTTTCCTACCACCGAGGTTAGGCTGACTGGCCTGTAATTACTCAGTCTATCCTTTCCTCCTTTTTAAACAAGGGTACCACATTAGCTGTCCTCCAGCACCACACCTGAAGCCAGAGAGGGTTGGAAAATGATGGTCAGGGCCTCTGCTATTTCCTCTTTTGCTTCACGTCACAGCCTGGGATGCATTTCATCCGGGCCTGGTAATTTATCCACTTTTAAAGCTGCTAAACAATAATACAACTAAGTTGTATTATAGCATAGAGTAATAATGGGAACGGTAGCATAGTGGTTATGTTACTGGACTAGTTAATACCGAGGTCTGGACTAATGATCCAGCAAACATGAGTTCAAATCCCAACCTGGCAGCTGGAGAAATTAAATTCAGTTAATTAAATAAATCTGGAATAAAAAGCTAGTATCAGTAATGGTGGCCATAAATCTGGAATAAAAAGCTAATATCAGTAATGGTGGCCATGAAACTATCAGATTGGTTCACTGACGTCCTTTAGAGAAGGAAATCTGCTGTCCTTACCTGGTCTGGTCTATATGTGACTGTCGGGGTTTGCAAAATCCCTCAGCCCCGAAGATACTGGAGATATTAATCTACATCATGGACGAAGACTCGTGGAATTTAAATTGTCTCTGGTTTGGACAATGTTTTAAAACATACCCAGAACTGAAAAAGGCTGCATTGAAATGCTCGTTGGCAGGGCAGCACGTGGACAACACCGGAATCGAGGAACTTCGTGGAAAAATTTGCACATTTTAAGACAGTACATTTTTATTAATAAAATTGTTCCCTTGAGTTTGGTAAATTGCAAAGGGGTTTAAAAAATGGCCGTCAGAAAAGCATGGCAGAGACAATGGGGCTTGGAAAGCAGCTCGTGGATGTCTGTGAAAAGTGGGAGGATCAAGCAGTGGCAGTCAGATTCTGTCAATCAAAACCAGGGAGTTTCCCTTCCCTACAGAGGCAATGTTTGTTTACAAGAAACTGCAGGTGTTGACATAAGGGATTAAACCACTTGAGACTGCAGTTTCAGTGACCACAATGAATGAGTTTCTGGTTACATAGTAATCCAACTCCATTCAAAGCCCAGCAGACATTTGGGACACACCTAAACCATGGAAGAGACTTTTGAAAGGAACAGTTTAAGAATTGAATGGGTTTGAATCACCCATTATTCAGACAATAGGGCAGTTGGGTCCCTTTTGTTTTAGCCAAATGAACTCCGGATGTGGGCGGGAACATTTTGGCCCCAGAATGAAGACACATTCAATCCACCCCAAGCTTTATTCAAAACCCATTCCAGACAAAGGAAGCAGCTTGGCCACTGGGAAATAGCCCGTTTGAATCAGCCAATCAGGGCCTTTCTCTTGTGTATTCGAACTTTTCGACGTGAATTTGCACACGGACCTTTTCAGCGCCGAAACAGCAGGAGCTCACAGGATATAAAGATAGCTTCTCAGAAGCTCTCTCTCTCTTATTTTCCTGGGCCAGCAGGTGAGCTCTTCTCTCTTTGGACCAGAGGTGAGCAGGTTTCTGACTCCTCAGCAAGGTAATCCAGTAAGGAGAGAAAGGGGTGGGAATTTAAGGGAAATTGCTAAGATTGTTTAATTAACATTGTAGCCATTTATCCCTCATTTTTGCCATCTGCCTTCCCCTATTTAAGCAATTTTACAGTGATTACTGTAATCGTCTGGTGTAGTTTTCTTTAGTTTAATAAAGTTTGACTTTCTCACATCCAGACCAGTTGTCCGTTTTTAATATATCATTAATTATAAGTTCCTCCAGTTAGAACTGGAAGGTGGGGTTTAGCAATTCGAAACCGCTGTTTGGGATTGGTCAGAGGTGCAGTGGCAAAAAGCTGCCTGACCAGGTGAATTACCGTAAACCAGGTAAAAGATTGGAATTGGTCACAGTGCAGGCAAAGGCTGCTGACCAGGTAAATTACCATAAACCCCAGAAAAGTTGCCCCCCTACAGACTCCAGACCCACAGCAATGTGGTTGACTCTCAACTGCCCTTTAAAATGGCCTGAGGTTACTCAGTTGTAACAAACCGCTATGAAAAACAATAATACATAATGGGCAACCCAGCATCGACCTCGGCACCGGCTATGGACATGACAATGGCAAATCTAGCCCAGTCGACCCTGTAACATCTTCCTCACCAACATCTGGGGACTTGTGCCAAAATTGGGAGAGCTGTCAAGCAACAGTCTGGCATAATCATACACAGAGAATCATACCTTTCAGCCAATGCCCTGAACTCCCCCATCACCATCCCTGGGTATGTCCTGTCCCACTGGTAGGACAGACCCAGCAGGGGTGGCAGCAGAATGGTATACAGTTAGGGAGTCCTCAACATTGACTCCAGACCCCATGAAGTCTCATGACTTTAGGTTAAGCATGGGCAAGGAAACCTCCTGCTGATTACCACCTACCGCCCTCCCTCAGCTGATGAATCTAGCAGCTCAAAACTAGGTATCCATGAGGCACTGTGGGCCATCTGTGGCAACAAGAGCAGGCCAGAGGCTAGGTATTCTGCAGCGAGAGTCTCACCTCCTGACTCCCCAAAGCCTTTCCACCATCTACAAGGCACAAGCAAGGAGTGTGATGGAATACTCTCCACTTGCCTGGATGAGTGCAGCTCCTACAACACTCAAGAAGCTCGACACCATCCAGGACAAAGCAGCCCGCTTGATTGGCACCCCATCCACCAGCTTAAACATCCACTCCCTCCACCACCAGCGTACCGTGGCTGCAGTGTGTACCATCTACAAAATACACTGCAGCAACTCACCAAAGCTTCTTCGACAGCACCTCCCAAACCCGCGACCTCTACCACCTAGAAGGGCAAGGGCAGCAGGCATATGGGAACACCACCACCTCCAAGTTCCCCTCCAAGTCACACATCATCCTGACTTGGAAGCATATCGGCCGTTCCTTCATCATCGCTGAGTCAAAATCCTGGTACTCCCTCCCTCACAGCACTGTGGGAGTACCTTCACCACACAGACTGCAGTGGCTCAAGAAGGTGGCTCACCACCACCTTCTCAAGGGCAATTAGGGATGGGTAATAACTGCTGGCCTTGCCAGCGACGTCCACATCCCATGAACAAATAAAAAAAAGTGTGGATTGTCATATAGAAGGGGTAAGAAGTAGATCTAAAAAGTGGCTGTTGGAACTGTAAGGAAGGGGTTAATTGTTATATTGTAACCTTAGCTTTTACCTATTAGGTGGAGAAGTAGGAATCTATGTTAGAAGAATGAAAGTGTAATCGCAAGACAGACTTGCTTTATTTTATATGCATGTATGTTGAATATAGAGGCTAGTAGGCTTAAAACATAAGACCAGAAACTCTTGGATTGCAGCTGACCTCATAGCACTAAGTAGTTTCATTATCCTTTTAATATAAGCAGTCCTCTGACAAACATAATAAGGCCTTGGGATCATTCAGGGCCTGTGTGTGTGTGTGTGTCAGATAGCACAGCAACTTGTAGGCTATTCGTCTTTCCAGCTTCACAGAGAAGCAGGAGAAGTGTGACACCTTTCGAATGCCTAGGTGTCATTCCAAGCCAATGTAGCAGGAAGGGGATGTATTAGTGAGGCACAAACATCATTCCACTATCTAATCAATGGGCAAGGCCATATGTTTTAACCATCAAGTTAAATTAGCGTTCCAATTAATATCGGAAGCACAACACCTGATTGTGCAAAAGGAGCTTGTTTTCAGGACAGGGTTACATCCAAGGAAGGAGTGCAGTTAGGTGATAAGAGAAGTGATACACCTCTCAGTTAGATGGAGGACATCTGTGAAAGGAGTGCAGACAAGTGATAAGAATGTAACGCTCCTTGCAGTTTAATTGAGGACCTGCGTTACTTCATTCATTTCACCCTTTTTGCTTTTGTTCTGAAACTGTCCCTCAGCCTGATGATATGATTGACAGATAGAAGAAGAGTGAAACTATCAATAAGGTGGCATTCAATAAGGTGCCACATAAAAGGTTGCTAGGCAAGTTAAGGGTTCATGTGGTTGGGGATAATTTATTTTTGCAGGAATAGAGGATTGGTTAACGGACAGAAAATAGAGCAGAGATAAACGGATCCTTTTCCGGTTGGCAGGCTGTAACTAGTGGGGTGTCGCAAGGATCAGTGCTTGGGCCTCAGCTATTCACAATCTATATCAATGATTTAGATGAGGGGACCAAGTGTAACGTATACAAGTTTGCTGATGATACGAAGCTGGGTGGGAATGTAAGCTGCAAAGGAATATAGACAGGTTAAGTGAGTGGGTAATAAGTTGGCAGATGGAGTATAACCTGAGGTTATTCACTTTGGTAGGTGGAATAGAAAAACAGAATATTTTTTAAATGGTGAAAAACTATTACATTTTGGTGTTCAGAGAGATTTAGGTGTTCTCATTCAGAAAACACAGAAAGTTAGCATGCAGGTAC
This sequence comes from Somniosus microcephalus, assembly GCF_052327205.1. Lineage (NCBI taxonomy): Eukaryota > Metazoa > Chordata > Chondrichthyes > Squaliformes > Somniosidae > Somniosus > Somniosus microcephalus. The sequence goes on along the minus strand of NC_141012.1, from coordinate 46,568,621 downwards.
AGCAAGCAATTAGACAGGCAAATGGCATGTTGGCCTTTATCGCAAAGGGTTGGAGTATAAGAGTAAGGAAGTCTTACTACAATTGTACAGGGCCTTGGTGAGACCACACCTGGAGTACTGTGCACAGTTTCGGTCTCCTTATCTGAGAAAGGATATACTTGCCTTCGAGGCGGTGCAATAAAGGTTCACTAGATTGATTCCTGGGATGAGAGGGTTGTCCTATGAGGAGAGATTAAGTAGATTGGGCCGATACTCCCTGGAATTTAGAAGAATGAGAGGTGATCTCACTGAAACATATAAGATTCTGAGAGGGATTGACAGGGTAGATGCTGAGAGATTGTTTCCCCTGGCTGGAGTGTCTAGAACCAGGGGGCACAGTCTCAGGATAAGGGGTCGGCCATTTAAAACTGAGATGAGGAGGAATTTCTTCACTCAGATGGTTGTGAATCTTTGGAGTTCTCTACCCCAAAGGGCTGTGGATGCTAAGTTGTTGAGTATATTCAAGGCTGAGATAGATAGATTTTTGGACTCTTGGGGAATCAAGGGATATGGAGAGGGTCGGGAAAGTGGAGATGAGGTCGAAGATCAGCCATGATCTGATTGAATGGTGGAGCAGGCTCGAAGGGCCGTATGGCCTGCTCCTGCTCCAAATGTTTATGTTCTTATAAGATAACAAATAAAAACAGAAAATGCTGGAAATACTCAGCAGGTCGGGCAGCATCTGTGGGGAGAGAAACAGAGTTAACGTTCCAGGTAGCTGACCTTTCTTCATCAACCTGCTGACTGAGTATTTCCAGCATTTTCTGTTTTTATTTCAAATTTCCAGCATCCGCAATATTTTGTTTCTATATAGATAACAAACTTTGGGAGTTCTGTTAGGTAACACTATGATTGATGCACCGTAGAAGCGGGTAAAGAAAAGGTATAAAAAGTGGGTTTTGGAAACTTCAGAATGCGCGCGGTTTTGGCGTAAGTACTGGCTGTTAAGTGATTGTTTAATTATTGTATGCTTTATAAATCTGTGACATCCGACATTTAATGTTGTGAACACTTTTAAATTGAGGAGTAAATTATAAGTAAGGGCACACACATTTACCAGGCTTCTAACAGCGGTGTGCACGAGCCCCGAATCAGGCGGCACCCACGGGGAGTCCGGGGACGTGGAGACTCGTCACCATCATTTCCACTGGAGCCTCGCCTGCCTGAACCCGGCCAGCTCCCCTACCTGTCTGGCAGGGGGCAGACGGCAGCCGAGGACCTGCGGGATTGGTCCATGGCATTCAGGTCAGTGATAAGAAGGTGGGGTGGGAGGTTCAGGGACAAATGCGATTGGGGCAGCGGGGGGGGGGGAAGCCCCGGGTAAGGAAGTGCCCAATGCCTCCTTGTGAAGCCCGGAGAACTCCTGCCCCTTAACGACCCACAAGAAAAGCGAACAATAAATTTAAATCTTACCACCAGGGGCTCATCTGGCCCACGATCAGGCAGGTCACTGCTTTCCCTGCTCAGGCCTCGGGCTAAAATACCAGATCAGGTCCCGATTATGTCATCTGCCTATTTAAAGAGGGCCCTGCCAGCCTGTGGCGGGTGTCCTGCTCACCATGCTCAAAAGTGTAGGTTAAGATCAGGACACGATCGGGAAGGCAGTGGGATCGGGGGGGCAAAGTCATTACCCCCAATTTTAACTGCCCACCCGATGTCCACCAAATGTAAAGAGTCAAAATCAGGACCTCTGTGGGCAAAATCTTTCATTTCTCGGCACATTCCTCAGCTTATTGAACAGAGAAAACCCCAGTGCAGACCTGTGGCTTAAAGTTATTCCAAATATATCAAGGTTCCCTGATTCCAATTGATTTCCTATAAAGTCGGACATTTTAAATCAGTGTTTTTTTTTTCACCTATTACCAACTTTGACCATCAGAGATTTAAATCGATTTCCCCCAACAGCCCGCTCCCCTTCAAACTTTTTAATAAAGCACTAGCATGTGAAATGGAACAGGAAGTGCACCTTGGAGAGGCTTTCTCAGGTTTTTAACTGTTTACGGGACAGTGATGTTAGTTTATCTGCCGGCTGCTTTTTGCACTTTCAGATGGGGAAGAGCCACTCAGTGAATCAAATATTCATTCGCATGACAACAAAAATCTGTACTCATCAAGCACCTTCCATTTGGAAAATCATACCAAGGTGCTTCACAGGGGTGAGAGGAAAACCAGACCCTGAGCCAAAGGAGGAGATTTAGTCACAGTGACCAACTGCTTGGTCAAAGAGGTGGGTTTTAAGGAGGACCTTAAAGGAGGAGAGGGTGGTGGAGTGCCAGAGAGACGTAGGGAGGGAGTTCTAGAGCGTGGGGCCTAGGCTGGGGAAGGCACGGCCACCAATGGTGGGGTGAAGCAAGGGGGACTTGCACAAGGCGCCAGAGTTAGAGGAGCAGAGAGTTCAGGGAGGTTATAGCACTAGAGAAAGTTACAGAGATAGGGAGTGTAGTGTATGTACCTTTAAGAGAGAACTACTTTTACAGCTCCTGTATACTGTAGTACCGGCAGTGACCACACCTGTATATAAGCCTTGAGCATGCCTCTGTACTGTTAGTCTTTAGACTACCCTCCTCCAGTAAACACCTGTTGATTGTTAATTTACAGCCTCCGTCTAGTTATTGGAAAACTTCATACTTTAAGAATCACGGATTCAACAGGGAGGGCGAAGGGATTTAAACACAAGGGTGAGAATTTTAAATTTGCGGCACAGTGGAAGCAGGAGCTAATGTAGTTCAACATCTGAAAAGGGGGGAAAATATAGTTTAGGATAAAACCCTTTCACCTTAAAGGGGAGCTGGAAGATAAATTAACCCAGTAACAAAGGGAGGAGCAGGAAGGAAGAGAGATAGAATCATAGAATGATACAGCACAGAATGTAGCCATTCTCGGTTCCTGCACCCCTTTTAAAATTGTCCCATTTAGTTGAGATTGCCTCACCTCACTTTTCCTACCACAATGAATCACTTCACACATCTCTGCATTAAATTGTACCTGCCATGTGTCTGCCCATTTCACCAGCCTGTCTGTCCTCCTGAAATCTGTTACTATCCTCCTCACTGTTTACTACGTTTCCGAGTTTCGTGTCATTTGCAAATTTTGAAATTAGGCGCTTTATACCCAAGTTGAGGTCATTAATATATATTAAAAAGAGCAGTGGTCCCAACACTGATCCCTGAGGGCCACCACTGCATGCTTCCCTCCAGGAATTGCTAAACAGGATTTTTACAAAAGCTAAAAGGAGGTAGAAGCTGCGGAGATCCTTTCAGTGAGGCCATGAGGAAAACAAAGGCAGTCAAATAGAAAGAGATTCTAATGGATGATCTGCACTCAAAACATTCATCTAGCCTTTCTCTTTATAGATACTGAAAGATCTGATGTGTGTTTCTCACATGTTCTGCCTTTGTCTCAATGCCACTTGTGTCATTCCCCAATAGATCATCAGTCGAACACCCTCGGGTCCAGCAAATTCTCCAATACTTGACCACAATGTGTAGCACTGTGTGCTCAAAATCAAAGTGAAACTTTGTTGTTTAAGAAAGAAAGAACACGTAGCTGTCGCTATCTCAGGACATCCTATAGTGCTTTACAGCCAATAACGTACTTTTTAAAAAATCACTGTTGTAATGTGGGAAACACAGCATCCAATATCTGTACAGCAAGCTCCCATAAACAGCAATGTGATAATGACCAGATAACCTGTTTTAATGATGTTGGTTGGGAGATAAATATTGGCCAGAACACCGGGGAGAAATCCCCTGCTCTTCAAAATAGTGCCGCGGGATTTTTAAGTCGACCTGAGAGGGCAGACAGGGCCTCGGTTTTACGCCTCAGACAATGCAGCACTCCCTCAGCTCTGCACTGGGAATGTCAACCTGGATTCCGTGCTCAAGTCACTGGGGTGGGGCTTGAACCCACCTTAATGACTCAGAGGCGAGATGGCAAAGCCTGACACCTTATACATATATACCACATATATAGTGATTTGGATTCGGGGATTGGAGGTATGGGGGGGTGATTTTCTGACGTCGGAGGAGGCGGCTTTGGAGGCGGGAAAGATGGGAAAATCAGAAACAATGAGTGCGGGTTTGGAACCCACCTCCAAACCACATCCGCGGGATTTTACCGGTGCCGGTTTTGCAGGGCGGGTAACGGTCCCACCTCCAGCTGCCCAGAGAGCTTGTTAACAGGCTTAAATGCTCATTAAGGGCCTCTCTAAGCCTATTTTGAGAGGCCCTCGTGATTTTTCGACCATTTTGGCATGTTCCACGACCCTCCTAAACCACGCCAGCTAAACCTGGCGGGTTGACTAGTGGGTGGTCTCCTCACAGCTGTAGGTCCAACATTAAATCGTTTATTTCATCAGGGATTAGTTGTAGGTGGCAGAACTTTGCTTTAAAAGGGCTTTGAGCACTTTTAGAAGGCCTTCTGAAGTCGGAGGTGCTGCAGCTTGAATCTATCAACTGTGGGACCTCCTTGGAAGACCCTCTCCCCACTTGCAATGAGCGCTTCCCCAATGCAGGCATCTGCAAGCAGCACAAGAACCATTTGTTTTCTTTCACCATGGACCTCAGATGAGGATGAGGACCATCCACGGCAGCAGCAGAACCAGGCAGCTCGGCAGCAACAGCAGCAGGAACCCCAACCTCCTGCTCAACCATCTGATGCTGCACAGGGCAGAAGGCGCCAGCACATTGAGGTACCTCGCCGTAGGAGACAGAGGGTTTACAGACAGAGGATGAGCTACCTCAACATGAGTGAGCAGCAGTGCCAAAGAAGGCTGAGACTTTTGCGCGAGGTTGTCTCAGAGAGATCTGCGGACTGCAGCCGCAAGACCTGGTGCCCAGAGGAACGGGTGGACACCCCTTACCAGTGGCTGTCAAAGTCACCACCGCACTCAACTTCTTTGCCTCAGGCTCCTTCCAGGGATCATCAGCAGACATCAGCGGCATCTCCCAGTCGGCCGCCCACAGTTGCATCACGCAGGTTACCGATGCCCTTTTCGCAAATGCGCACAATTACATTCAGTTCTCAAGGGATCAAGCAAGTATAACTGCCCACTCGATTGGCTTTGCAAATATGGCAGGCATGCCAAGGGTGCAGGGCGTCATAGACTGCACACATGTGGCCCTTAGGACGCCCCATCACAACCCAGCTATCTTTGTCAACTGAAAGGGCTTCCACTCCCTCAACGTTCAGCTGGTGTGTAACCACAAGAAGGAGTTTTTGCATGTTTGCACCAAGTTCTGTGGTAGTTGCCATGACTCTTTCATCCTGCAGCACTCTAGTGTTCCTCTGCTTTTCAATCCGCCAAACTAACTTAACAGATGGCTCCTTGGTGACAAAGGCTATCCCCTGAAGAAGTGGCTAATGACGCCGATCTGGAGGCCAGCTAACGAGGTTGAAGAGCGCTACAACGCCAGCCACACTTCGGCCAGGTCCATCATCGAGCAAACCATTGGGTTGTTGAAGATGCGCTTCCGTTGCCTTGACCGATCAGGTGGAGCCCTGCAGTATACACCATATAGGGCCTCCAGAATGGTCGTGGTCTGCTGTACACTGCACAACATCTCACAGCATCATGGCTTGCAGCTTCCTGATGAGCAAGTGGCTCAGTTCCAGCCCTCCTCAGATGAGGATGAGGAGGAGGAGGCTGAGGAGCAGGAGGATCTGGAGGAGGCGGAGGAGCAGGGAGGAGGAGCAAGAGGTCAGAGCACCGGTGCATCGACCAGCAGCAGCGGCAACACGCAAGCACATGGCTGCCCGGGATGTAAGGGATGAACTTATCCTGGCCAGATTTGCATAGGTTGCCCAAGTTGACACATGTCCTTGGCTCCATCCCAAGGCATCATTGACAATGGACATGACTCTCTGGCCTCCTTTCACTCAGGCCACCAACCTGACAACGCAAGTGTGCCAGAGCCTGCAATGTGGAGCTGCCTAAGGTGAAAGAACAGATGGCATAACGCCAACATTTTGGCATCAAATCATTTTAATGCTTTCCAACAGTGATGGCATTTCATCAATACACAGAAACATTCACCCAATCTGCAGACAGATCTGAAGGCTATACCCCTTGCCAGTTGGACCCTCACAGCCTTGGTTTCTTTGGAAGGCCTCTTCCTCCCAGATGAGTGGAAGAGCACCTCCCTGCTAGCTGTCACCCCCTCAAACAACATTTGCAGTGCCTCATCTGAGAACCTTGGGGAGGCCCTTGCCTTGGAATTGGACATAGTGGTTTCTCAGAATATGTTGCAGGTGGTGCAGCATAGACAGAAATCCTGTGGAATGAGCCAAGGCAGCAAGAAGCCATAAAATCAGGCTGGAAAAGTGCTGTCAACAGAGACGGGCTTCAGTCCCAAAGCACTAATTGAGCAAGGGCATCCCACATCTCTGAAATCAAGTGGCCTATTGGGGGGGGAAAAAATCACAATTTTTTGAAAACTATCAGTGGAGGCGGGTTTCAAACCCACCCAAACCGAAACCCGCCTCCATCTCGGCTCCAGTGGGAATGTCGAAACTTGCAGATGATACCAATTTGGGGGGGGGGTAAGGATAATCATTTGGAGGATGGCACCAAAATACAGGAACACATGAACAGGTTTGCGGAATGGTTGGATAAATTACAAATGAAATGTGAGGTAGTTAATTTTTTTATAGGAGGAATCCTTGGAATGTAAGAAACTAAATGGGGGAGAGGAACCAAGAGATCTGGAATACAGATACAAAAATTGTTAAAAGTAGCAACACAATTTGATAAGACCATAAAAATGTGAACCCAAACCAACAGAGGCCTGAACTTTCCTTGTGGGGCCCGGAGGAACACACCTGCTCTGCCTGGCCCCACTAAGGAAGGTTTTTCACTGACCTTAGCTGGGTCTCGCTGCCCTTCCGACTGCTTTACCTGGCGGGGTGACCACGGTCAGCTCCGCCCTAACGATTGGGCTAAAACCCCAGCGGGGTCCCATGTGCGTCACAGGACCCCGATTTACATTTACTAATGAGGTTCCCACCTGCGGGTCCGACAGGAGCCTCGACCGCCACCAAAACCAACGGGCGTCAAAATGGGGAATCAGCGGGAACGGAGCAGGAAATGGAGCCGCGGTATTTTAACCCCGCCCCTTACAGTTTCCACTTGTGGGCTAGTCCAGAACAAGGGGCCATAAATATAAGATTGTTACTACCAGATCAAATAAAGAATTTAGCAGGAATTTCTTTATACAGAGAGTGGTGTGAATGTGGAACTCGTTGCCACAGGGAGTGGTCGAAGCAGAGGCCATTGATGCATTAAAGGGGAGGCTTGATACACACACGAGAGGGAAGGAAATAGAGGGATATGGAGGCAGGGTGGGAAGAGGTCATTGGAGTGGCAGCAGGCTCATGTGGAGCATAAACACCGACATGGACGAATTAGGTCGAATGGCATGTTTCTGTGCTGTAGGTACTAAGGCCCTGATTTTATCATGGGGAGAGCGGTTTGTGTGATGGTGGAGGACCGGGGGGCGGTTGGTTCATGCAACGGGGAGGGGCCGGGAGAGTCAATGCATGTGAAGGGGGAGGGGGGTCGGAGGTCGGTTTGTGCGACAGGGGAGGGGCCAAGCCGAGCAACAATCTCGCATGTCAAGGCCCGGAGAGATTTTAACGCCCGGGTCTCATTTTAATGTTCAGCCTCCAACTCCTGTTCGTATCGGGCAGGAGACATTGCCTGGCCGGCAAAGGGTAACAGCAACTCTAGCGACAGGAAGCTGTCTCCTGGGACCGGTGGGAATGGTTCCCAGCAGCCAGGTAAGTAGTGAGGGGAGGGGTGGGGTGGCTCTGTACACGATTGTGATTGAGGGGACAGCCCGGGATAAGGGAACCCGAGGTTTTATTGTAGGGCCCGGAGGAGCACACCTGCTGCTCATGGCCCGTAAGGAAACTAAAATATAAAATTTAACCTTGCCTGTCTGGGCCTCTTCTGACCTTCGGTCCAGCTCCCAGCAGGTTTGGCCTGGTGGGGAAGCCACCACATTTTGCCCCACTCAGGCCTCAGGTTAAAATAGCAGAATGGGCCCCAATGACATCATCAGAGCCCGATCTGTTTATTTAAAGAGGACCCGGATGGTTTGGAGATAGGTGTCCTTGCCATCTGCCATTTAAAATTGCAGTCGGTCAGATCGGAGTGGGTAAGACCCCCCCCGACCCCCACCGCTCCATTGTAATAGTCTCCCTGATGTGCCAAATAACTGCCTGAATCCATGAGGTTAAAGCTTAAAACTAAAGGCTTTTATTAAGTAAGAACATGGCATCAAGTTAACACAGGGCAACCATCATTCATCACCGACCCCGCCCTTGGTAGAACATTCCAGAAGAGGGGCGGGGCTAGGGAGGTGCATTAGTGGTTACACCAGTGGAACATTCCAGACATTAACAAGTACAACAACAACAACAACAACAATACAAATGCCAGAACACAGAGTTATTTCATCACACTCCCCGGCCTGGTTTCTGAAAGCGGAGGGAGTTAAATTTGGGACCTATATAATTCTATGTAACAGCTTCAGCCGAAGCTTGTTGTCAGGTGATGCAAGGAACTGTGGAGCACGTGCTTCATAAATATATTTATAAATAAACTTTGCTCCAAAATCGTTTTCCAGGTACCAGAAATGGCATTAAACAGGCATGATTCAGGCGGCTTTGTGACATACTTGACGTTCTAATCTGTGTTTATTGCTGCAGTCTTCTAATGTTGTGTTGGAAAGTATTTCTGAAGGAGAAGGTGATATAATGTGTTACATCACTGCCTCTTCATCTCCCAGACCTGGGCTTGAATTCAGATCAGACAGTGCCGGTGAAGATGGAATAATGTGCTGGAACACTGCCTCTCCATCTCTGGAGATTGCATTTCAATTCAATCCAAGCAGAGGGCCTCTTCCTTCCAATGGCTGTTCCGAAGTAAATTGAGTTGGAGCAGCGTTAACTCAAAGCACATAAACTACCCAGAATGAAGCACTGAAACTGCGCAGTTTCAGAAACAGCAGGGGATCCTAGCAAGTGGAATGTGGATTCTCGCCTATAAAAATAAGCTAAGCCTGCAGCAGGAAAATTAAAGTGACTAACCACACCCAATAAATATCTACGATATATGGAAAATCTTACGCCTGTATTCACTTCCTATCAACTTTTGCCATTATAAATCCACTATGTCCACATTTATAATGGCTCCTGAAGAAAGGTCATTGACCTGAAACATTAACTCTTTTTCTCTCACCACAGATGGTTGCCTGGCCTGTTGAGTGTTGCCAGAATGTTCTGTTTTTATTTATAATGCACCGCCTATGTAAACTGGTCACGGTGAAATTACACTCTCCTGCCAGTGGAGGTGCTGCAGTGCCACCACTGGTGGGAGGGTGTCATTACAGTAGGATATGTTTCCACAGGGCGTCCATTATAAATGTGGACAAAAGAATTTATAATGTAAAAGCGAAAATGTCACCCTGGTCTAATTACCGTCTGTCCTCTCAAGTCACGTTTTAACTGAAGATTACATTTGGTCTTGATTTACATGAGCGCTAACACAGGAGATCAGCTAGTAGATAATAAAATCTGAATTGAATTGTGACAGTGCCGCATTCTGTCACAGTGACATCAGGAAGTTCTACACCAATGATAATTTTCCATCTGGAAAATCCAGGAGGGGTGGGCGTGCATTTCCCAAATTCCTGAACTATGCTTCCAACCTCAGAACAGGTCAGAGAACTGAACCTTCATTTAGCTAAGATAATTGAATTCTGATTTTGTTATGACAATGGTCCTGAAATTCCTTGGACTTTCTGCCACTGTGTCCGTCGTAACTACATCGTAAGTGCGACGCAAACCTCACTGACCTGCTTAAACTGGGTTTCCGCCACACCTCCGACATAGGAAAGTTCGAGGAGATTCAGGGCCACAATACATCAGCTAAGTGGAACCACACTGACACAGGTAAAGAGACTTCCCTCCACCCTTGCGGAAGAATGACAGAATTGTTAGTTAAAACTGCCGGAAATTTCCTCTGAGCTGCTTCCCCATCGCTGCTGTAATTTTGCCGCAAATGTGGAGGAAAGTCCATTTACGTGTGTCAGTGGCAGGTCCGAGGAAATTTCCGACCATCCGGTTTAAGGGGCCAAATCTGTTGTCTGGCTGGTGTAACATTAGCTGTATGATGTCTTTACAAAGAGATAAGGTCACCCGCAAACTGGGGGTTCGATTACGATCACCAAACAAAACAACAAAATGACTGGAGGTCAATCTGAGTCAGAGCTTAGTATTGATGCGCAACTTAGTTACACTGAAATAATCTCAACATAGGCGGAGTGTCATCTCTGAGGGGAGGAGAGAATTCACAGGGATCTCCAAGACTCCTTCACAACACGGCACATAAATCAGGGGGGCAGGGTCCGTGTGAATTGTAGAACGCAGCAACGAATCAGTAGAAGGCTGGCAAAGGGAGTATTGAGCCTCAAGTGATCACACATTTCTGTGGGGGTTTGATGCTAAAAGCAGTACTAGATATCAAAAATAATAATATAGTTTTTAACTTATTACTCCCCTCCTCTTGTGAAGGTCTTGACTCCTGGGTGCAGCTTCACAGGCCAACTGATTAGCGTTTATCAGTCACAGGCTGATATTATAAAATAAAACAGGGTGTTAACTGTGACCTTGGGCCCGGCGCTAAGCTCATGGTCCACAGAGCAGCAGTGATACCCGCCCTCCTGTAGGCCTCAAAGACATGGACCATGTACAGCAGGCACCTCAAAGCACTGGAGAGGTACCATCAACGCTGCCTCCGCAAGATCCTGCAAATTCATTGGCAGGATAGGCGCACCAACGTCAGTGTTCTTGCTCAGGCCAACATCCCCAGCATCAAAGCTTTGACCACGCTCAATCAGCTCTGATGGACGGGTCACATCGTTTGCATGCCTGATACGAGACTCCCAAAACAAGCGCTCTACTCGGAGCTCCATCACGGCAGGAGTGCCCCAGGTGGGCAGGGGAAACGCTTCAAGGATACCCTCAAAGCCTCCTTGAAAAAGTGCAACATCCCCACTGACACCTGGGAATCCTTGGCCCAAGACCGTACAAAGTGTAGGAGAAGCATCCGGGAAGGCGCCTCGAGTCTCTTCGCCAGGAGCAAGCAGAAGCCAAGCACAAGGAGCGCACGTCAACCCAAGCACCCCACCCACCGGCCCCTTCAACCACCGTCTGCCCCACCTGTGACAGAGACTGTAGGTCCCGCATTGGACTCATCAGTCACCTGAGAACTCATTTTTAATGTGGCAGCAAGTCATCTTCAGTTCCGAGGGACTGCCTAAGAAGGGAAGAGTGAGTAGCATTCACACATATGAGTCAAAAGATTCCCACTTGAGCAGGAAATCTAGGCTGACACTCCAGAGTAGTACTGAGTGAGTGCTGCACTGTCGGGGGGGCCATCTTTTGGATGAGACGTTAAACCAAGGTCCCATCTGCCTCTCAGGTGGTTTGAAAGATTCCAAGGCACTATTTTGAAGAAGAGCAAGGGAGTTCTTCCTGGTGACCTGGCCAATATTTATCCCTCAACCAACACCCAGCAAGGAACCTTGCCCAAAAACCACAGATATCAGAGAATAGTCCACACACTCCCCACAAGTTCTCGATATACATGGTGGGTGAGTGAAGATCCCTGCTGGTAGTGTGCGTGCATAACACTAGTCCTCCGGTGGCAGCAGGCTATTAGACTATAGAGGGCACCACAGCCAAGCCCAATACTGTCCTCACCAAACATGCACTTCACAATTAATGCCGACTGGACAGCGATCAGGAGGGAAAACCCTGCTGATTCTCACTCCCCTACTGAAAGGATGCTGAGACTAATTATACCATCTCTACTGCAACCCCAGCTATGATCAGCTAACTCAGAACAGACCGGGAATTGAACATAGGAACAGGAGGAGGCCATTCAGCCCCTTGAGCCTGTTCAACTATTCCATTAGATCATGGCTGCTCTGTACCTTAACGTCATTCACGTTCCAGATTTCCACCACCCTTTGTGTGGAGAGGTACTTCCTGACATCACACTTGAACGGCCTAGCTCAAATTTGAAGCTACTTCCCTTTGTTCTGGACTCCCCTGCCAGAGGAAATAGTTTCTCTATCTCCTGTATCAACTCCTAGTGTCAGCTGTGGCTCAGTTGGTATCACTCTTATCTCTATGTCAGAAGGGTATAGGTTCAATTCCTACTCCAGGGACTTTGAACATAAAAAAATCTAGGCTGACACTCGAGTACTGCACTGTCAGAGGTGCTGTCTTTTCGATGAGATGTTAAACCAAAGCCCTGTCTGCCCTCTCAGGTGAATGCAAAAGATCCCATGGCACTATTTCGAAGAGGAGCAGGTGAGTTGTCCCCGGTGCTCTGGCCAATATTTATCCCTCAATCAACATCACTAAAACAGATGATCTGGTCATTATCACATTGCTGTTTGTGGGAGCTTGCTGTGTGCAAATTGGCTGCTGTGTTTCCCACATTACAACAGTGACTACACTTCAAAAAGTGCCTCTGTAAAGCACTTTGGGACGTCCGGTGGTGGTGAAAGGCGTTGTATAAATGCAAGTCTTTCTTTCTTTTTCACATGCTCCACATCCCTTGACACCCTTACCCAACAAAAATCTATCCATCTCAATCTTGAAAATTTCAACTGACCCCCAGCATCCACAGCCTTTTGGGGGAGAGAGTTCCAGATTTCCACTACCCTTTGTGTGGAGAAGTGCTTCCTGACATCATCCCTGAATGGCCTGGCTCTAATTTGAAGCTACTCCTTGTTCTGGACTCCCCACCAGAGGAACTAGTTTCCCTCTATCTCCTGTATCAACTCCTATATCATTTAGATCACCCCTCAACTCTCTACACTCAGGGGAATACAAACCATCTGTATGCAACCTGCCCTCATAAACCCGCCAGTCAGAGTATATTCCTTTCATCCCTATTCTGTATCCTACCACCCAACCAAATTACCAACCCATGTCACAAGTTATCTCCAATTCCTTGTTTTCTCCTTTTTCCTAAATAATCTCTTGTGCAAAACCTTATCAAAACGACTTCTAAAAGTTCATATGGACAACATGCAAGAGAAGAAAGTGTAGGGGAACATCCAGGGATAGTGATCACAACATAAAAAAGTTTAAGACAAAGATAGAGAAGGACATAAGTAAGACAAAGAACAAAGTAATAAATTGGAGAGAAACAATTTGATTTTTAAGTGGGTGAGAATGGAACTAAGGAAAATAAACTGGAAACATTTACTGACAAAGAAATAGAACAGCGATGGGAAACATTTAAAACGGTGATCAATAGAGTCCAGGAGAAATATATTCCACTAAAAAGCAAGAACAAACTAGCCAGTAATGGGACCTCATGGATGAATAAAAAATAAGGGCAAAATTGAAAATAAAGAAAAAGACATACACTAAGCATATAGACAACAAAGCAGAGGATGACAAAGGGGTATACAAAAAGGTTAGGAAAGAAGTCAGAAAGAAACTATGAAATTAAATTATCAAGGAATATAGAAAAAAATAGTAAACTATTCTATGAATAACAAAAGAAAAATCAAGACAGGGGTAGGGCCACTAAGGGATACACATGATAAACTCACAGCTAATGACAGCGAAATAGCAGAAATATTAAATCATTACTTTGCCTCAGTATTACCAGAGAGACTAACATGGTGGGCACGACATTAGAAGCAGTGATCAAAAAAGTTATCAAGACTTTTAAGACAGAAAGAGGGAGATAATTGATAAACTGATCAAACTTAGAGAGGATAAAACCCCTGGTCCGGATGAATTGCATCTGCGCATATTAAAATAAGTTGGGGAAGAGATAGCAGAGGCACTGTTATATATGTATAAAAATTTGTTTGAAAAGGGAATAGTGCCAGAGGGCTGGAGGACAGCTAATGTGATTCCTATGTTTAAAAAGGGAGATAGAACAAGTCGAGGGAACTATAGACCAATTAACAACATCGATGGTAGGAAAGATGATGGAATCCTTACTCAAAGATATCATAGAAAAACCTCTAGAAACTGAAAATATAAATGAAGAGTCTTCAGCACAGATTGCAGAAGGGAAGGTCATGCTTGACCAACCTTATTGAATTCTTTGAAGAAGTAACAGAAAGGGTAGGTAAGGGTAATGTAGTAGATGTAATAAAGCTGGATTTTCAAAAAGCCTTTGATAAGGTACCACATAGTAGATGCATGACTAAGGTCAGAGCATGTGGAATCAGGGGACAAGTAGCAGAATGGAGAGTAAGCTGGCTACACAACAGAAAACAGAGAGTGGGGGGTTAAAGGTAGTTACTCAGATTGGCAACAGGTGGGAAGTGGTGGCCTGTAATGATCAGTAACATGTCATTCTAGAATGGTACACTAGGTGGAGCTGTATGTTTAGTAGTGGGCTACCCACAAGGCAGTAGTCAAGATGGATGCCTGTACACTAGTCCACATGGCTGAATAAATGATTAGCTCAAGCTAGCTGTTCATAATGAAAACGTCTATTTATTTATGAACATAACATTTTTTTTTATGAACAGCTTGCTTGAGCTAGTCATTTATTCAGCCATGTGGACTAGTGTACAGGCGTCCATCTTGACTACTGCCTTGTGGGTAGCCCACTATTAAACATACAGCTCCTATTGATATTGATTGATATTGATTTTGTTTAACCTCTAAGGAAGGGGGATGTAATGATCAGTAACATGTCATTCTAGAATGGTACACCAGGTGGAGCTGTATGTTTAGTAGTGGGCTACCCACAAGGCAGTAGTCAAGATGGATGCCTGTACACTAGTCCACATGGCTGAATAAATGATTAGCTCAAGCTAGCTGTTCATAATGAAAACGTCTATTTATTTATGAACATAACAGTGGCCCACAGGGATCGGTGTTGGGATCACTGTTGTTCACCATTTACATTAACAATTTGGACTCAGGAGTCGGAAGTACAGTTTCACAATTTGCAGATGACACCAAATTGGGGTGGTGGGGTGGTGTAGTTAATACAGAGGAGGACTGCAACAAAATACAGGGGCATAAGAACATAAGAACTGGGAGCAGGAGTAGGCCATACGGCCCCTCGAGCCTGCTCCACCATTCAACGAGATCATGGCTGATCTTCGACCTCAACTCCACTTTCCCACCCGATCCCCATATCCCATGATTCTCCAAGAGTCCAAAAATCTATCTATCTTAGCCTTGAATATACTCAACAACTCAGTATCCACAGCCCTTTGGGGTAGAGAATTCCAAAGATTCACAGCCCTCTGAGTGAAGAAATTCCTCCTTAGCTCAGTCTTAAATGACCAATGCCTTATCCTGTGGCTATGCCTCCTTTTTCTAGGCTCTCCAGCCAGGGGAAACAACCTCTCAGCATCTACCCTGTCAATCCCCCTCAGAATCTTATATGTTTCAATGAGATCACCTCTCATTCTTCTAAACTCCAGAGAGTATCGGCCCAATCTACTCAATCTCTCCACACAGGACAGCCCTCTCATCCAAGGAATTAATCTAGTGAACCTTCATTGCACTGCCTCTAAGGCAAGTATACCCTTCCTCAGATAAGGAGACCAAAACTGTGCACAGTACTCCAGGTGTGGTCTCACCAAAGCCCTGTACAATTGTAGCAAGACTTCCTTACTCTTATACTCCAACCCCCTTGCAATAAAGGCCAATATGCCATTTGCCTTCCTAATTGCTTGCTGTACCTGCATGTTAACTTTCTGTGTTTCCTGTAGAAGAATACCTAAATCTCTCTGAACACTAACATTTAATAGTTTCTCACCATTTAAAAAAGATTCTGTTTTTCTATTCTTCCTACCAAATTGAATAACCTTACATTTCCCCACATTATACTCAATCTGCCAAATTTTTGCCCACTCACTTAAGTTGTCTACATCCCTTTGCAGGGGATGTGTCCTCCTCACAGCTTACTGTTCCACCTAGCTTTGTATCATCAATGGATACATTGCACTCTGTCCCATTAATAAACTTGCAGAATGGGGGTGTAATTGGCAAATGAACTTCAGTATAGATAAGTATGAGGTTGTAAATTTTGGTAGGAAAATAAGAAAGTCACATACTTCTTGGAAAATCAGTGTCTAAATGTGGTAGAGGAACAGAGGGATCTGGGGGCATAGATATACAGATCACTAAAAGTAATCACAGGTTAATAAGGCTATAAAAAAGCAAACAAAACACTGTGGTTTATTTCTAGAGGGATAGAATTGAAAAGTAGAGAAGTTATGTCAAACTTGTATCGAACCTTGGTTAGACCACACTTGGAGTACTGTGAACAGTTCTGGTCTCCTTATTATGAAGAGGATATAGAGGCACTAGAGAAGGTGCGAGAAAGATTTACTAGAATGATACCAGAACTGAGAGGTTATATCTATCAGGAAAAATTGAACAGGCTGGGGCTCTTTTCTCTAGAATAGAGAAGACTGAGAGGTGACCTGATAGAGGTCTTAAGATTATGAAAGCATTTGATAGGGTAGACGTAGAGAAGATGTTTCCACTTTTGAAATACTTTTTAACATTCCCTTATCCATCATGCTGGTGACTGCCTCAAAAACATTTAATCCTCTGCCCCACGACAGTTAGTAGAGGATCGGGGGTTGGGGGTTAAATTGGTAAAAATGTGAAACCCGGCCCCAAACTGCCTCGATTTAACTGCAGCAGGTTTGGGGACTGCTGTGTAACCTGCTCTGGAGAGGCGGGTCAGAAACTTTAATAGTTAAATGATGTTCCATTCCTCAGATTTTGGGATCTATTTGAATTTAATGACTTCAGGCCAGGTTTCCCAGGGCTCGGGAAACCTGGCAGCAGAAGGGAGGTGGGAGCTAGCTGACAAAGCCACCAGCTAAGTGCTTTTCCAGCACTGCTTGTGGGTCAGGGGGAGCAGGAGTGCTTATCCCAACCCCTCAAACAAACCTGCTGCGTTCTCTCCCACCCCCCACAAGAAAAACTCCAGGCACTCTGCCCTATGCTCGGCTGACCACCCCCAAAGCCACAATCTCCCTCCCCATGCTCGGCCGTACCACCCCGCCCCCCCATCAACCTTTGATCTCTATATCTCCTTGTGATCTCTATCTCTCCACCCACAACATCTTCCTCCTGTCCTCCCTCCTAGCTGCCGATCTGCTCCAAATGCTGGGGACTTTCCATGGCGGTCCCCGGCTGTGGCCTTCTATCACTGGCATTCCCACCCAGCAGTCAACTAGCATCTCAATCTGACTGGCTGCCGGGCGGGAAACAGAGTAAAACAATTCTAATGACATCCTGCTGTTAAATTCAGCAGGACCTCCGCATTCCTGGGTTTCCCAGTCGCAGGCACATGCCCCCTCTCCCTCCCCATTTCCCCTTAAATATCAGGGTCCTCTGTTTCTGATTCCCTACAATTGATGTCATATTGATGGCCCTGTAGTTACCTGGTTGCTCTCCCTTCTTAAATAATGAAGTGACATTTGCAATTTTCCAATCCAAAGGCACAATTCCTCAATCACACAGAATCACAGAATCTACAGTGCAGGTAGAGGCCATTTCGGCCCATCGAGCCTGCACCAACACATTTCCCACCCTATCCGCGTAACCCCACGTCTAGAGAGCTTTGGAAAATTGTGATTAACGAATCTGCAAATTCCTCACCTATTTCTTTTAATATTCTGGGATGGAAACCATCAGATCCTGAAGATTTGTTTAAGTCCCATTATTTTCTCCATTACCAATTATTAACTTACATTAAATTCACTGAGGACTTTTTTTGTCTATGACTCAGCCATTCACGAGATAAACTCCTTCGGTCATTAGAGCAATCCTGAAGGAGTAGAAACAGAGGAAGGTGATTGGGGAATACTGGGAAAGAACTTGAGGTATTGCATGCCTTGGAAAGGACACAACCTGGAATATAGATCAGCAAGCATTAAGATGATATGGTTTTAGGTAAAGGGGGTTAAATAGGGAAATTGGTGGAAGTAAATTGGAGAGGACTTGGGCCACGATTATGATCCAGAAATTCCTCGGAGCTGCTCTCGCTCCTCCGCATTAACTTCATCGGAAGTGTGGCGGAAACCCAAATGCTGCCTGGCCAGCTGAGTATTTCAGCATTTTTTGTTTTTATTTCAGGTTTGAGTATCCGCAGTATTTTGCTTCCCTTTTGAAATCCGTGCTGACTATTTTCTGTTATATTTTTGGTTTCTACATGTTTTTCTATTATATCTTTGATTAATGATTCCATTATCTTTCCTACCACCAATGTTAAGCTAATAGGTCTATAGTTCCCTGGACTTATTCTATCTGCCTTATAATATATAGGAATCAGATTAGTTGTCTGCCAGTCCTCTGGCACTATTCCCATTCCTAATGAATTTTAATATATGTGTAATAATGCCTCTGCTATCTCTTCCCTAATTTCTTTTAAATGCATGGAAGCAATCCATCTGGACCAGGGGTTTTATCCTCTCTCAGTTTGATTAGTTATCAATTATCTCCCCCCTCCTTTTCTATCTTGAAAATCTTTATATCATTTTTGTTCTTTTCTAATGCCCTATTAGTCTCCCATGTAAATACAGAGGCAAAGTAACTATTCAATATTTCTGCCATTTCACTGTGATTACCTGTGAGTTTCCCTTGTGTTAGTAGCCCTATCTCTATCCTGATTTTTCTTTTATTATTTATGTGTCTGTAGAATATTTTATTATTTATTTTTATATTCCTTGCTAATTTAATTTCATAGTTCCACTTTGCTTTCCTAATTCGACAGCATCTTCACTTCTCTTTGGTTCTCTCATCCCCATTTCCCAGTCCCCAAACTGGCCTTTTAATCTGTTTCATTTCCTGTGCTTTTTCAGTCCTGACGAAGGGTTTCGACCTGAAATGTTGACTCTGTTTCTCTCTCCACGGATGTTGCCGGGCCTGCTGAGTTTTTCCAGTATTTTCTGTTGTTTTTGCTTTCCAAATTGTTTTTTTGACTTCTTTCCTAACCTATTCATATTTCCTTTTGTCATTTTCTCCTTTATAGAAACATAGAACCATAGAAGATAGGAACAAGAGTAGGCCATTTGGCCCCTTGAGCCTGCTCTGCCATTTAATGAGATCATGGCTGATCATTCAAATTCAGTACCCTGTCCCTGCTTTCTCCCCGTATCCCTTGATCCCTTTAGCCTTAAGAAATATATCTAACTCCTTCTTGAATTGGCCTCAACTGCCTTCTGTGGTAGAGAATTCCACAGGTTCACCACTCTCTGGGTGAAGAAATTCCTCCTCATCTCTGTCTTAAATGGTTTATCCCTTATCCTTAGACTGTGATCCCTGGTTCTGGACTCCCCCGCCATCGGGAACATCCTTCCTGCATCTAGCCTGTCTAGTCCTGTTAGAATTTTATAAGTTTCATGAGATCCCCTCTCATTCTTCTAAACTCCAGCGAATAGAAGCCCAATTGACCCAATCTCTCATCATACGTTATTCCTGCCATCCCAGGTATCAGTCTACAGTATTATTGTCTATGTATTTACTTTATGCCTTTTTCAGTTTCGATTTTACCCTTATTTCTTTATTCATCCATGATATTTCATTATTGACTAGTTTGTTCTTGCTTTAGGAGGAATACATTTCTCCTGAACTCAGTTGATCAGTTTTAAATATTTCCCACTGCTGTTCTATTTCTTTGTCAATTGTTTTTCCAGTTTACCTTCCCTAGTTCCACTCTTGTCCCCTGAAAATTAGCTTTTTTTCCCCCCAATCTACTACTTTGGCCTTTGTTTTACTTATGTCCTTCTCAATCATTATTTTACACCTTATTATGTTATGATCACTATTGCCTAGGTGTGCTGCAAAGCTTACTTGTCTTTTCTGCTCTGGTTCATTTCCCATTACTAGATCTAGGAGTGATGCCTCTCTGGTCAGACTTCTTACATACTGAATAAGAAAGGGAGCATTGTACATACTGCAAAATCTCCATCACTGGTTCCCCTTTATGTCACCTTCATGTCAGTTTATTTGAGCTAGTTGAAATCTCCCATGATTATTATTTGATATATTTTACTCATTACGTGGATTTTCAGGAAGGACAGGAAAAAAAGGAAAAGGAGGCGGGGAAGCATTGCTGGTTAAAGAGGAGATTAACACAATAGTAAGGAAGGATATTAGTTCTGATGATGTGGAATCTGTATGGGCAGAACTGAGAAATACCAAGGGGCAGAAAAAGTTAGGGGGAGTTGTATAGACTCCCAAACAGTAATGCTGAGGTTGGGGATGGCATTAAACAGGAAATTAGAGACACGTGCAAAAAGGGCACAGCAGTTATCATGGGTGACTTTAATCTACATATAGATTGGGCTAACCAAATTAGTAACAATACTATGGAGGAGGAATTCCTAGAGTGTATACGGGATGGTTTCACAGACCAATATGTCGAGGAACTAACTAGAGATCAGGCCATCTTAGACTGGGTATTATGTAATGAGAAAGGATTAATTAGCAATCTTGTTGTGCAAGGCCCATTGGGGAGAAGCAATCAAAATATGATAGAATTCTTCATTAAAATGGAGAGTGAAGTAGTTGACTCAGAGACCAGGGACCTGAATTTAAATAAAGGAAACAATGACAGGGGGGCACGGTGGCATAGTGGTTAGCACTGTTGCCTCACAGCGCCAGGGACCCGGGTTCAAATCTGGCCTCGGGCGACTGTCTGTGTGGAGTTTGCACATTCTCCCTGTGTCTGCGTGGGTTTCCTCCGGGTGCTCCGGTTTCCTCCCACAGTCCAAAGATGTGCAGGTTAGGTTGATTTGGCTATGATAAATTGACCCTTAGTGTTAGGGGATTAAATACGTGGGGTTACGGGGATAGGGTGGGATATGTGTCGGTGCAGGCTCGATGGGCCGAAATGGCCTCTATCTGCACTGTAGATTCTGTGATTCTGTGATTCTGTGACACGAGTTGGCTAGGATGGACTGGGGAATGTTACTTAAAGGGTTGATGGTGGATAGGCAATGGCAAAAATTTAAAGATTGCATGGATGAACTACAGAATTTGGTCATCCCTGTTTGGCATAAAAAATAAAACAAAATAAAACAAAAAAGGTGACTTAACCGTGGCTAACAAGGGAAATTAGGGATAGCATAAGATGCAAGGAGAGGACATATAATTTGGCCAGAAAAAGCAGCAAAACTGAGGATTGGGAGCAGTTTACGATTCAGCAAAGGAGAACAAAGTGTTAACTAAGAGGGGGAAAATAGATTATGAGAGTAAGCTTTCAGGGAACATAAAAACTGACTGTAAAAGCTTCTATAGATAGGTGAAGAGAAAAAGATTGGTGAAGTCAAGCATAGGTCCCTTGCAGTCAGAATCAAGGGAATTTATAATGGGGAACAAAGAAATGGCAGACCAATTAAATACATACTTTGGTTCTGTCTTCACAAAGGAGGACACAAATAACCTCCCAGAGGTGTCGGGGAACATAAGGTCTAATGAGAGGGAGGAATTGAATGAAATCAGTATTTGTAGGGAAGTGGTGTTAGGGAAATTGACGGCATTGAAGGCTGATAAATCCCCAGGGCCTGATAATGTACATCCCAGGGTTCTTAAGGAAGTGGCCCTAGAAATAGTAGATGCATTGCTGGTCATCTTCCAAAATTCTATAGACTCTGGAACAGTTCCCATGGATTGGAGGATAGCTCATGTAACCCCACTATTTAAAAAGGCTGGTAGAGAGAAAACGGGGAATTACAGGCCAGTACGCCTGACATCGGTAGTGTGGAAAATGCTAGAGTCCATTATAAAAGATGTAATAGCAGAGCGCTTGGAAAACAGTGACAGGATTGGACAAAGTCAACATGGATTTACAAAAGGTAAATCATGCTTGACTAATCTACTGGAATTTTTGAGGATGTAACTGGTAGAATAGATAAGGGAGAACCAGTGGATGTGGTGTATTTGGACTTTCAGAATGCTTTCAATAAGGTCCCGCATAAGAGATTAGCATGCAAAGTTAAAGCACATGGGATTGGGGTTAAGGCACTGTCTTGGATAGAGAACTGGTTGGCAGACAGGAAGCAAAGAGTTGGAATAAACGAGTCTTTTTCCGAGTGGCAGGCAGTGACTAGTGGGTACCGCAGGGATCGGTGCTCGGACCCCAGCTATTCACAATATAGATAAATGATCTAGATGAGGGAACTAGATGTAATATATCCAAGTTTGCAGATGACACAAAGCTGGGTGAGCGTGTGTGCTGTGAGGAGGATGCAGAGAAACTCCAGTATGATTTGGATAGGTTGGGTGATTGGGCAGATGCATGGCAAATGCAGTATAATGTGGATAAATGCGAGGTTATCCACTTTGGTGGCAAAAACAGGAAGACAGATTATTATCTGAACAGCAATAGATTGGGAAAAGGGGAAGTGCAACGAGACCTGGGTGTCCTTGTGCACCAGTCGCTGAAGGTAAGCATGCAGGTGCAGCAGGTGGTTAAGAAGGCAAATTGTATGTTGGCCTTCATAACAAGAGGATTTGAGTATAGGAGCAAAGATGTCTTGCTGCAATTGTACAGGGCCTTGGTGAGACCACACCTTGAGTATTGTGTGCAGTTTTGGTCGCCTTATCTGAGGAAGGATGTTCTTGCCATGGAGAGAGTGCAGCGAAGATTCACCAGACTGATACCTGGGTTAGCAGGAATGACGTATGAGGAGAGATTGGGTCAATTAGGCTTATATTCACTAGAGTTTAGAAGAATGAGAGGGGATCCCATTGAAACTTATAAAATTCTAATAGGACTAGACAGACTAGATTCAGGAAGGATGTTCCCGATGGCGGGGGAGTCCAGAACCAGGGGTCACAGTCTAAGGATAAGGGGTAAGCCATTTAGGGCTGAGGTGAGGAGGAATTTCTTCACCCAGAGAGTGGTGAACCTGTGGAATTCTCTGCCACACAGGGCAGTTGAGGCCAATTCATTAAATATATTCAAGAACAATTGGATATATTTCTTGAGGTTAAAGGGAACAAGGGATATGAGGAGAAAGCAGGGACTGGGTACTGAATTTGGATGATCATCCATGATCTCATTAAATGGCGGAGCTGGCTCGAGGGGCCGAATGGCCTACTCCTGCTCCTATCTTCTATGTTTCTATGTTTCCTACATATTTCTTCCTCCACTTCCCTTCCACTATTAGGTGTTCTGCAGAATACCCCTATTAACATGATCAATCCTTTCTTATCCTTTGTTTCAATCCATATGGATTTTGTTTCAATCTTAATGTTAGTTAGGTCCCTTTTTTTCTACTGCCATGTAATCACTAAACAGTACAGCTACTCCATCCCTCTTCCTTCCCTATTCTTCCTAAATACATTATACCCTGCAATATTTAATGGCTTGTCCTGTTCTTTGTGTAACCATGTTTCAGTTATCCTGACTACATCTGGCTCCTCACTACAATGTATTGCTTCCAGTTCCCCTGTTTTGTTCTGGATGCTGTGCGGGCAATTTAATTTGTTATTATGTTCCCCTCACTTTATCTTTAGCAGTCATTTTATACTAATGTTCGATAACTGTATTTGTTCCCTGACCATTTAGGTTACTCTTATTCCTTTCCTTGGTCTGACCTTTATTCTCATCTCCTATTTCCTTTGTCTCTATGCTTGTGCTATTTGTACCATCTTCCCCCCATCTTACTAGTTTAAAGTCCTAGAGCGGGATCTGAATTGTACATGACAGATGGGAACTTTCCCTCCAATAGGATTACTCGCCACTTACACGGAATATCGAAGCACTGACCTTTCATTGTGTAGTCTATGAAGACCATTTTGATACCCTTCACAGCTAAAGGGAAACTGGTGCTTCCAGCAATAATACACTTTGTCTGCAGATTCATTCGCCGACTTTGCTTGATTGCACTTTTTAAAAGCATTCATTCCAGATTAACTACTGGAAGTTGTCAGTTTCAGGACACAAACTTTCCGTTCTTTGGGAACAACAAGGTTAGTTTCTGGTCAGCTGCACAATCTGAAGAAACCAAGAATGCAGTCATTTCACATTTGATGACAGCCCATGAATGTGTGTCAGGATTACAGGCTCTCAGCAGATTATATTTTTTCAAATTCATTCTCGGGATGTGGACGTCGCTGGCAAGGCCGGCATTTATTGCCCATCCCTAGTTGCTTTTGAGAAGGTGGTAGTGAGCCGCCTTCTTGAAGCGCTGCAGTCCGTGTGGTGAAGATGCTCCCACAGTGCTGTTAGGGAGGGAGTGCCAGGATTTTGACCCAGTGGCAATGAAGGAACAGTGATATATTTCCAAGTTGGAGGTGAATATAAGATCTTCACCAAGAAAGCCAACAGGGAATTCAGAAGAAACTTCTTTGCCCAAAGAGTGGTGAGAATGTGGAACTCGCTACCACAGGGAGTGGTTGAAGTGAATATTATAGATGCATTTAACGGGAGGCTGGACAAACATATGAGGGAAAAGGGAATAGAGGGTTATGCTGATAGATTTAGATGTAACGCCCCTATTTAAGAAGGGAGGGAGACAGAAAGCAGGAAACTATAGGCCAGTTAGCCTAATATCTGTCATTGGGAAAATGCTGGAGTCCATTATTAAGGAAGTAATAGCAGGACATTTAGAAAATCATAATACAGTCAAGCAGAGTCAGCATGGTTTTATGAAAGGGAAATCGTGCTTGACAAACTTACTAGAGTTCTTTGAGGGTGTAACGAGCAGGGTGGATAAAGGCGAACCAGTAGATGTAGTGTATTTGGATTTCTAGATGGCATTCGATAAGGTGCTGCATAAAAGGTTACTGCACAAGATAAGAGCTCATGGGGTTGGGGGTAATATATTAGATTGGACAGAGGATTGGCTAACTAACAGAAAACAGAGAGCAGGAATAAATGGATCATTTTCAGGTTGGTAAACTGTAACTAGTGGGGTGCCACAGCGATCAGTGCTGGGGCCTCAACTATTTACAAACTATATTAATGCCTTGGATGAAGGGGCCGAGTGTACTGTTGCCAACTTTTCTGATGATACAAAGATAGGTGGGAAAACAAATTGTGAGGAGTACACAAAGGCCTCGATTTTGCCAGGCCCGAGGAGGCGGGATTGGAGGAGTGTGAGGTGTTAAAATCACAAAAAATGGTGGGTGGCTCTGATCCCGCCTCCAAGCAATTTTTCCAAAATAGGGGTTTCAGACCCCATTTCCATCCCGCCTCCAAGAGGCGGGATAGGCCCTTAAGGCCCTTAACAACCAGTTAATTGCCTCTATAATCCCATTTTGAGAGGCCTTTCTGATTTCAACACTTTTTCTGCACGTCTCCTCTGGAACACGCCAGTGAATCCTGGCGGCCTCTCAAGTGGATTGCTTACTAACAGCTGCAGCTCCACCATTAAAAAGGAGTTTTCACCAATGATCATTTGCAGGTGGCGGAGCCTTGTTGTCTCAGGTCTGGGGGAAATTTTAGCAGGCATACCCATTGTTGTGGAAGTTTGGAATCTGACACCCATCTCCAGTGTGACCTGTTGGGAAACCCCTCTCCCCACCTTGACTGAGCGCTTCCTCAACTGAGGTATATACCAGAAGCATGGGAACCATTTACTTCCTTTCTTCCTGGACATCAGATTCGGACGAAGACCAGCCGTGGCAGCAGCAGAACCATGAACAACAGCAGCACCAACAGCAGGAGCATCAACAGGAGCGCCAAGCTGCTGCTCACCCACCTGAAGCTGCACAGATCAGAAGGCGCCAGTGCGCGACCACCTTGCTGCCCGGGATGCAAGGGACACACTCATGTTGGCCAATTTGCTTAGCCTGCACAATCAAACACTTTTGCCTTGCACCTTCTTACCAGAGTGTCGACAATGGACAAGAACCCGTGGATTCCTATCACTCTGACCACCATACTGACAATTGCAAGTCACCCTCAATGTGGAAGTCCCATTTGCAAAATGACACACGCCACACCTTCAACAGTTTGCCATCAGAATTTTTTTTTATCACAACAAGCAACTGATGGCATTTCAAAAATAAACACAACATAACACCCAAGTGACTACCCTTGTGACTATTTGTGCAGTATCTTCCTCTTACGGGTGCTCCTACGTGGTGCTTCCCCTGTGGCTTCAGCAGATGTGGAGGCCCCTTGCTCACTTTCTTGCTGCTCCTGTCTCGACACCTTTGGCGCTGTTCTCTGGGGTTGTGAACCTGTGAGGGCTCGGCAAAAGTCTGCTGCTCCTGAGGCTGTGCAGAGGATGAGACGCCCATCTCAGTTGGGTGAGGACTCTGGTGGGGCTCTGACCGAGGGCTTTGCAGTGGCATGGTCGTGTGAGCGCTTGGAGAGGAGTCCCCACTTCCTTGTTGTCTACCACCAACATCCCTCTCATGGGTCAGCTCCACTTCAGAGCTAGTAACTGGCTTGACAGCCCCTTTCTGCACCTCAGGGGTCCATGAGTACCTGTTTCTGCACTGAAAGTCCGACTCCAGAGGACTTCCATGAAGGTTTGGTTTCTATGCTCAATAGCTGACCATTGCTCCTCAAGAGATGCCAGTCTATTCTGAACAATGACCATGTTTTCAACACTCTGGTTACTTAGCTCCTCCATGGCCATAGCCATCCTCTCCTCTACCATAGCCATCCTTTCCACGGAGGTTGCAATCCTTTCCGTGGTGATGCGTTCATGCACCAATGCCTCCACAAAGGCTCTGCTCATGTTCACGATGGACTCCTCCATTCGCTCCACACTCGCAGCAACCCTGGAGACAAAACCTGACAGAGACTCCTGCACCTGTTCCTGGAGTTCCAGCACTGCTCTCCTTCTGGATGGACCCGGAGGCACAGGGTCGACAGGCAGCGGAGCCGAGCTGGGAGAGTCCAGCACCTTCCGACGAGGACTCTCCATTGCTGTCCCTGACTCCACCATCTGCTGATGCTCACTTGTGAGCTGTGATACACCAGGTGAAAACACTACTCTATCTTGCGAATGTCCCACCGAGGTGTGAATGTCTGCGCTGGTGCTGGGTGCACTGAATTCTGCTGTAGCTAGGCCCTCGGAGGTTGCAGCTTCCTCTGAGGAGTCTTGAAGCTCAGGCTGTTCCTCCTGGACAGTGGGGATGGGGGCTGTCTATGGTCCTGTGGGGGAGTAAAGGAAAGTTAGAGATGTGAGGTAAAGGTTGCATGCACATTAAATTGTGCAGATGATCATAAGTCAATCTGTTAGAGCATCAGAATCATTATCAGTCACTCATGCAATGTCAATGAGAGAGATGCCAAACTATTCTGTCACCAGCTTGCTGTGATGCGCCCGTCTGACCGTCCCCCACTTGCGAATCTTCCTCGCCACCGGCAATTTCCAGGGCCGCCTCCTCCGAGGTGGTGAGCTGGACTACTGAGGGTGGCCTTCCTCCTGTCCTCGCTCTTTCCCTCTTATTGTGGGCGCTCTTTTCCTGCAATGAGGGACACAAGTGGAGTTTGAGTGAGAATGAAGGAGTGAGTGTGGAGAATCCATAGCATAGATGCTTAGAAGGAGGCAAAGAGCCCTCCCTGTGTGTTGTAAGTTGTTGTCATTGCATCACAGTGATAGGGAGTGTGAGGGCTGCATGGTCAAATAGTTAAGTGAATGTGAGCATAGTGAGAGAGGGAATGGGTAAGGGTGCAGGGTTGTCAGTATTTGTAGGGAAATGGTGTTAGGGAAATTGACGGGATTGAAGGTCGATAAATCCCCAGGGCCTGATAATCTACATCCTAGGGTATTTAAGGAAGTGGCCCTAGAAATAGTAGATGCATTGCTGGTCATCTTCCAACATTCGATAGACTCTGGAACAGTACCCATGGATTGGCGGGTAGCTAATGTTAACTCACTATTAAAAAAAAGGTGGTAGAGAGAAAACGGGGAATTACATCGGTAGTGGGGAAAATGTTAGAGTCCATTATAAAAGATGTAATAGCAGAGCACTTGGAAAACAGTGACCGGATTGGGCAAAGTCAACATGGATTTACAAAAGGCAAATCGTGCTTGACTAATATACTGGAATTTTTTGAGGATGTAACTGGTAAAATAGATGAGGGCGAACCAGTGGATGTGGTGTATTTGGACTTTCAAAAGGCTTTCGATAAGGTCCTGCATAAGATATTAGCATGTAAAGATAAGGCACATGGGATTGGGGGCAAGGTATTGACTTGGATAGAGAACTGGTTGGCAGACAGAAAGCAAAGAGTTGGAATAAACGGGTCTTTTTCCGAGTGGCAGGCAGTGACTAGTGGGGTACCGCAGGGATCGGTCCTTGGACCCCAGCTATTCACAATATATATAAATGATCTAGACGAGGGAACTAGATGTAATATCTCCAAGTTTGCAGATGACACAAAGTTGGGTGGGCGTGTGTGCTGTGAGGAGGATGCCAAGAAACTCCAGTATGATTTGGATAGGTTGGGTGATTGGACAGAAGCATGGCAGATGCAATATAACGTGGATAAATGCAAGGTTATCCACTTTGGTGTCAAAAACAGGAAGGCAGATTATTATCTGAATTGCAATAGATTGGGAGAAGGAGAAGTGCAACGAGACCTGGGCGTCCTTGTGCACCAGTCGCTGAAGGTAAGCATGCAGGTGCAGCAGGCGGTTAAGAAGGCAAATGGTATGTTGTCCTTTGTAGCGAGAGGGTTTGAGTACAGGAACAAGGATGTCTTGCTGCAGTTGTACAGGGCCTTGGTGAGACCACATCTTGAGTATTGTGTGCAGTTTTGGTCACCTTATCTGAGGAAGGATGTTCTTGCCATGGAAGGAGTGCAGCGATGATTCACCAGGCTGATACCTGGGATGGCAGGAATGACGTATGAGGAGAGATTGGATCGATTGGGCTTGTACTCGCTGGAGTTTAGAAGAATGAGAGGGGATCTCATTGAAACTTATAAAATTCTAACAGGACTAGATAGACTAGATGCAGGAAGGATGTTCCCGATGGTCGGGGAATCCAGAACCAGGGGTCACAATCTAAGGATAACGGGTAAGCCATTTAGGACAGAGATGAGGAGGAATTTCTTCACCCAGAGAGTGGTGAACCTGTGGAATTCTCTACCAAAGAAGGCAGTAGAGGCCAATTCATTAAATAAATTCAAGAAGGAGTTAGATATATTTCTTAAGGCTAAAGGGATCAAGGGATATGGAGAGAAGGCAGGAACAGGGTACTGAATTTGGATGATCAGCCATGATCTCATTGAATGGCAGAGCAGGCTTGAGGGGCCGAATGGCCTACTCCTGCTCCTATCTTCCATGTTTCTATGTCAGTGTCAAGTGGGATATGAAGGAGGAGGTTGGCAAAGCAGAGTGCTGGTGAGGAGAGTCGATGGGGATCAGATTGAAGGTGATGGGAAAGTCATACTCACTTTTCCTATGCAGAGAAGGTCATGAAACCTCTTCCTGCACTGCAGCCTGGTTCTGCGGCACATAGAGATTGAGTTGGTCTCCTGGGCCACTTGCATCCACACAGCTTTAGTCTGCTGGGAGGCTTTTTCCTCCCTGAGGAAGGGAAGAGCACCTCCTTATTTGATCTTGCTCCCTCCACCAGGGCTTGGAGGGAGGCCCCATCGAACCTTGCAGCACACTTTGGCCTACTGCTGGACATAGTTGCTGAAGGAAGCGATCACAACAATGGGCATAAAGTTTAAAGTCTGCAGAAGAAGCAAGGCTGCTTGCAGGCCTTAAATCCAGCAGCATTGATGATGTCATCGGAGGCGACTTTCTGTATGAAAAGACTCATTGGGCCAGGGGTTTCCACACGCTGGAAATCAAGTGCCCAATTAGGGCAAAATCAAACTTTTTCCAACTTCACATCGGAGTCGGGGTCCTGACACGGAAACCACCTGACACGCCCCAGCCCGCCCCCAATGGCAAAATCCAGCCCAAAGAGTCTGCAAGGGATATAGATTGGTTAAGTGAGTGAGCAAAACTTTGGCAGATGAAGTATAATGTGGGAAGATGTGAGGTTATCCACTTTGGTAGAAAGAATAAAAAAGCAAAATATTATTTAGATGGAGAGAGACTACAGAATGCTGCGGTACGGAAGGATCTGGGTGTCCTCGTACATGAAACACAAAAAGTTAGCTTGCAGGTACAGCAAGTAATTGGGAAGGCAAATGGAATATTGGCCTTTATTGCAAGGGGGATGGAGTATAAAAGTAGGGAAGTCTCGCTACAACTGTATAGGGCGTTGGTGAAACCAGACCTGGAGTACTGCGTACAGCTTTGGTCTCCTTATTTAAGGAAGGATATCCTTGCATTGGAGGCAGTTCAGAGATTCATTAGGTTGATTCCTGAGTTGAAGGGGTTGTCCTATGAGGAAAGGTTGAGCAGGTTGGGCCTATACTCATTGGAGTTTAGAAGAATGAGAGGTGATCTTATTAAAACATATAGGGCGAAAAATTCGGTTGCTTTGCGCCGCCCATTAGCACTCTAAGAGGGCGCTAATGGGGTGCAAAGCAACTAGCACCCGGGCGTGGCTATGTTTGCGCCGCTCGCAAAATTGACCAGACATTTTGCGGTAGCGCTAAATGGTACCGCCACGATCTCCTGCGCCCGCAGATCGTGACGTCAGTCGAGCGTGCAACGCCCCGGTAGCACCCCGGACCATATATTGAGTGGCGCCCCCTGCCTTACCACCTGCCGCTAGCAACGATAGGTTGAGGGGAACATTTTGCAGTTGGGAAGGGACTGGGGCAGCACTATTTAAAGGCGACCACTTCCTGCCTTTTTTTGTCAGCGACATTTTTGCACCACGCATTCTAAGAGAGAGAGAGAGACTTCTGGAGAGATTCAACGCTGTGTGAAGGAGTTTTGGGTACTGAGCAGCACTTTGCAGGTTCATTTTGATTTGACCTTCCTTGCATCGATTTAGAAGAGACTGTGGGGGCTGCACTCGGAGCTCTTTCCCTAGGCCTCTCCATTATTCTTTCCAGCAGATTTGATGTACAGGTCTCTCCAAGCTGAGATTCAAGGCTGCAATGAGCAGGATGTGGATGGAGAGCAAGATCGACCGTCCCCTTTAAGAACTGGCCGGCGCCATTGTGTCTGTGTTCCATTGCTGACTGACATCACATGAGCTTCACCAGTGTTCTGAGGTAGCGCCTCGCTCCTCGGCGTTAGCGCCTTAAGAGAGGTGTGTAGCGCCTGATTTAGCGCTCCAATCACCTCCAAAGGCGATAGAAACCAAGTTTGCAGTCGGAGGCGATAATTAGCGCCAGGCGCTAAACTTTGCGCCCGGCCGATAATTGCGCCCCAAACGGGGCAACACCAAATTTCTCCCCCATAAGATTCTGAGGGGGCTTGCCTGGGTAGATGCAGGGATGATGCTTCCCCTCGTGGGGGGATCTCGAACTACTGGCCTAGTTTCAGAATAAGTGGTCGCCCATTTAAAACGTAGTTGAGAAGGAATTTCTTCTCTCAGAGGGTCGTGAATCTTTAGAATTCTCTACCCCAGAGAGCTGTGGAGGATAAGTCATTGAATATATTCAAGGTGGAGATAGACAGATTTTTGAACGGTAAAGGAGTCAATGGTTATGGGGAGCGGGCAGGAAAGTGGAGTTGAGGCCAAGATCAGATCAGCCATGATCTTATTGAATGGCGGAGCAGGCTCGAGGGGCCGAATCGCCGACTCCTGTTCCTATTTCTTATGTCCTTATGTTCTTGTGAACAATGAGTCTGGTGATGCTGGAATTCAACAAGGCCTGGACAATCCATACTTGGGTACCACTACCCAAATAAAAGCATTCCCGCACTCAACCGATGCTCTGATAACCTGGGGCCATACGTGTGCTGAAGGGATAGAATTCCAGACACAAAAAACAGGGGTGATTTCCACACACTGCGGAAACATAGGCGGGGAAATTCCTCAGAGCTACTCCATCTCCGCGGCTGAAAGTGAGGCAGAAAGTCTGAGACAGAAACCCAGAGTAAAGCTCCCTCTACACTGTCCCATCAAACACTCCCAAGGTAGGTACAGCACAAGTTAGATACAGAGTAAAGCTCCCTTTACACTGGCCCATCAAACACTCCCAGGGCAGGTACAGCACGAGTTAGACACAGAGTAAAGCTCCTTCTACACTCTCCCATCAAACATTCCCAGGACAGGTATAACACGGGTTAAATACAGAGTGAACCTCCCTCTGCACTGTCCCGTCAAACACTCCCAGGACAGATACAGTACATGTTAGATACAGAGTGAACCTCCCTCTGCACTGTCCCGTCAAACACTCCCAGGACAGATACAGTACATGTTAGATAGGGAGTAAACCTCCCTCTACACTGTCCCCATCAAACACTCCCAGGGCAGGTATAGCACGGGTTAGATACAGGGTAAAGCTCCCTCTACACTGTCCCATCAAACACTCCAAGGGCAGGTACTGCACGGGTTAGATACCACTTATCAGCCCAAGCCTGAATGTCATCCAGGTCTTGTTGCATGTGCTCATAGACTGCTTCATTATATGCGAAGTTGCGAATGGAACAGAACACTGTGCAATCATCAGCAAATATCCGCATTCCTGACCTAATGATGGAGGGAAGGTCATTGATGAAGCAGCTGAAGATGGTTGGGCCTAGGAAACTACCCTGAGGAACTCCTGCAGCAATGGTTTGACTCCAGCCAGTGGAGAGTTTCCCCCCTGATTCCCCTGGTTGCAGGTAAGGTCTCTTTGGGGAGCAGGTGGCTTCAAGATGCCATCTATTGTTGGATGTTGGGAAACAAGTCAATGGCAGACTTGCTAATCCAATACCCGAGACAGGGCACTGGTGATGATTGACCAGTCGGCCTGGCTCAAACATGGAGGGCTAGACCTGTCATTGGGGCCAAGGTACTTCTCAGTTGGCTCCAGCTAACCCTGCAATCCAAACTCCACATGGCTAGGGTGGGCCAAACACGACAAGCATCAGGAAGCTTACCAAAACTCGGTGCTGGTGAGCTACACAATGTTGGCTGGTTAACTGCAGCAGTACTCTAGTGCAAACTAGCGGGTTCCAAAGACTTGGCTATATCAACCTGAGCTTAAACTCTCTGGATTTAGGTAAGGAAGGAGTGTCCCTACAGGGAGAGTTTCTACACTCAGCAGATCAGGTAGTATCTGTGGAGAGAGTAGCAGGGTTAACATTTCAGGTCAATGGCCTTTCATCAGAACTGGAAGATGTTTGAGATGAACAGCTTTCACACAATTGCAGAGCCAGGGAAAAGCAGTCAGGGAAAGAACAAAAGGGAAAGTTCTTTGATGGGGTGGAGGCAGGAGTGATTAAATGACAAAAGTGATGATGGTGCAAAGCAAAAGGAGGTGATAATGGGACAAACATGATAACAAAAGATAGGTCCAAAGGAAATAGTTACAGAATGTCCAAGTGAAAACAGGAGCCGTGGTTAAGATCTAAATTTATTAAACTCAAAGCACCACGCATGCTCCGCCCAGTATCAACTTACCATCCAACCGAAGGGAAGCCCATTTGTGGGGCTGGGAGAAGCAGGATTGCTCCACAGAAACAACCTGGGTCCCCGCTCACCTCCATCCTGAGAACGGATTTCCCACCCCTCCTTCTGCCCAGGGACACTTGTTTTCCACCCACCGCCTGCCAGCCTTATGTTAACAAGGCCCGGCCCTCAAAGTGGATTGGGTCCCCTGTCAGGACTGTCCCAGACCCAAACCCAGCCTGCAGTCAAAGTCAGCCCCTCTCTCGCTTCATCTCACACTCAATCTTTGACTCTGTCTCACTCTGGATCTCTCTCTCTCTCTCTCTCTCTCTCATTGCCTATCTGTCTCTGTCTTGCTCACTCATTCACTCAGACACACACACACACACTCAGACACACATTAACATACGCAAATACTCTCAGACACTCAGAGTACGAGGTGTGTTGGGGATGCATTCCCCGTATTTAAGTCATTAACCCCCACACAACCCTCTCCCGCCCATCGTGGGGTAAGGGGTTAACATCGAGGTCTCAGTCTGATACACACACACACTCTTACACATACACTGTCACACACACTCTCGCTCTTTCACACTCTCTCACGCACACATTCACTCTCACACACTCTCTCACACACACTCACTCTCTCTCACACACACTCACTCTCACACACTCTCTCTCACACACTCACACACTCACTCTCTCACTCACACACTCTCACACACTCACTCTCTCACTCACACACTCACTCACTCTCTTTCACACACTCTCACACTCTCACACACTCTCTCACACACACACTCACACACTCTCACACACTCACTCTCTTTCACACTCTCTCACACACACTCACTCTCTCTCACACACACTCACTCTCACACACTCTCTCTCACACACTCACACACTCACTCTCTCATTCTCACACTCTCACACACTCACTCTCTCACTCACACTCTCACACTCACTCACTCTCTTTCACACACTCTCACACTCTCACACACTCTCTCACACACACTCACACACTCTCACACACTCACTCTCTTTCACACTCTCTCACACACACTCACTCTCTCTCACACACTCTCACACACTCACTCTCTCGCACACTCACACACATACTCTCACACACACTCTCACACACACACTCACACAGACATTCTCTCTCATCCACACACACACACACTCTCACACACACACTCTCACACACACACTCTCACACACTCACTCTCTCACACACTCACTTACACACTCTCACACTCACTTACACACATAGTCACACACACACACACCACACACACACACTCTCACACACACTCTCTCACACAGATACTCTCTCACACACACTCACAAACACACTCTCTCACACACACACTCACACACACACACTCTCACACACTCTCTCACACACACACTCACACACTCTCACTCACACACTCTCTCACACACACACACACATACTCTCTCACACACACTCTCACACACACACTCTCACACACTCACTCTCTCACACACTCACTTACACACTCTCACACTCACTTACACACATAGTCACACACACACACACCACACACACACACTCTCACACACAATCTCTCACACAGATACTCTCTCACACACACACTCACAAACACACTCTCTCACACACACACTCACACACACACACTCTCACACACTCTCTCACACAGATACTCTCACACACACACTCACAAACACACTCTCTCACACACACACTCACACACACACACTCTCATACACACTCACACAGATACTCTCTCGCACACACACTCACACACACACTCTCTCACACACACACTCACACACTCTCACTCACACACTCTCTCACACACACACACACATACTCTCTCACACACACTCTCTCACACACACACTCACACTCACACACTCACACAGATACTCTCTCTCACACACATTCACACACACACTCTCACACACACACTCTCTCTCACACACTCTCTCACACAGACACTCTCTCCCATACACACTCACACACACTCTCTCTCACACACACACCCTCTCACACACAGTTACTAGCTCAGTTTTAGGCAAGTAATTTGGATGAGTTTTCGAAAAAAGATTGCACAATGGTTTGTATTCAGTTCAGTAATCCCATCAAACTTGAGCTGAGCTTGGCTCATTTGAAAGCCTGCTCATGCCTCAGTCTGAAGTGTGTGTTATAAACCCCCCTGTAGGGTTTCAGCATATAATCTAGGATGATGCTCCACAGCAGTACTGAGGAATGCTGTATTACAGTGAAACATTAAACCGAGGCCCTGTCTGCTTGTTCAGGTGGATGTTGAAGATCCCATGGCACTACTTGACGAGGAGACTTCTCTCCTGGTGTCCTGGGCTAACAATCCTCCCTCACCCAGAACCAACTGAAACAGATTAACTGGACTTGCTGTTTGTGGGATCGTTTGTGTGCCAATGGCTGCCATGTTTGCCTCTCACAGTTATCGTACTTCAAAAGTAATTTACCATATACGTTGCACTGAGACATTCATCAGTCACACAATGAAAGCCTTTCTTTTACATATGGAACTGGTAGCATTGGGCACAGGATATAAGAATAGCAAAAGAGAGTATGAGAAAAGATGAGCGTGAAACATAAAAGGGAACCCAAAAATCTTTCATAAACATATAAAAAGAATAGTTAAAGGAGCGGTGCAGCCGATTAAGGACAAAAAGTGAATCTCCTTGTGGAGGCAGAGGGCATAACTGGGGTACTGAATGAATACTTTGCATCTGTCTTTACACAAGAAGAAGATGAAGTTAATGTCACAGTAGAGGAGGAGGTAGTAGAGATATTGGTTAGGGTAAAAATAGATAGAAAGGGGATGCTAAATAGTTTAGCATCGCTCAAAGTTAACAAGCCACCCGGTCCAGATGAGATGCATCCTAGGTTGCTGAGGGAAGCTAGGGTGGAGATAGAAAAAGCTTTGACCGCAACCTTTCAATCCTCTTTGGATTTGGGAGTGGTGCCAGAGGACTGGAGGATTGCAAATGTTACACCCCTGTTCAAAAAAGGGGAGAGGGCTAAACATGATAACTGCAGGCCAGTCATTCTAACATCAGTTTTGGGAAAATTACGAGAGACCACTGTCAAGGACAAAATTAATTCTCACTTGGAGAAGCATGGGTTAACAGGATAGCCAGCACAGATTTGTTAAAGGCAAATCATGTCTGACTAACCTGATTGAGTTCTTTGATGAAGTAACAGAGAGGCTTGATGAAGGTAGTGCAGTAGATGTTGTATATATGGACTTAAAAAGGCATTTGATAAAGTACCACATAACAGACTTGTTCAGAAACTAGAACCACATGGCATTAAAGGAACGGTGGTAATTTGGGTACATAATTGGCCAAGGGATAGGAGTCAGAGAGTAGTGTTGAATGGATGTTTTTCTGACTCGAGAGAAGTATGCAGTGGGGTCCCCCAGGGACCAGTATTAGGACATTGCGTTTCTTGTTATATATAACTGACCTAGACTTAGGTATAAGGAGTACAATTTTAAGTTTGCAGATGATACAAAAATTAGCAATGTAATAAATAGTGAGCAGGATAGTAGCAGACTTCAGGAGGACATGGATAGTCTGGTGAAATGGGCAGACATATGGTAGAGGCAATTTAATCTGGATAAGTGTGAAGTGATGCACTTTGGAAGGAACAACATGGAGAGGCAGTATAATTTAAATAGTGCTAATTTACAGGGGTACAAGAGCAGAGGGACCTGGGGGTGCATATTCACAAATCTATGAATGTGGCAGGGCAAGTTGATAAGGTGCTTAAGAAAGCATATGGGATATTTGACTTTGTAAATAGGGTCATTGATTACAAAACAAGGAAGTCATGCTAAACGTTAAGAAATCACTGGGTAAGCCTCAGCTGGAGTATTGTGTACAATTCTGGGCAACACACTTCAGGAAGGATTTCAAAGCCTTGGACAGGATACAGAGGAGGTTTACCAGGATGATACCAGGGATAAGAGACTTCAGTTATATGGAGAGATTGGAGAAGCTGGGTTTGTATTCCTTAGAACAGAGAGGGTTAAGGGGAGACCTAATAGAGATGTTCAAAATTATGTGAGGTTTTGATAGAGCAAGTAGGGAGAAACTGTTTCCTCCAGCAAGTGGGTCGGTAACCAGAGGCCAGAGATTTAAAATAATTGGCAAAAGAACCAGAGGGGAAATGAGAATATATTTCACACAAGAGAGTTGTTAAGATCTGGAACGCACTACCTGAAAGAGTGGTGGAAGCAGATTCCATAGGAACTTACAATAGGCAATTGGAACATGTATTTGAAGATAATTCATTTACAAGGTTATGGGCAAAAAGCTGGGGCATGGGATTAAATTGGACAGCTCTTTCAAAGAGCCAGCACACACAGGCATGATTGGCCAAAAAGCTTCCTGTGTAATAAGATCCTGTCATTTTCAGTCATGACCAATATAACTGAGACCTTCCCCTGCTCCAAAAACCTAAAAGCAAAAAAGGCGATCTCACTGACATCTCAGTGAATTGATCCAGTGTTTATCTAAGCCACACAGCTCACAAAGTCTAAGTTCCATCCCCAGTATGTGCTGAGTTATGGGGTCTCAGCTGGAGCAGCGGTTGAGGGCGTTACTGTTGGACTCCAATTTTCTGGGCTATCGGCCAGGGTTCCTGCTCCTCATCGCCAGCCAGTGACTCCTGCTGGAAGGCTGCCACGTGTGGACATTGGGTACGTACATGATCGACTTGGCTTTGATGGGTGAATAGACACTCGGCAACGCCCATTCAACCAAGGCACTGGAGGGCACCAGGTGCCCGATTTGTTTTAATTAATTCTCGGTATGTAGGCACCACCCGGCGGGCCAGCATTTATTGCCCGTCTCTAGTTGCCCCGAAAAGGTGGTGGTGAGCCTTCCAAAGGCCTACCCGAGCTGTGGAGCCATACACCAGTCAACAGTCACACCTTCAAATAGGGGATAAAACTGGGAATGGAAAAGTGATGACAGCTTCAGCTGTTGCAGGGCACAACCAAGTGATGAATACATTCCCACCTCTCTCCTACCCCCTTTTCCTCACTTTCTCTTTACTCCATTCTCCTTTTTCTATATTCCTCTTTCTCTCTTCCCACCTCACTGACCCCTCACACTGACCCCTTTCAGTGAGCAGCGAGTGTTTTGTCTTGCTCTCTCTCATTGGTGGATAAGAGGCAGGCATATAGAGGTGGGCCTCCCCCTTCATTCACTGGGTCTACAGATTTAACGGAGGACATCTCCCATCTCTATCGACACCTCCATGGCAACCTCTTGTTTTCTCTCGCTCTCTGTGAAGAAAAAAAGGGAAACAAGTGTTCGGTTGTACGAACATTTCACAAGTTGACCTGGTGTTCTAGCAGATGGGTTTTGTTCCAGCAGATGGATTTTCGGCTCAGATGAAATTCAGCCAAATGTGTTAGGCATTTTCACACTGCCGTCACCTTTGCTTCTCCTGGCCCACAAGCAGTGCTGAAGGTGTTTTCAGGGCCCAAAATAAGTTTTGGAAATTGCTTGCACAGGTAAAATTGCTGTCCGACCTTGATCAGGAGGCAGGTTATTGCAAGGTTGGAGTTGGGATCCAGCAGCGGGCTGAATGCGGGAGAGTTAGTTGGCCTGGACTGATGTATGGGTGTCCCTCCAGGGCCCTACTCTAGCCGGTGTAGCCTGAGATGAATGGCAGTCTGTACTGATGTACTACAGACAGCAGATAATAGTGAGATACTGACAAACTGTGGGCCACTGCACATTTCTGACCAGTGAGTCACTTTAAGATGGTTTTATAAGGGACAATAAACAAAGTACATGTGCTCTGACATGTTCTCATTACATGGTTAACCTAATAGCCAGGGTCACAAATTATACCTACAAATTATTACTCCATTATTGAGGATTTTATATTAGTTAGACCGCTATTGTACCAATACGTGCAGCAACACCGTCGGTCAAAAATCGGCTGCCAATTGTAATCCTCATCTCTGGTTTAACTCTCACCACAAACCTCGCATCGTGTGGGATGTAAGTTATTCACCGTGCCGTGCCGCTCCCAGCAACGCACATACGGCAAAGTCAGTTACATATCAGTGGAAAGCGTAATTCAGAAACACGACTGGGCTGAATCTTAACTCCCAAAAAAGGGTGGGTTGGGGTCACTTCAGAAGTTAAGATTCAAAACATCTAAACCAGGAACCCAACCCGCCTCGGGAAACCCGGCAGGTAAAAGAAAGAAAGACTTGCATTTCTATATCACCTTTCACGACCACCGGATGTCCCAAAGCGCTTTACAGCCAATGAAGTACTATTTGAAGTGGAGTCACTGTTGTAATGTGGGAAACGCGGCAGCCAATTTGAGCACAGCAAGGTCCCACAATGTGATAATGACCAGGTAATCTGTTTTTGTTACGTTGATTGAGGGATAAATATTGGCCAGGACACCAGGGATAACTCCCCTGCTCTTTGTCGAAATAGTGTCATGGGATCTTTTACTTCCACCTGAGAGGGCAGACGGGGCCTCAGTTCAACATCTCACCCGAAGGGCGGCACCTCTGACAGTGCAGCACTCCCTCAGCACTGCACTGGAGTGTCAGCCTAGATTTTGTGTTTAAGTCCCTGGAGTGAGACTTGAACCCACAACCTTCTGACTCAGAGGCAAGCATGCAACCAACTGAGCCACAGCTGAAAAAGGAGGTGAGAAAGGCTGGATCCATAATGTAAGTGCTTGTGGGCCAGGAGGAGCAGGAGTGTTTTCCCCAGGCCCAACAAGCTACCCAGTAAATCTCCCCCCGCCACCCACGATCTGTCTGCTACCCCACCATCCGAACCCCGACCACCATCGGACCCTTGGACCACCATCCGAACCCCCGAACATCATCGACCTCCCCTCATCGTGATCAGGACCGCCCCGAGATCAAGACCCCGGGACCCCCCCACCCAGCGATTGGGATTCCCCCGCGATCAGGACCCTGGCACAAACCTCGCCCCCTGTCCCAGGATCGGGACTGCCGCCACGATCTATCTCGCTCCCCCACTACACCTACCTACTCTTCTCAGCTGCGGCCTTGTGCTGCAGGCTTCCTACCCGACAGCCCTCTAGCCAGACAAAGCAGCCTAGAGTTAAAAACTGCAGGTCATTTGGAAAAACCGTCATTTCTCACACTGATCCCTCACACTGACCCCTCACACTGACCCCACGCACTGACCCCTCACACTGACCCCTCACACTGACCCTCTCACTGACCCCTCACACTGACCCCTCACACTGACCCTCTCACTGACCCCTCACACGGACCCCTCACACTGACCCTCTCACTGACCCCTCACACTGACCCCTCACACTGACCCCTCGCACTGACCCCTCACACTGACCCTCTCACTGACCCCTCACACTGACCCCTCACACTGACCCCTCGCACTGACCCCTCACACTGACCCTCTCACTGACCCCTCTCACTGACCCCTCACACTGACCCCTCACACTGACTCCTCACACTGACCCTCACACTGACCCCTCACACTGACCCGTTGCACTGACCCTCTCACTGACCCCTCTCACTGACCCCTCACACTGACCCCTCACACTGACCCTCACACTGACCCTCACACTGACCCCTCACACTGACCCCTCACACTGACCCTCACACTGACCCTCACACTGACCCCTCACACTGACCCTCACACTGACCCTCACACTGACCCCTCACACTGACCCCTCACACTGACCCTCACACTGACCCCTCACACTGACCCGTTGCACTGACCCTCTCACTGACCCCTCTCACTGACCCCTCACACTGACCCCTCACACTGACCCCTCACACTGACTCCTCACACTGACCCTCACACTGACCCCTCACACTGACCCGTTGCACTGACCCTCTCACTGACCCCTCTCACTGACCCCTCACACTGACCCCTCACACTGACCCCTCACACTGACCCTCACACTGACCCCTCACACTGACCCCTCACACTGAACTGTCACACTGACCCTCACACTGACCCCTCACACTGACCTCTCACACTGACCCCACACACTGACCCCTCACACTGACCCCTCACACTGACCCCTCACACTGACCCCTCACACTGACACTGCACACTGACCCCTCACACTGACCCCTCACACTGACACTGCACACTGACCCCTCACACTGACCCTCACACTGACCCTCACACTGACCCCACACACTGACCCCTCGCACTGACCCCTCACACTGACCCTCTCACTAACCCCTCACACTGACCCCTCACACTGACCCGTTGCACTGACCCTCTCACTGACCCCTCTCACTGACCCCTCACACTGACCCCTCACACTGACCTGTCACACTGAACCTCACACTGACCCCTCACACTGACCTCTCACACTGACCCCACACACTGACCCCTCACACTGACTCCTCACACTGACCCCTCACACTGACCCCTCACACTGACCCCTCACACTGACCCAGCACACTGACCCCTCACACTGACCCTCACACTGACCCCTCACACTGACCCCTCACACTGACCCCTCACAGTGACCCCTCACACTGACCCCTCACAGTGACCCCTCACACTGACCCCGCACACTGACCCCTCACAGTGACCCCTGACACTGACCCGTCACAGTGACCCCTCACACTGATCCCGCACACTGACCCCTCACACTGACCCCTCACACTGACTCCTCACACTGACTCCTCACACTGACCCTCCCCTCGCATTGACCCCTCACCTCACACTGACCCCTCACACTGACCCCTCACACTGACCCTCACACTGACCACTCACACTGACCCCTCACACTGACCCCTCACACTGACCCCTCACACTAACCCTCACACTGACCCCTCACACTAACCCCGCACACTGACCCCTCACACTGATTCCTCACACTGACCCCTCACACTGACCCCTCACACTGACCCCTCGCACTGACCCCTCACACTGACCCTCTCACTGACCCCTCACACTGACCCCTCTCACTGACCCCTCACACTGACCCCTCACACTGACCCGTGGCACTGACCCTCTCACTGACCCCTCTCACTGACCCCTCTCACTGACCACTCGCACTGAACCCTCACACTGACCCCTCACACTGACCCCTCACACTGACCCTCACACTGACCCCTCACATTGACCTCTCACACTGACCCCACACACTGACCCCTCACACTGACTCCTCACACTGACCCCTCACACTGACCCCTCACACTGACCCCGC
This sequence comes from Somniosus microcephalus, assembly GCF_052327205.1. Classification (NCBI taxonomy): domain Eukaryota; kingdom Metazoa; phylum Chordata; class Chondrichthyes; order Squaliformes; family Somniosidae; genus Somniosus; species Somniosus microcephalus. Next base: position 46,525,867 of record NC_141012.1, on the reverse strand, counting down.
ACACTGACCCCTCACACTGACCCTCACACTGACCCCTCACACTGACTCCTCACACTGACCCCTCACAGTGACCCCTCACACTGACCACTCACAGTGACCCCTCACTCTGACCCCGCACACTGACCCCTCACAGTGACCCCTCACACTGACCCCTCACAGTGACCCCTCACACTGACCCCGCACACTGACCCCTCACACTGACCCCTCACACTGACCCCTCACACTGACTCCTCACACTGACTCCTCACACTGACCCTCCCCTCACATTGACCCCTCACCTCACACTGACCCCTCACACTGACCCCTCACACTGACCCCTCACACTGACCCTCACACTGACCACTCACACTGACCCCTCACACTGACCCCTCACACTAACCCTCACACTGACCCCTCACACTGACCCCTCACACTAACCCCGCACACTGATTCCTCACACTGACCCCTCACAGTGACCCCTCACAGTGACCCCTCACAGTGACCCCGCACAGTGACCCCGCACACTGACCCCTCACACTGACCCCGCACACTGACCCCTCACAGTGACCCCTCACACTGACCCTTCACACTGACCCCTCGCACTGACCCCTCACACTGACCCCGCACACTGACCCTCACACTGACCCCTCACACTGACCCCTCACACTGACCCCTCACACCGACCCCTCACACTGACCCCTCATACTGACCCTCCCCTCACATTGACCCCTCACCTCACACTGACCCCTCACACTGGCCCTCCCCTCACACTGACCCCTCACCTCACACTGACCCCTCACACTGGCCCTCCCCTCACACTGACCCCTCACCTCACACTGACCCCTTACACTGGCCCTCCCCTCACACTGACCCTCACACTGACCCTCCCTTCACACTTCCTCATCCCTCACAAACAATGTACAATTATACACTGTCTCATATACACTGTGTCACTATAAACTGTATCACTCACTATACACTGAACCAATATATGTTTTACCCTTATACTCTATGTACCACAGATACATCTCTGACTCAATCCTGCTCCCACTTCTCTTTAATCTCTTCTTTCAGCGAGGCTGTCACCAGTATTTAAACTGCAAAATTAATGTGTTATATTTGCAATTGAACTGACAATATAATTTATCTTCTGTGTAAGGAAATGTTCTGATGAAGCAGATATTGTCCGGCCCAGCTGTGTGTGAAGATATTTTCATACCAGTCCCAAGTGTTTTCATACTTTGCCCAAGTCAATCATTAGGTGATGATTATATTCTGATGTCAGAAAACCTGTAAATGCCCTCCTGATTATAGTCAATATAAGTGGTCCCTGTGAGAACATTAGATCTTCAGGTGCGATCTTTAATAATTTCATCCATTCTGTAACCCATGCCTCTCATTTCATTTTGTTTGAAAAGGATGAGCTGATAACACCCTTAATGTATTTATTTTTTGCTATATTGTTCCAGTTTGTAACGTAGTTATGGAGCAGGTACTTTATCTCATGCAGACTGTTTGGATGTTTTCCAAGGAAAATACCCCATTTGTTGTGATTATGCGCATGAATCTCCACGACAACAGCTTTTGACACAGCCCATAATGACACAGTGTGACATATCCCCATAGTGACACAGTGTGACACATCCCATAATAACAGTGTGACACATCGCTACAGTGACACAATGTGACACATCCCATGATAACACAGTGTGACACATCACCACAGTGACACAGTGTGACACATCCCATAATAACAATGTGATACATCGCCACTGTGACACATCCCATAATAACAGTGTGATACATCGCCACAGTGACAGTGTGACACATCCCATGATAACAGTGTCATACATCACCACAGTAACACAGTGTGACACATCCCATAATAAGTGTGATACATCACCAGTGACACAGTGTAACACATCCCATAATAACACAGTGTGACACATCGCCACCATGACAGTGTGACACATCCCATAATAACAGTGTGATACATCACCACAGTGACACAGTGTGACACATCCCATGATAACACAGTGTGACACATCGCCACCGTGACACAGTGTGACACATCCCATAATAATAATGAGACACATCATCACCATGACAGTGTGACACATCCCATGATAACACAGTGTGACACATGGATTGGAGGGTAGCTAATGTTACCCCACTATTCAAAAAAGGTGGTAGAGAAAAAGCGGGGAATTATAGACCGGTAAGCCTGACATCGGTAGTGGGGAAAATGCTACAATCTATTATAAAAGATGTAATAGCAGAGCACTTGGTAAGCAGTGACAGGATCGGACAAAGTCAACATGGATTTACAAAAGGTAAATCATGCTCGACTAATCTATTGGAATTTTTTGAGGATGTAACTGGTAAAATAGATAAGGGAGAACCAGTGGATGTGGTGTATTTGGACTTTCAGAAGGCTTTCGATAAGGTCCCACATAAGAGATTAGCGTGCAAAGTTAAAGCACATGGGATTGGGGGCAAGGTATTGACTTGGATAGAGAACTGGTTGGTGGACAGAAAGCAAAGAGTTGGAATAAACGGGTCGTTTTCCGAGTGGCAGGCAGTGACTAGTGGGGTCCCGCAAGGATCGGTCCTAGGACCCCAGCTATTCACAATATATATTAATGATCTGGACGAGGGAATTGGATGTAATATCTCCAAATTTGCAGACGACACAAAGCTGGGTGGGAGGGTAAGCTGTGAGGAGGATGTCGAGAAACTCCAGTACAATTTGGACAGATTGGGTGATTGGGCAGAAACATGGCAAATGCACTATAATGTGGATAAATGTGAGGTTATCCACTTTGGTGGCAAAAACAGGAAGGCAGATTATTATTTGAATGGCAATAGATTGGGAGAAGGGGAAGTGCAAAGAGACCTGGGTGTTCTTGTGCACCAGTCGCTGAAGGCAAGCATGCAGGTGCAGCAGGCGGTTAAGAAGGCAAATGGTATGTTGTCCTTCGTAGCAAGAGGGTTCGAGTACAGGAACAAGGATGTCTTGCTACAGTTGTACAGGGCCTTGGTGAGGCCGCACCTTGAGTATTGTGTGCAGTTTTGGTCACCTTACCTGAGGAAGGACGTTCTTGCCATGGAAGGAGTGCAGCGAAGATTCACCAGGCTGATACCTGGGATGGCAGGAATGACGTATGAGGAGAGATTGTGTCGATTCGGCTTATACTCACTGGAGTTTAGAAGATTGAGAGGGGATCTCATCGAAACCTATAAAATTCTGTCAGGCCTGGACAGACTAGATGCAGGAAGGATGTTTATGATGGCCGGGGAGTCCAGAACCAGGGGTCATAGTCTAAGGATAAGGGGTAAGCCATTTAGGGCTGAAATGAGGAGGAATTTCTTCACCCAGAGAGTGGTGAACCTGTGGAATTCTCTGCCACAGAGGGCGGTGGAGGCCAGTTCATTAAATATATTCAAAAAAGAGTTGGATATATTTCTTAGGGCTAAAGGGATCAAGGGATATGGGGAGAAGGCAGGGACAGGGTACTGAATTTGGATGATCAGCCATGATCTCATTGAATGGCGGAGCAGGCTCGAAGGGCCGAATGGCCTACTCCTGCTCCTATCTTCTATGTTCTATTCCATAATAACACAGTGTGACACATCGCCACAGTGACACAGTGTGACACATCCCATAATAACACAGTCTGACATATCCCCATAGTGCCACAGTGTGGCACATCCCATAATAACACAGTGTGATACATCACCACAGTGACACAGTGTGACACATCCCATGATAACAGTGTGACACATCACCACTGTGACACAGTAACATTTTCTATCAGATATTAGGTGACGTCTGGTGTTCTGAACAAAACAATAAACTCAGGGGTCTGACTGCAAAGAGACTCGTCTTTGGTCATCTGCCCTAATATCTTTAAAACTTACCTCTTTGACCAAGCTTTTGGTCACCTGCCGTAATAGCTCATGTAGCTTGGTGTCACATTTTTGTTTGCTAACACTCCTGCGAAGCGCCTTGGGATATTTTGCAACTTTAAAGGCGCTATACAAATTCACATTGTTGTTGCTGACTGCAATATTTTCTCAGTAGAAAGAAATTTGGGAATTAGTCTATTAGGTGCATTAAACTAGCGAGAGACATAAAAACAGAAAGTAAAAGCTTCTATAGGTATGTAAAAAGGTAAAGATTAGCGAAAGTAAACGTGGGTCCCTTACAGGCTGAGACAGGAGAAAGTATAATGGGGAATAAGGAAATGGCTGAGAAATTAAACTAATACTAACAGGGCGCAAAGGGCTTAACGTCCGGGCGGGAGTACCTCCCGAGAATTTTGGCGGGGTGCTACTGAGGCGCTAGCCGATAGCACCGAGCTCCTGCTGGTAGCGGCCCAAGCTGCTGCGCTGCCGGCACTGACGTCATCGCCGTGACACCTTACCGTCCCACGGCCTCGCGGGTCGAAAGCTGGGCCGACATCCGCTCATGGGGCTTTAATTAAAGGACGGTGCGGCCGCGACCCGCACTGCCATTTTAATTTTTTAGGCTGACCTCCAGGTTGGCCCTGCATGGCGGCCCTAGGCGAGGTCCGTGGCTGCCATTGCGCAGCCCGGCACTGCGTCTCGGTGCTGGGCTGCAGCCGTGGCACCACGCCGCCCTGGTGGGCTAGTGTGGGCCATCAGAGGCCCTGCAGAGCTCGCAGCGACCCTCCCCTTTAATGGAAGGGGAGTGGCGCTGAAACGCGTCAGTGCTACGTGGAGCGGCCATGTAGCGCTCTGGCACGACCGCGCTTTGCGGCATCGACACCGCACTGAGAGGAAGTGGCACGCCCGAGATAGTGCTCCGCTTCCTCGCTGGGGTGGTAAGCCGAATTTTGTGGCCGGGGTGGTATTTTCGTGCAGGGTGCTAAATCTCCAGCGATAATTCGATTACCGCCTCCAAACGGGATGTAACCAAATTTCGCCCCCTTTGTGTCTGTCTTCACAGAAAAAGACACAAGAAACCTCCCGGAAATAGTGGAGAACCAAGGGTCCAGCAAGAATGAGGATCTGAAAGAAATTACTTTTAGTAAAAAAATAGTACTGGAGAAATTAATGGGACTGAAAGCCGATAAATCCCATGGACCTGATGGCCTACTGTAGGGTTCGAAAATCCACAACCACGTTTTACCAAAAATTGGATTGCCCTATACAGTTTAAAACCAACATTTACGGCCAAGGCAGAGGTCCCGACAAGCAGGCTGGGATATGCCTGGGACATCCGAATACAGGGGACTGTGGCTCAGAGGCGAGCCATAGATGTCGGCCAATCGAAGCAGAGTGCATTCTCAAAGGCCAATCAGGGGACCAAGTCAGACCTGAAACGAGGAAACCCCCGGCCAACGGGGGCCACCCGGTCTGGGTTTGAATATGTGACTCACCCCTAATCGGGCTATGAATACAAGCCATCATCACCTTAATCAACTCGGAAATAGTCTTGGGATCACTACAGTTAAGAGGTGGCCCAAACTAATCAAGTCCCAGGACTGACACAATGGGGCAGCAGACTTGGAGGAGCCGATGTGCACTCAAAACAATACCCCTGTCCTCACACCTACCTGTATAAATATGGAACACAAGAAGGACCAACGCTGAGAGAGAACTATTACCAGAAGAACGAACAGGACAGCGAGATAAGACGCTGAGGGAAAAGACGAGCCCGGGAGGGACGAGCTGGGGCGAACTAAGATCCACCATCAGGCCCCAGGCTCAATCGGTATACTGAAGGTTTACTCCGCTGCCAGACGGCGCAACATCGCCGCAAGAAGCTGTACCGTATACTGTGGTGTATGTAACCTGTTCCACCTTAAGAGAACTTAAGCCTGTTCCACCTTAAGAGATGTACTACTTTCTCTGGCTGCTGTATACGTAATACCGGTGGTGACCACCGGTATATAAGCACTGTGTAGTAATATTGTATTTAGTAGTAGCCCTGACCTCCAACCAGTAAAGACCTGTTCAACTTTAATCTTGTAGTCTGTGTTAGTAATTACAACTAGAACACACAGACTTAACAGTGGCGACGAGTCCGATTCTTACCCTGCGGCAGTTTATATCCACGGCGGCTTCGTCCACAGAACGGACGTCGAAGAGAGGCTTCCACCCTCATCACCCTGCTGGAAGACACGTCGCGCGGCAGACATCGAGAAACCAGAATGCAGAAGACATCCTGAACTCGAAGCCTCCATCAGCGGCTGTCAGCTATCTTCTTTCTACCTCGGTGGTGGGTAAGCCGGGCAGCGACGCGACCAGAAAGTCGGCCACGTTGGCTGTACAGACGGGGAGGGAAGACGGAGGAATAAGGGCGGTGAGATCGATCGTGACCGGAGATAAGGGCCGGGCCGCATTCGGGCCGAAAGGCGCAGCGCGGGGACATCGATCGCGGCTGGTGATAATGGCCGGGCCGCATTCGGGCTAAAAAGGCGCAGCGTCTGGGGCAACTGAAGGCGCGAGAGCCGCAGTGAAGCAGAGACAGCGTCGGGGGACGGGTGAAGACCGCCAAGCACGGGAAAACCGCCATTTTGTAGGCGGAGGACGAAGACAAGAGCGGGAAGCCGCCATCTTGGATAAAAATTAAAATAAATTAAATTGCAACGATGCCTAAACATGGGAACATTAATACCTTTGATAGCGATATCGAAGATTGGGCCATGTATGTAGAACGCATACAAAATTATTGTAAAGCAAATAAAATCCCAGATGAAGAGAAAGCACTAACATTATTAAACTTAATGGGTGCGAAGACATACGGGCAATTGAAACACCTTTTATCACCAGATGAACCGGCGGATAAGACGTTCGAGGAGATTGTTACTGTCCTGAAAAATCATCTAAACCCCACGCCGCTGATGCTAGCGGAATGATTTAAATTTTACAGCAGAAGGCAGCTGAAGGATGAAAGCAATGCTGAATATTTAATGGAATTGTGTAAGCTAGCAAAGTACTGTCAGTTTGGAATGAGACTGACAGAGGCGCTACGAGATAAATTTGTGTGTGGTTTATTAAAAGAAGATACACAAAAGCGACTGCTCGAGGAGAATGAGCTGACGCTTGAGAAAGTGGTCACTATGGCGGCAGCACACGAAGCCGCAGCGAGAGGCACGGCAGTAATGCAGCTACGGTCACCGGAACTCAGTACAAATAAATTGGGTTTGAGTACTGTAAAATGTTATCGTTGTGGAAAGACAACGCACGATCAGAACCAGTGTTGGTTTAAAAACCAAGAATGCAGAACGTGTGGCAGGCTTGGCCACATAGCTAAAGTATGCCGGTCAGGAAAGAAGACCAGCAACAAAAAGTCACCGCAAGGAAAATACATAAAGGTACACAAGGTGACAAAGAACAGTTCGACCGAACAGAAGTCAGATTCAGACGCTAGCAGTAATGAACTGGGTAGCTTAAGAGTACACAACGTTGGTAAGGATGCAGATCTCCAGACAATTTGGGTCACCCTTCAGATAGCAGGAGTCCAAGTAAAGATGGAATTGGACACTGGATCGGCATTGACGGTCATGAATAAGAAAGATTACAAAAGGTTATTCCAACATATTCCCCTACGGGATACGGAGATTATATTGAAAACATACACGGGGCAAAGAGTGTACCCCATCGGAAAGATAGAGGTAAAAGTGGTCCACAAGGGCGAAGAAAGCCAAGTAATGGACTTATATGTGCTACCTGAAGGAGGTCCACCACTACTGGGACGGGAGTGGATTAGGAAAATGAATATGGACTGGCACTCCTTGAAGGCACTAACGGTAGATTCCGGGGAAACAGATGTCAAACCTAAACGATTGTCCAAAATATTAGATGATGCTAAGGAGGTGTTCCAGCAGGGACTGGGAACACTGAGAGGAATTACGGCAAACATCAAGATTGATGAACATGCACACCCAAAATTTTTTAAAGCCAGACCGGTACCCTATGCAATACGACCTACTGTAGAAGCGGAACTGGAAGCGCTAGAACGTTCAGGTGTACTGTCTAAGGTAGATTGGAGTGAGTGGGCTACGCCCATTGTTCCCGTTATGAAACGTCCTTCGAGCAACAAGCCAGGAGAACCAGGGAAGGTTCGCATCTGTGGAGATTTCAAAATCACCGTTAATCCGGTGCTTCACACGGTGCAGTATCCGCTTCCGCGGATTGAGGATATTTTTGCTTCGTTGTCTGGCGGGAAACACTTCACCAAGATAGACCTGGCGCAGGCGTACTTGCAGATGGAGGTTGAAGAAGAGTCACGCCAATATCTCACAATCAACACACATCGAGGTTTGTACCGGTACAATAGGCTGGTTTTTGGAGTGGCATCGGCTCCAGCAATTTGGCAGAGGGCCATGGAGCAGGTATTACAGGAAATTCCAGGCACACAATGTTACCTGGATGATATTCTGATTACAGGTGATGGTGATGAAGAACACCTCGCAAACTTGGAACTGGTGCTCAACAGACTGAAAGAGTATGGACTTAGAGTTAATCGGCAGAAATGTGAGTTCTTCCAGAAGCGGATCTCGTACTGTGGTCATGTCATTGACCGGGAGGGGCTTCATAAGTCTCCTGACAAGATAGAGGCAGTTGTAAAGGCTCCCGCTCCGGATAATGTCTCTCAGTTGAGGTCGTTTCTAGGATTGGTTAACTATTACCATAAATTTCTACCAAATCTATCCACGGTACTGCACCCGCTAAACGCTCTTTTACAGAAGGGGGTACCATGGGAATGGAGCGAAAACTGTAAGAAGGCATTTCGCAAAAGCAAAGAATTGATCACCTCAGAGGAAGTGTTGGCTCACTTCAACCCGACACTGCCTATTCGGTTGGCTTGTGATGCTTCTCCATATGGTATTGGGGCAGTACTCTCACACAAGTTGCCAAATGGCACGGAAAGGCCAGTCGCGTTTGCATCCAGATCATTGACCTCCGCTGAGCGCAACTATGCGCAGATCGATAGGGAGGCTCTCAGCCTTGTATGGGGAGTGAAGAAGTTTAATCATTATCTGCAGGGCCAAAAATTCACACTTCTGACAGACCATCAGCCGTTGGTATCCATTTTTAACCCTAAGAAGGGTGTTTCAGTGATGACAGCACAGCGTCTCCAGAGATGGTCCCTTTTCCTAAGGGCACATCAATATCAAATAGAATTCAAAGATACGAAGCAGCATGGCAATGCTGATGGGCTGTCGCGCCTGCCACTACCTGAAGAAGAAGAAATGACAAAAGTTGACCCTGTTGAGTTATTTCATTCGACCATCATCGAGTGTTTACCAGTCACCAATGCAAGTATTGAAAGAGAAACCAGGAACGACCCGACACTGTCCAGAGTCTACGAGGTGACAGTGAAAGGATGGCCAACACGTGGTGATCCTCTGTTACCGGCATTCTCGGCAAGGCGAGACCAGCTGTCCGTCTGCCATGGTACTTTGATGTACGGGACAAGAGTGATTATTCCTCCCAAGTTAAGGGAAAGAGTTCTAAAAGAACTGCATGAAGGTCATCTGGGGGGAGTTAAGATGAAAAGTCTTGCTAGGGCTTATGTATGGTGGCTGGGTATTGACCAACAGATAGAGGAGTTGACGAAAAGCTGCGCTGGGTGCCAAAAAGTGCAAAATGCACCTCCGATCGCACCACGACACCCATGGGAATGGCCTTCAGCCCCATGGCAACGCGTACATATTGACTTTGCTGGTCCATTCATGGACTCCATGTTCCTAATTGCGGTGGACGCACATTCCAAATGGCCAGAAGCGATCAAGATGAATACCACTACTTCAGAAAAGACAATTGCGGTGTTAAGAACAATATTTGCAAGGAACGGATTGCCAGAACAGATCTGTTCGGACAACGGACCACAGTTCGTGTCGGAAGAATTCCAAAAATTCTTAAAGAAGAATGGGGTGAAACATTATACCTCTGCCCCATATCATCCGGCGACAAACGGGTTGGCCGAGAGATTTGTCCAAACATTCAAAAAGGCAATAAAGGCCATGAACGATGATCAGATTCTGCTACAGCACAAGGTGGACAATTTCCTAATGGCATATCGAAACGCCGCTCATGCAGTGACTAACCAAAGTCCTGCCATGATGTTTTATAACAGGAGGTTGCGGTCCAGGTTGGACTTGTTAAAACCAAATGTGCGGAGGGAAGTGGAAAACAAACAGTTCCGGCATATTAATAACAAGACCACTCGAAGTTTCGACGTAGGACAACCAGTGTTGGCAAGGGGCTATGGAAATGAAAAATGGCAGTCCGGAACAATTCGGGCCAGGCAAGGACCTCTGATGTACACAGTAGATATTGGTAACAATGTGATAAGGCGTCATGCGGATCAACTGGTAGAATCGAGAGCAAGGGTCGAACCCATGGTTGCGACAGAGACAACTGTGGAAGACGTTAATGAACCTGAAGCATCTACCTCGGCAGGGAATGTACCTGATGATGATAACACCCAATGCATGGGAGACCAACTAGAGGAGTCACCTCAGCAACAGGAATCAGAGACCACTGAAAGGCGTTATCCAAACCGAATCAGAAGGCCTCCTGAGAGACTGAACCTTTGAACTGTTTATACCTGAAGTTATATATGTTATTATGTTATGTTAAATGGGGATATGACAGTTAAGCTAAAAAGGGAAGATTGTGGTGTATGTAACCTGTTCCACCTTAAGAGAACTTAAGCCTGTTCCACCTTAAGAGATGTACTACTTTCTCTGGCTGCTGTATACGTAATACCGGTGGTGACCACCGGTATATAAGCACTGTGTAGTAATATTGTATTTAGTAGTAGTCCTGACCTCCAACCAGTAAAGACCTGTTGAACTTTAATCTTGTAGTCTGTGTTAGTAATTACAACTAGAACACACAGACTTAACATATACCGACTCCCGTTCTGGGGACCTCGACAAGAAGACACCAACGACCGAAGTGGCTGTGGAAGACGGCATTCACTCCAGTCATTTCGGGTACCTTTTCCATCAAGCACAAACCAACCAGCGACAACCGACCGAAAGCGCAATCAACAAAACCAAACTTCGAGAAAACCCGACCAGACGCAGCAAGGTCCTCTCCGAGGTTCGGGGTACAGCGAACCCCGAGGCACAGGTTGAATTCCGACGATGACAGCAACAACAACAACCCAACAACCGCACTCAAAATTCCATCTGTCAAGGGAGGAGGCTGTGAGTATAATCCAAGGGCCTGCAACTGTCAGTCTAGTTTAGATAGGAAAGTGGGTTGGTGGGATTGGACTTGGTAAAGATAAAACTGTGTAAACATTCTCGTTGTGTCCGTTCTCTCTCATATTTTATTTATAGTTATAAATGTGTGTGTGTGTTTATTACGTTTGTGGTAGAACTTACCTTGGCAAATAAAATTGGTTGTCACCTGTTCTTTTTCCAAGGACTACTTGTCTCTAAGTGTCTATTTAAAGTGTATCGTTCTCCACCCAAATTCTGGAGTTAGAGCCAGATAGGGGCATTAGGGCGCTTCGAACCCGCCAAACAAAGGGAACAGCAGACTAGGGAAAAGAGAGAGGACTCCAGGAGCACTTGGGCTCAGGAGTACCCCACAGATTAGGTATAAACTGTGCGGGTCGCCACCGTATTTTAGTCCTCCTCTATAAGCTGTTGTTCTCTATCTCCTTAGAGGGTGTTTAGTGACACCCGACCTGCAGGCTAACATAAGCTGCAAGGGTATAAAGGAGACCGAGGCCCAATACATCAACAGGCACTAAAGACCCCTGCAATTGGGCAGAGCAGAGCCCCATCCCCCTACACTACGTCCTGGGGTTTTGAAAGAGGTGGCTATAGAGATAATGGATGCATTGGTTGTAATCTTCCAAAATCCCATAGATTCTAGAACGGTTCCTGCGGATTGGAAGGTAGCAAATATAACCCTACTATTTAAGAAAGGAGGGAGAGAGAAAACGAGGAACAACAGACCAGTTAGCCTGACATCAGTAGTAGGGAAAATGCTAGAATCTATTATTAAGGATGTGGTAACAGGGCACTTAGAAAAGAATAATAGAATTGGGCAGTGTCAACACGGATTTATGAAAGGGAAATCATGTTTGACAAATCTGTTAGAGTTTTTTGAGGTTGTAACTAGCAGAATAGATAAGGGGGAAACAATGGATGTGGTGTATTTGGATTTTCAGAAGGCTTTCAATAAGGTGCCACACAAGAGGATATTAAACAAAATTAGGGCTCATTGGATTGGGGGTAATGTTTGAGGATTGGTTAATGGACAGAAAAGAGAGAGTAGGAATAAATGGGTCATTTTCAGATGGCAGGCTGCAACTAGTGGGGTACCGCAAGGATCAGTGCTTGAGCCTCAGCTATTCACAATCTACATCAATGATTTGGATGAGGGGACCAAATGTAATATATTCAAGTTTGCTGATGATACAAAGCTAGGTGGGAATGTAAGTTGTGAGGAGGATGCAAAGAGGCTTCAAGGGGATATAGACAAGCTAAGTGAGTTGGCAAGAACTTGGCAAATGGAATATAATGTTGAGAAATGTGAAGTTATCCACTTTGGTAGGAAAAATAGAAAAGCAGAGTATTTTTTAAATGGTGAGAGATTGGGAAATGTTTGTGTTCAGAGGAACCTGGGTGTCCTTGTACATGAATCACTGAAAGTTAACAAGCAGGTACAGCAAGCAATTAGGAAAGCAAATGTTACTTTGGCCTTTATTACAAGAGGTTTTGAGTACAAGAGTAAAGATGTCTTACTGCAATTTTATAGGGACCTGGTTGACCACACCTGGAGCATTGTGTACAGTTTTGGTCTGCTTACCTAAGGAAGTATATACTTGCTATAGAGGTAATGCAATGAAGGTTCACCAGACTGATTCCTGGGATGGGGGGATTGTCCTACGAGGAGAGATTGAGTAGACTAGGCCTATATTCTTTAGAGTTTAGAAGAATGAGGGGTGATCTCATTGAAACATACAAAATTATTTCAGGGCATGACAGGGTAGATGCAGGGAGGATGTTTCCCCCTGGCTGGGGAGTCTAGAACCAGGGGTCACAGTCTCAGAATAAGGGGTCGGCCATTTAGGACTGAGATGAGGAGAAATTTCTTCACTCAGAGGGTGGTGAATCTTTGGAATTCTGTACCCCAGAGGGCTGTGGGGGCTCAGTCGTTGAGTATATTTTCAAGACAGAGATCGATAGATTTTTGAATATTAAGGGATTCAAGGGAACTAGGGATTGGGCAGGAAAGTGGAGTTGAGAAGATCAGCAATGATCTTATTGAATGGCGGAGCAGGCTCGAGGGGCCGAATGGCCGACTCCTCCTAGTTCTTATGTTCTTATGAAGAACTGCCCAACCACGGTAACCATACAAAAAAGGACAGGGAAAAGCAACTGGTCCATCAAGCCTGCCCCGTGCAGACATCAACTCAGTCACACAATCACCTCAAAGGGGCAAAGACTCAGATAAAATGTAGTTAATACTCTGGGAAAGTCCTCTCTGATCACTTAGGGCAATCAAGCAAAGCTCTGGGAGATCTCAGGCATCTCCTGATTTCCAACTAATCTGCAATCTGCCTTTTAGAACTTGAAATGTTTTCCTTTCTCAGCAACTTGTCCAGCTCTCTTTCGAAGGGCTGCTGGGATTTCAGACTCACCATGCACTTTGATGAGATAGCAAAATACTGCGGATGCTGGAAATCTGAAAAAACAACAGAAAATGCTGGAAAAACTCAGCAGGCCAGGCAACATCCGTGGAGAGAGAAACAGTGTCAACGTTTCAGGTCGAAACCCTTCTACAGAACACAATAATTTCTGTAGCAGGGTTTGACCCGAAACGTTGACTCTATTTCTCTCTCCACGGATGTTGCCTGGCCTGCTGAGTTTTTCCAGCATTTTCTGTTGTTATTATGCACTTTACTGATCTGTCCCAGAGGATGTTGGCCCTCTCTGAAAATAAATACTTCTTTGCATCTCACCTAACTCTTTGCTAATGCATTTTATAATCATGTTTTCAAGTCCTACCACCTCAAATAAGCTGTCCAACCAGACATTATTTTAAACACCTCAATAATTTCTGCTCTAAGCCTTTGTTTCTCTGATGAAAGTTGACTCAACCCCTGGAACCTATCTTCATAGCTAAGAACCCTAAGACTGGGTATCATTTTCATCACCCTCCTCTGTAGATTCTCCAGGACCTTCCTATCCCCTGCCACATGTAAGGACCATAACTGAATCTAATATTCCAAATGTGGCTGTGCCAAAGCCTAATAGTAGCACCTGTAGTTTTATGTTGTAGTTTCTCTTAGCAATGCAAACTAAAGCTGGGTGTCCTTTTGCATTGTTTGTGGAAATGAAGGAACAACTTAAGCAATGTAATCGTGGGAGCTTGTTTGACAACACTTCAGTACAAGACAAGTGAAACACTTTTAATGCTATAATGCTGAGCATACATGATGTTGTAAATCTCATCATCAAGAAACTACTTATGAAATAACGCTGGACGGCCAGCTGGTGGCGCCATCCAAGGAGTATAAATACTCGGGCGTCGGCCCCAGCTTGCCAGGGACATTTTGTAAGACAAGGAACTAGTGAAGTACAACTAGACCTCCATGTTCTGAAACAAGTTGATTAAAGCCTTGCTTTATACTCAAACCAAGTGTGTAGTGAGTTTTATTATGTCATATGATAAATACATTCCCAAACCCTACAAGCTTAAACTAAGCTAACCTGACCCTATATGGATTAACAGGCAGATTAGAAGTGAGCTAAACCAGAAATATGCTATCTACAACTCCTGCAGGTAAAAAGGAGAATCAAGAATACAAGAAATTGCAGAAACACATTAAAAGGGCAAGGAGCTTTCAATTGGTCTTGAAATATAGACCAAAGTGGTAGGAGCGATGTTTTCCATCCTTGAAAGACATTAGTGAACCAGTTGGGTTTTTACGACAATCCAGCAGTTTTCATGGCCATTTATTCTAGTGCCAGCCTACAAATGGCCAGATTTATTAAATTCAATTACGTTACCTTCTATACTGGGACTTGAACTCAAGCTGCTAGTCCTTTCCCATAACCCTATTGGGAAAGCTTAGCTACAGAGGCTAAGCATAACAATAAAAAACTTCTTTCCACAGTAAGCGGGTAGTCAGAGAAACGATGAAAACCATAAAAGATGCAAATGGCTCGAGGATGAGCGCAAGATAGTAAATATTCTGAATAATTTCTTCCTCCAAGTGTTCACAAGGGACGACATGAGCCATATGCCCTCCCCAAGCAGAGCTATAGACTAGATAAAATCAATGATTTCATTAAAAAGGAGATGGAAGTCCTGGACAGGATAAATGGACTCAAACTAAATGAATCCCCAGAGATAGATGGTATTTATCCCAAAGTGTTGAGAGAGCCTAGGGGGGTGGTTTGTGAAGCACTGATGATCATGAGGGAGTCAACGAGCACTGGCGAGGTATCAGTGGATTGCAAACTGGCTGAAATGGTATCCTTATACAGAAAGGGAGACGAAACAAACACAGGCAACTACAGCCCCATTAGTTTTAATCCCATTCCACGTAAAACGACGAAATTGATTATCAGAAGTAAACTCGTGGATGATCTGTACAACATTAACCTAATTAACAGCAGTGAGCATGGATTCAGAACCGGACGATTCCGCCTAACCAATCTCTTTGACATCTTCAAGGAAGTGACAACCCAAGCCCTATGACGTGATATACTTTGACTTCCAAAAGCCTTTGGCCTAGAAATTGAGTTGACGCCGCGCCAGGGCTTTAGCGCCGGAAATTTAGCGCCGGCGCTAGTTCCCTTGCGCGCGCCAAAAATTCAGTAGCGCCGCGCCCAGACGGCTGCCGGCGCTACTGGCGGGCGTGAGCACCTCCCAATGGGCGCTGAGTGCCGAATTGCGGCGCTAATCCGGCGCTGCGGCACCCGATGCGATGCGGCAGGCTGGGGAAGTGCAGGCCTCCTCCTTCAGTTAAGGAGGAGCTGCCTGCACCCGCCCGCTGTCCGTTGAAATATTGAAAAAATGAGCCCGGCACCTCGGACAAGTGCCGGGCTTGCAGGCCAGACGCATCTGTTCCACGGGGGGGGGGTGGAGGAGTCCGGGGAGGGAGGTGCGGGCAGGCAGCCGACGGGAAAGCGGCCGGCCGCCGCGCGACCTTAATGCGCCGGCGCTAACTCGGGGAAGACTCGGTTGCCAGAGTCTTAGGCCTAGAAATTGAGTAGCCTTAGCGCCGCATTTGAGGCGCTAGAGGGCCTAGCGCCGGAGTTATGGCCAGTTGGGAAATTGAGTGGGGCCCTTCCGTCGGCGTTAAGCCGGTAGCGCTGCGCCGGCACCGATGACGTCATCGGTGTGCGCAGCGTCCCGGTTGCCATGCCGACGGGCCCCAGCGCCGAAATTCAGTTGCGGCCGCCTCGCCCGTGGCAGCCGCAACTAAGACTCTGGCAACCGAGTCTTCCCCGAGTTAGCGCCGGCGCATTAAGGTCGCGCGGCGGCCGGCCGCTTTCCCGTCGGCTGCCTGCCCGCACCTCCCTCCCCGGACTCCTCCACCCCCCCCCCGCGGAACAGATGCGTCTGGCCTGCAAGCCCGGCACTTGTCCGAGGTGCCGGGCTCATTTTTTCAATATTTCAACGGACAGCGGGCGGGTGCAGGCAGCTCCTCCTTAACTGAAGGAGGAGGCCTGCACTTCCCCAGCCTGCCGCACCGCATCGGGTGCCGCAGCGCCGGATTAGCACCGCAATTCGGCACTCAGCGCCCATTGGGAGGCGCTCACGCCCGCCAGTAGCGCCGGCAGCCGTCTGGGCGCGGCGCTACTGAATTTTTGGTGCGCGCAAGGGAATTAGCGCCGGCGCTAAATTTCCGGCGCTAAAGCCCTGGCGCGGCGTCAACTCAATTTCTAGGCCAAAGTTGCGGCTGCCACGGGCGAGGCGGCCGCAACTGAATTTCGGCGCTGGGGCCCGTCGGCATGGCAACCGGGACGCTGCGCACACCGATGACGTCATCGGTGCCGGCGCAGCGCTACCGGCTTAACGCCGACGGAAGGGCCCCACTCAATTTCCCAACTGGCCATAACTCCGGCGCTAGGCCCTCTAGCGCCTCAAATGCGGCGCTAAGGCTACTCAATTTCTAGGCCTTTGACTTCCAAAAGTGGGGCTTTATCAAAAGCTTATTAATTAAACTAAAAGTTGTGGGGATGCAGAGCAAACCCACGGAATGGATAAGAAACTGGCTGAAGGATAGGAAACAGTGAGTCCTTGATAGAGGAGTTATGTCAGAGTGGGTGAAGTGCTGACTGGGGTTGGGACGACCTCTGTTTCTCATTCACATAAATGACCTGGATTCAGAAACTCAATGCAAAATGGTCAAATTTGCAGATGATACCAGTCTGGGAGGGGAAGTACAATCAGAAGAGGCATCATAGAAATTACAGAATGAATTGGACACGATTTGTAAGTGCGCAGAGGAATGGCAGGTTAAACTTAATGCAAGCAAGTGTAAAGTGCTACACTGTAGGAATTGACGAATTCCTACGAATAACTGAGATTGACACAGGAGAACAATGAAACAGGTCTTTACTCAACGGAGATGCCACAAGGGCTTCCTGGGCAGTCACGTGGTTTGCGACGTGACGTCATCGCGTTTGCCCGCGTTTTCCCGCGCTCTTATGTAAGGGGTTTTCTCACTGAGGTTGCAGAGGTTT
Organism: Somniosus microcephalus; assembly: GCF_052327205.1. Classification (NCBI taxonomy): domain Eukaryota; kingdom Metazoa; phylum Chordata; class Chondrichthyes; order Squaliformes; family Somniosidae; genus Somniosus; species Somniosus microcephalus. The sequence goes on along the minus strand of NC_141012.1, from coordinate 46,508,180 downwards.
CTCTCGCCAGAGGCCGCTCTCTCTCTTTTGCACAGTAAAACCTTGAGTGGTTCGATCCACTCACCCCTTCGGTTCCAGACACTGGACTTAGATGCAGGAACTACAATGCAGAGAATACTCTTATAGACCAAGTTTAATGAAATGAAATGAAATTTTATTGCATAAGGAAAAACAAATCAAATGCAAGCAAAATAAGAGGGTACATGGGAGGGAAAAGCAAATCAAAATACAGTACTAACTAAAATAGATACAGGCATATTATACTTTACAAAAGTCATCATGAAATAGGGAAACACACGGAACATCGAGGGACAACAACTCATGTTAATTATACCCAAAATGCCCACCCCCTTAAACCTATCTAGATCCGATTATGAAAGGCCAGAAACATGCTCACCAATCCAGTTGGAAAAAGTATAGAGTTTTGAAACAAGTCTGCGTTTTGATCCCCTCAGGCGTCCTGTTTCCGCGTGGTCAGTGGAGCCACAGCGAGCTGCGCCACATCTCTCTCTCTCTCTCTCTCTCTAGGTGAAGATCACAGGCAGGCTGGACACTGGCAGGCCTGGATGTCGGCGGGGATGGAGACCACCTGTTTGACCATGGTTGGAGAGGTCTCTAGCTGGTTACCATTTTCAAATAGGTTTCCTCTGTAGGGCTGCTGCCCTTTTCGTCTCGTCAACGGCCCGGGGTTTGTCGACGATCTCCCGATGGTTACCCCGGGGCGGGACGCGGACTCGAGTCACCTTCTTGATGGCTGCCTCGTCTTCTTCTTCTTCAATGGTTAATCACCGTTATGCTGCTGTCTGCTGTGTTCTAATGGCTACCCCGGGACCCCAATTATACTTCTCAGATGAGGCCTTTATCTCCTGCAAATCAAGGTTAGTCTTTGTTTAACTTTTGGTGGGCTTGTAGCACAGCGGGGTAGTTATTATATTTAAACTGCTTTCAGGATGGCCGGTGGTGGCCATCTCTGGTCTGGGATGACCCTGCATTGTTTCGAATGTACTCTTGGTGTCTTTAATGGGTCTTTGATGCTCCCCTTATGAATATGAAACTGTTTCCCTTTGTCTGGGTAAACACTTAGATGGCCTTTATCTACAGGCCGATCTGACTGGATCTGCATCCAATCTATATGTATGTGGCTGTGTCTGGTTTTGTTTTCTCAGAAACGGCTTCCAGAACTTACTGTGGGTTGAATCCACAAAGGCTGTCTGGGGACTGCAGGAACCATTTTAAAGTGTCCAAAAAGCTAGTCACGGGGTCTGGCGGCCATTTTCAGTGTCCCTTTTTCTGGGCTTCCTTTTAAAACAGTCTTTAAAACAAGGCCTCTTCTGCCAAAGGACCCTTATAATACAATGTTTAATTTTGCGGATCGTACAGTCCCCCCTGATGATACTATAACTTGCTTGAAGTATCATAATTCTGGGTGAGCCAAATTTTCTGACTTTCCATAATTAAACCATCCCCTGTATTTACCTATCTATGATCCCACAACACATGCATTTCCCGTTTCAGAAAAACCTGCAGTGTACAGTAAGCATCTATAGATGGCAATACACTGGATTTAAAATCTGACACACTTCACTTCCAGGCATGGAGGGGGGCCTAATACCCCTACACCACCTGGATCATACACATTACCTTTATTAGCAACAACTCGCTTAATAAAACTTCAATAATAAAAATAAAGTACACACAAAAATTTCACATGAACAAACATCAAACATAGAGGAGGGAGGGAAACTTTAACTTTATACATAGCAGCGAAAATCTAAACGGGTGTCTCCTCATCTACCCGCACATAATGCTCCCTCCACTCTCCTCTGTTTTCATACTTCTGCGAATGTCTGACCTTTTTACAGTGTACAAACAGTAAATAGATTACAATAAAAACCTGACACATTACAAGGATGTGGGAGGCTATTCTAATCCAAGAAGGGACTTCTATATTAGTGAACAGATCCCACCACGGTGGGGTTACTATATCCAATATGTTTGCCCCTATTTCTAAAGTCTTCTGCTCCAGTGTGTAAAAATGTTTCCCTGAAACGAAAATGGCTTTTAATACCTTGGTGAGGTGTTCAGGGAGCGGGGGAATGATATAGCCAAAATGTGCAACGAATCGTTGAAGATCGGTGAAATTCTCTTTGACAGTGAGGTGAACAGTGGAAGGTTCAGGAATGGGGACAATTCGCTCTTGGGCCACTTGAACCTCTGCCTTGGGTTTGAAACAGAAACTGCTGTCACTCACCGGACACCAGCTGTGCTGTCCATGTTGGTAGTGGGGCGCTGCAGTGGTGACACAGTATGTCCCACCTCCTATATATGCCACCTGCGGGGGCACATGGCCTTGTGCCATTGCCTCCATGGTGCAATTTATAGGCTTCGCGCCAGCAGTTCTGAACCCACACTGTGGTTTCGAATAGGCATTCAAGTGCTGGGGACACAGGATAATGTGTGCTCCCCGGCTCCGGCACCCCGAGAGGTCAGTACCCATCATTGCATGCTCCCATCGAATGATGTACGGCGGGACCGCTGTGTAGCGAATGTGTGCACCCCCTTGAATAACTCCAATGTTCTCCACCCTGTATACCGGGGCGGGTCTAGCTGTCTTTCCCATCACCGGCATTCTTACCACTATATCCGTAATGGTGTGATTAGAATGCCCACAGTCCACTGGGACTGGGTAGGCCTCTGAAGCCAGTCTGAGCTGGCACGGACTCAATGCATTCTCAAAAGGGTGGAGGGCTGCGAGGTGCTTGTTGCTGATCCAGGAGGGGATTAAACCTTGTTTTAAATCCTCCAGATTACTGCGGCCCTCGCCCAGTAACCACGCCCCGTACAGCATGCAAGCTTCGTTCTGCGCAGCCTGATCGGACGCATTCCGATCCTCCCTGATGAGAGCATTTACCGTTTTAGCGTGTTTCTCCAGCTCAGCAATAATTTCTTTTAAGTGTAGTGTCATGGCCTGGTCCTCATGTAACTCAGAACCCACTACCTTATTCTCATCCGTCAGTATCTTTCGTAACTGTATTTTTAAACCATTAATCTGGGTCTGTAGCTCCACGTCATCCAGACTGTTGATGACGGAAGTCCCTGTGTTAAAAGCTGTAAAAATATTATTTACTGCACCCCTTCTTTGTCTCCCTACCCTGTCCAAGACCTCATGTGGTGTGGTGTACAATTCAGCTCTGTCTATATCAGCAAAGTCGAATTCATAAAACTGCCTGAACATGTTTGTTAACAGGACCTGGTACAATTGCTCCGTTTCCTTGGGGTACCACTCTGGCAATCGCACCTCGGTGAGGTTTAAAATCACCGAGGCCACCGCGTAGTGCACCCCTTGGTACAGTACCTGACCTGTGGGCTCTAATACCATCCGTTCCCGGGTCCCTTGGTAGTGGTGGGGCACCCTTCCTTGCGGGCTTTGGCTATCGGAATCGTGGGCAGGGGCTTGCGGGGGTGGGTGATGAGCTCAGTGGCATTTACTGGGATCTGAGAGTATGGGACTCCGCACGCCCGTGTGCTGATGTCCCACCTCATTCCTTTCCCAGCATCCTGCCACTGCCTTTGGAAAAAGATGGAGACGCCTGTGGGGCAGGCGCGTTCTGAACCCCACATACAGATGTAAATCCCCTCATCTGGTTCCCACCATTTGTCCCAACAGACGCTCAACCCCCCCTGAGTCCCCGTAATAGTCCGATGGGTATTGTTACCCAGTCTCTCCCACTCGACCATGGAGTTCTTCATGGTTTTGCTCAACTTGCGCAACCACCACCATCGGTTCAAAGGAACATGTCCATTACAAACCAAGCAAATCTTCTTCCCGACGGTGACGCTGACTCTGGGTGCGATGACCCTCACTCGGGGACACATTAAAGAAGTCTCGCTGTACTTAAAACCGGACTGACTGGAGTATTCCGTAGAGTTCGACCCCAGCCATCCTGGCCACCTCCCTTCGTGGAAATAGGTGGCTGTCTCCTCAACGCCCCGCGCGCCCGACCCATCGGTCGCGATGGGGGCTGTGTCTCCTGATCACCCGTAAATCATGGCGTCCTTGGTGCGGCCCCGATAGGCCCAGCTACACCTGATCACCGCGAACGCGACGAGAATCCCTCTCATCTTTTTGGTTCCTGTAACAAATTAAACGATACAGCCAGGCTCCCGAGAGATTCTGGCCTAGGTGAAGACATGATCGGGTCTTTCGACCTCGATCCCAAACAACACACATGCTGAGCAGATCTCAAAATGACTTATAACACTAATCACTTTAATATTCACACATTTAAACTTAATTAAACTTAAACTTAACTTATGTACAGCGCCGCCCGTCCCCGGGCGGCTTGCCTAATCCCTGTTTGGACTGCAGCTCACCGCTCCCTGTGGCGGGGCTGCACTGACCTGTAGCTTGGGTCCCCCGCAGCCTTTTGCTGTCAATTGGGGACTGCGTTTCGCCAGGGATTTCCCAAGTCGGCGTTTACTGAAAACGGGGGACTCGGGCCAAGGTTTTACCGGCTGAGGCATTCGAGCCGACCTGCGAAGAAGTACTTTGGGCGTGGTTCCCATTGCGAGTGGACCTTCGGTTGGGACTTTAGCCCTCACAGCCCGTGGCACCTCCACGGCTGCCGGCTTCGGCTCCCTTCCCTCAGGCTCTGCCCCTTTGGGATTTGGGTCTGTGGCAGATGACTCCTCCTCACCTGTCCCTACAGGTGGAGGATCTCCGCCCCCAATTTCTACCTCCCCTAAGCTTGAGTCGAGGGCGGGATCGCCGACCTCCGACTTCACCTCCTCCAGAATCGTGTCAAGGGCGGGGCCTAGCTGTTCGGGCTCCCCCCCGATGGCGTTCGGATCAGGAGGAGGGCCTTGGTCTTCAGGCTCCTCCTCGTCCGCGACCCAGGCCATTGGGGACACCTCCCAGGTGGGCAGGACAGCTTCTCCCTCCAAGCAGGCTGCAGTTCCAGCCTGTGTCGTCTGTGACTTGTTGCACGCCTCAGGCTGAGCATTTTTACCCTCCGACCTGGCTTCAGTTGCTGGTTCTTTTGCACCCGGCTTAAACAGTTTGCACTGGTTGATGTGAAACCATTTACAAGCCCTTAGCTGACCCTCTAAACTGCCAGCCCTCACTGTTAACCTAGCGTTCTCCTCCCTTAAAGCCTGCTCAACTAACTTGGCCCCCGCAACCTGGCACCGCAGGTATTACTCCATTTTACAGGAGGTCTCTTCCTGTGCATGTCTTTCTAGAGGACACAGGTCGACAGGCTGCACTGGCTCTAGTCATTGGGGCTCAGCGATCGGGGCTGCGGGAACGACAAGACCGGTGGTGACTGCTATCCTCCCCTGCGAGATCATAAGAGACCGCATTGTCTCTATAATTGACTCTATCGCAGCGGGATCCATAGCTGCACCGGTTCCTCTCTCTGGAGCAGGGGCTGCGGTTTGGACCTGGACTCGTGCTGGGGCGGCGGTCTGGGCTTGGGCTTGGGTTGCGGGAGCTTTTCCCTTATTATACTTCCACGGATTTTTACAGTCCTTGCGCCAATGTCCATCCTTCCCACACCCGTAGCAATTGAGCTTGGCTTGGGCAGGGCGATTCCCCTCCTGATGCCACTCCTTCTTACTTGGGGCTGCGGGTTTTGCCTCATGCACCTTTCCCTTAGAGGGAGGTACCTCCTGACTTCTACAATTCTTGTATGCAATGGTGAGCTGGCGCAGCACCATTTCCTCCATGACAGCGGGGCCTTGGGGGTCAAACCAAGACTTGGCTAAGGCCTGTATCTGTGGCAAGCTGTTAGCAACCAAGCAACAGAGCCAATGAACCTGCTGTTCGGTGCTCATTGCAGCCTGTTCAGGCATGCCCAGACAACTGCATCGATACACTGGCCACAGCCTTTCTGCGAAAACCTGTGGGGGTTCTCCAGTTAGCTGCACAGTCCCTTCCACCCGTTGGAACGGATTACCGTCGTCCACTCCCATAACTTCCAAGACCTCATCCCTGAGATCCGCATACGCTTTCCGCCCCCTCTTACTCTCGTCTGAGAGGCACTGAAGGATTGTGCTACCCAGGGAGAAGAGCAGCATCTTCGCCCGTTCAAGATCATCACAATCATTGATGGCGGCTGTCTCCTCTACCTCCCTGAAATGAACTGAGGGATCTCCCTTTACTGTGAGTCTTGGGAGGTGGCTCACCATGGATCATAGTTGTTGGGCACCGTAGGGCACCACAAGCTGGTTCAGGTGGGGGCCGTCCGTGCCATCATCGGCGTTGGGACCGAACCTCTGGTGCCGAGAAGGACACATTGGTGCCGGCTCCGGCTTTACTACCAGGGGTTGTTCCTCCTCCTGTACCACCTTGGCTACCCTTTCTTCCACCACCCCCTTTACGGGCCAAGCCTCACTATAGCTCAGCGGGGCTGAGGGTTCAGTGGCTGGTGCTGCAATTACTTCGCAAGGAATCGGATGTTTGGATTCCTGCAAAAAGTCAGTGACTTGCTTTTGGGCTTACGAGGCATACCATGCCTTTTGCCTTCACCAGGGCCGTTCTTAGGTCCTCGGTGGTCTTTTGGCAGAGGTCATGGTGTGCGCTCTCAAACCCGTGCTCAAGGGACAGCTTGTAAGCTGCCTTAACTTCCACCACTCTCTCCTCCTGCACTCTTAGCTGTTGTGCGAGGCGGGCGTTTTTCTCCCGTATTCTCGCTTCATTGATCTTTGCCTCAGTAACCTGGCATTCCAGATACTCTATTCTAGCCTGATGTTGGCTGGCTATGACTTGGCATTCCTGATTCAGCGTGTGAAGCGCTGTGATGAGTTTTTCCCCACCCATGGCCTTTTCCTCTATCTCTGCTGCCTGGGTAGCGATCTTGGCTGCCTGTGCTGCAACGACTCTGTCCAAAATCTGGACTTGTTTCTTGTAACATATCAGCCACACTGCCTTTTCCACTGACTTCTTATGCTCTTTGCTCTCTGTCCACCTGATGGCTGCATCTACCGGGTGCCCATCCAGTAAGAGATCGGACATCCACTGTTTAGTGAGATTTACCTTTCCAAAGACATAATCCGCTATCCTCTCATCCATAACATTTCCACCATTCAAACCTGGGTCTAATACATTGCAATCCTGCTGCCAGTGTCCTGCCGCGGTCGCCATTTTCTGTAAGGGGTTTTCTCTTTGAGGTCGCAGAGGTTTCTCTCGCCAGAGGCCTCTCTCTCTCTTTTGCACAGTAAAACCTTGAGTGGTTCGACCCACTCACCCCTTAGGTTCTAGACACTGGACTTAGATGCAGGAACTACAATGCAGAGAATACTCTTATAGACCAAGTTTAATGAAACGAAATGAAATTTTATTGCATAAGAAAAAACAAATCAAATGCAAGCAAAATAAGAGGGTACATGGGAGGGAAAAACAAATCAAAATACCTGAAATAAAGAATAGATTTGCCTTCCAAAGCTAGGCTTTATTAACTTTAAAATCTGCAGCACATCTTTCCACATCCAGTCCCAACCAAAGCTGGAAAAGAACTGAATTTAAGGTGGCCACCACACATCATGTGACATCAACTACCAATGAGATTACAACATATATCCCAAGGCAGTTAACAAACAACCAATCACAATACTTTTACTAAACAAGGAATAATCACCACATTCACCCCTCCTTTTAAAATATACTCCAACCTAAATAACCTTTACAATTTATAATTAATTATTTACAACTAAAACTATGCACAACAAGAGTAAAACTGTTTACATGACACAATACTAAGTGAACAACAACAAATAATAACATTGCACATAAGTATTAAGTATCTCTCAACTAAAACAATATAATATAATATTTCAACAATTTTAAAACATTACTATCAATTTAAAAGTCCATTTTCAATCGGTCGACCGGATATCTTGTTCGTGTCGACCTTCTTAACCTTGGTGAAATTCCTTGCCCTCCCACACCAGAAGGCACAGAAGTATCTTCAGCAGGAAGGCTATCCATATCCCAATTTTCAACGGTTTCCAGATTAGAAATCCCATCAGAAGGTAAACTGGGATGGTCATAAACATCCATCAAGGGCTGACTAATAGAAGTATAATTATCTGCAATTGGATTGGAGACATTCGTAGTATCTGTAACAGCATCCGCATTATCTAAATCATGACTATTGTTAATATCCTCAGCAGAGGGCTGGCCACCACAAGGAGCCAAGTCTTTAATTGAAACGGTACTTTCTTTCCCATCTTGGAATCGAATATGAGCATATTGGGAATTTGCCTCCAACAGCTCCACCTCCTCCACTAAAGGATCATATTTTGACAATCTAACATGGCGTCGAAGCAGCACAGGTCCCTGCATAGTTAGCCATGAAAGTACCGAATATCCCGTAGTAGATCTCCACGGATAGTTAAAGAGCCTTTCATGGGGGGTCACATTAGTAGCCGTTGAAAGCAATGATCTAATGGAATGCAGGGCATCAGGCAGTACCATTTCCCACTGTGTATTCTTAAGGTTCCGGGATGTCAAAGCCAACATAACTGCCTTCCAGATCACCCCATTGTATCGTTCACACTGTCCATTACCCTGGGGATTATACGGGGTAGTTCTACTAGTAGAAATTCCCCGACTCTGAAGGTATTCCTTCAACTGGGAAGACATAAAAGAACTTCCCTGATCCGAATGGATATACGCAGGCATCCCAAAGATGACAAAAAGTTGAGTCAGACATTTGATAACTGTAGCAGCTGATACATCTGCACAAGGAAAAGCAAAGGGGAACCTTGAAAACTCATCCACAACAGTAAAAATATATCGGTTTTGAGTAGTTGAAGGAAGAGGCCCCTTAAAATCGACGCTCAAACGTTCAAAAGGAGAAGTAGCCTTTATAAGATGAGCTCGTTGATGCTTAAAGAAATTCGGTTTACACCGAGCGCAGATAGAACATGATGAAGTCATCTGCTTGACGTCTTCAACTGAAAAGGGCAAATTCTTACTGCGTACGAAGTGTATCATCCTCGTAACCCCAGGATGACATAAGGCATTGTGAAGATTAATAAGCGTATCTCCGTGAATCACAGAACAATAAGCCCTCGACAGTGCATCAGCAGCAACATTATCCTTCCCCGGATGATAAACTATGTCAAAATGGTAACATGCCAACTCAATCCTCCATCTCATTATTTTATCATTTTTGATCTTTCCAAAATGTTTAACATCAAACATAAAGGACACAGATTTTTGATCAGTTACCAACGTGAAATGTCGCCCCGATAAATAATGTCTCCATTTACGCAATGCTTCTACTATTGCGTATGCCTCTTTCTCTATTGAAGAATGTCTTTTTTCACTATTGTTCAAAGTACGTGAGAAAAAGGCCACAGGTCTTCCATTTTGGTTCAAAGTAGCCCCAATTGCAAAATCAGAAGCATCCGTCTCGATCACAAAAGGAACCTGCTCATCAATAGAATGCACAACTGCTCCTAAAATATCCTTTTTAAAATTCTCAAAACATGTCCTGGCCTCCCATGATAGAGGATATGTCGTAACCCGAATAAGAGGCCGGATCTTCCGTGAAAAATTTGCAATCCAATTAGAATAATAAGAAAACAGTCCAACAACTCGTTGCAAAGCCTTAGAATTAGTAGGACAAGGTAAATCAATCAATGGTCGCAGACGTTCTGGATCTGGTTTAATCTTGTTTCCCGAGATAATATACCCCAATAGATTTACCTCAGTAGTCGAAAAGATACATTTCTCTTTATTAAAAGTTAAACCAACTTTTTCCGCAGCTTGAAGGAATCTTTTTAAATTAGAATCATGCTCCACCCTTGATTTGCCACACACTGTGATGTCATCTAAGTGTGAAAAGGTGTCAGAGAGGGAGTTATCACTTATAAAAGCATCCATTGCCCATTGAAAACAAGCAACACCATTAGTAACACCAAATGGTATTCGGCAAAACTGATACAGCTTTCCACCAGCCTCAAAGGCCGTATATGGTTGATCCTTCTTAACAATAGGAATCTGATGATAAGCACTCTTTAAGTCAATAGTGCTAAAAACCTTATACTGAGATACTTTATTGATAAGCTCATCAATCTTAGGCAAAGGGTACGCATCTAATTGAGTATACCTATTAATAGTTTGGGAATAGTCTATCACCATTCGTTTCTTGTGTCTCTCGTTAGTCGTGACAACTACCTGTGCTCGCCAAGGCGAACAACTAGGTTCAATGATTCCTTCCAATAAGAGACGTTGAACTTCAGAATTAATAAATTCTCTATCCTGACTACTATATCTTCTTGACTTGGTAGCAATTGGCTTACAATCCGGCATCAAATTGGAAAAAAGTGATAATGGAGAAATGGATAAAGAGGTTAATCCACAAATAGATAAAGGTGGCTTAGTCCCTCCAAATGACTAAGAGACTCGTGTAACTGAAGCACATCATGTCCAATCAAAATATCCGCACAGAGATTAGGCAAAACAGATAGGCGTATATCAGTATACGTATTACCTAGAAGAATCATTTTCACAAAGCAACAACCAGCTATTTGTGAAGTAAGGGTCGTCTGAGCCATACACACCTGATACGTAACAGGCGAAATTTTCAAATGCTTCTCCTTCGCAAACTGAAGACTTATAAAACTCTCAGTACTGCCCGTATCTATAAGGGCCTTCACTTCCAACCCATTAACTTGAGCCGTAACTATAGCTTTGTTTAGGCCATGAGCAAATGCAGCAGAAATTGATGCAATAAACGCCCTATCTAAAGGCTGAATAGTCACAGAGGAGGAGGTGGTAGAGGAGGGCCCTCCCACACCAGGAGAGGAGGAGGTAATTGAACCTGATGATTTGCACACGCGTGCATAATGACCTCTTTTGCCGCATTTACTACACACAGCCTCCCGAGCAGGACACTTCAGACGAGGGTGCCGGATATTCCCACAAAAATAACACTTCTGAATCCTAGAGGCAACAGCCGCCGAAGTAGAAACTGTTTCAGAATCTAGCAAACCACTCCCATTAAGTCCACATAATTCCTTTTCATCCGAAACTGCCGAAACCATAGTCGCAGGCCGATTAAAAAGAGCATAAGAATCCGAACTTCTCTGAGCCACATCCAATGTAGAAGCTTGCTCAAAAGCACTTTTAAGATCCAAAGTCTTATTTTCTAACAACCGCTGACGAATTGATCTAGACAGTAATCCATTAATAAAAGCATCCCGTTCCGATTCTTCCTTATACTCTTCAGCCGTCACGGCCTTATAATTACAGTTAACACTAAGGCACCGAAGTGCTTGTAAATAAGTATCCAAAGATTCTCCCACCTGCTGCCTACGGGCAGATAGAAGGTGACGTGCAAATACCTCATTCTTTGGTTTAACAAAAATCTTTTCCAATGTAGAAATAGCCACTTCATAAGTTTTACAGTCCAAAATATATTTATATACATCCGGAGCAATGTAGTTGATCAGCATATTCAGCTTATTTAGAGACTCTTGATCCAACACGCCCAAAAAGTTTTTAAATGTACAATACCAATGTTTCCATTTATCATCCACTCCAGCAGAATTAGGGTCAGCCTTGAATCGTTCTAGTTGAAGATATCGCTCCATTCTAACATAAAGTTAATAAATTGAAATAAAGAATAGATTTGCCTTCCAAAGCTAGGCTTTATTAACTTTAAAATCTGCAGCACATCTTTCCACATCCAGTCCCAACCAAAGCTGGAAAAGAACTGAATTTAAGGTGGCCACCACACATCATGTGACATCAACTACCAATGAGATTACAACATATATCCCAAGGCAGTTAACAAACAACCAATCACAATACTTTTACTAAACAAGGAATAATCACCACAATACCGTACTAACTAAAATAGATACAGGTATATTATACTTTACAAAAGTCATCATGAAATGGGGAAACACACGCAAAATCGGGGGACAACAACTCATGTTAATTATACCCAAAATGCCCACCCCCTTGAACCTATCTAGATCTGGTTATGAAGGGCCAGAAACATGCTCACCAATCCAGTTGGAAAAAGTATAGAGTTTTGAAACAAGTCTGCGTTTTGATCCCCTCAGCCGTCCTGTTTCCGCGTGGTCAGTGGAGCCACAGCGAGCTGCGCCACATCTCTCTCTCTCTCTCTCTCTCTCTCTCTCTCTCTCTCTCTCTCTCGAGGTGAAGGTCACGGGCAGGCTGGACACTGGCAGGCCTGGACGCGGCGGGGATGGAGACCACCTGTTTGACCACGGTTGGAGAGGTCTCTAGCTGGTTACCATTTTCAAATAGGTTTCCTCTGAAGGGCTGCTGCCCTTTTCATCTCGTCAACGGCCCGGGGATTGTCGACGATCTCCCGATGGTTACCCCGGGGCGGGACGCAGACTCGAGTCACCTTCTTGATGGCTGCCTCGTCTTCTTCTTCTTCAATGGTTAATCACCGTTGTGCTGCTGTCTGCTGTGTTCTAATGGCTATGACGGGACCCCAATTATACTTCTCAGATGAGGCCTTTATCTCCTGCCAAATCAAGGTTAGTCTTTGTTTAACTTTTGGTGGGCTTGTAGCACAGCGGGGTAGTTATTATATTTAAACTGCTTTCGGGATGGCCGGTGGTGGCCATCTCTGGTCTGGGATGACCCTGCATTGTTTCGAATGTCCTCTTGGTGTCTTTAATGGGTCTTTGATGCTCCCCTTATGAATATGAAACTGTTTCCCTTTGTCTGGGTAAACACTTAGATGGCCTTTATCTACAGGCCGATCTGACTGGATCTGCATCCAATCTATATGTATGTGGCTGTGTTTGGTTTCGTTTTCTCAGAAACAGCTTCCAGAACTTACTGTGGGTTGAATCCACAAAGGCTGTCTGGGGACTGCAGGAACCATTTTAAAGTGTCCAAAAAGCTAGTCATGGGGTCTGGCGGCCATTTTATGTGTCCCTTTTTCTGGGCTTCCTTTTAAAACAGTCTTTAAAACAAGGCCTCTTCTGCCAAAGGACCCTTATAATACAATGTTTAATTTTGCAGATCTTACACTTAAAGGGGCCACGCTTTAACGGACAAAGTCAAACGGTGAGGGGGTCTGACGAGCCTGTCAGTACGACTCCTGTACTCCCGAGGCAGAGGCTGCAGGGCAGCTGGCGGTCTGGCGGGCGGTCGCACTTGGTCTGTTGTAATGACGATGGGTGGCCGACCCCGTCTCGGCGGTTGTGCTGTCTCGACGGGGCGGTCGAGGTCCAAGCATGCTGGCTTTAAGCGATCGACCGAAATGTGGTCCGGTTTACCACCGACATCTACCGTGAAGGTTTTGCCCCTGCTTCCAACACACGGAAGGGACCGGTATATGGAGGGGTGAAGACCAGGGACTATTCGACCAGCGAATAATCCCTAACCGTTCCATGGTGGCGAACTCCACCTTGCGACCGCCAGCTTCCCAGGTTCCAGGCGCCGGGCCCGCGCGTAGACTGGGGGGGCCGTTGGTGGTGATGTGGTGTTCCACACCATGTTTCGTGGTTGTGGAGGAGAATGTGGGTCTTGTCAGGTCGGGCAATTCGCTGACCAGTCGAGCGAACTCATCAGGAGTCGGGAACGCACAGGAGACGGTGCGTGACGTAGTGTTACTGCGATAACACAGAAGAGAATTAAAAGTGGCTGCGTTGATCAGCCACCGGTTCCGAACGTCGACCAGGAGGCTGTTGGTGCACAGGAAATCCGCGCCGAGGATGGGCTGGGAAACTTTGGCCGTAACAAACTCCCAGTGAAAACGTTGCCCCCCGAGGCACAACTCCACTCGCCATCTGCCGAAGGTCCGAATTGTGCCGCCATTGGCCACCAAGGGCGGGGCCGTGATTCCCCGTCTGCACATCGAGGGCGGACACGGGTAAAATGCTGCACTGCGCTCCGGTGTCACACAGAAAACAACGACTGGAGAGAGTATCGGTGATAAACAGCAATTTTCCCGCATTGCCAATCGCCATCGCGGCCGCGGGGTGCCCGTTAGACCTGTTCCTCGGTGGTCGCAGTTTCAGATGATGCTGGGTTTTTTGGGGGGGAAAACTGCAGGGAGTTCGGCAATGCTTCGCCTTCGCGCCGAACTGCGCGTAGTAGAAACACAGCCCAGCAGGCTGACGAGCTGGGGCGACATCTGCGGGGGATGGGTGCCTCGTGGCGGCGCAGTACTGCCGAGTTACAGTAAAAATTTTGTCAGCCTCCGCCGCGAGTGTCGCACAGCCTTCAGTTTCAGATCTGGCCAGGGCAGTTTGTACGTGTTCAGGCAGTTGGCTGAGGAAAATTTCGCGGAATAGGAAACATTCCCGTTCTGAGCCCAGGAGTGTGAGCATTTGGGTCATCAACTCTAAAGGCTTGGAGTCCCCAAGCCCGGGCATAGCGAGTAATCGACAGGCGCTCCGATTTTGTGAGCCCGAAAACTTGCAGTAACCGCGCTTTGAGGGTTTCATACTTGCGCTCCGTTGGGGGGTTTTCGAGGAGGCTGATGATCCGAGAGGCGGTAGAGCTGTCGAGTGCGGAGACCACGTAAAGATACTTGGTCTGATCCGCATCGATGTTCCTCAGGGCGAACTGGGCCTCGACCTGAATAAACCACGAGGGCGCTTGCTGCTCCCAGAACTGCGGTAGCTTTAGCAAAACGGCGTGTGCTTCCATGCTGTGCTATTCTTCTGTGAAAATGTTCACAAAAAGGGGGTCACCAATGTAGGAATTGATGAATTCCTACGAATAACTGAGATCGACACAGGAGAACAATGAAACAGGTCTTTACTCAACGGAGATGCCACGAGGACTGCCTGGGCAGTCACGTGGTTTGCGACGTGACGTCATCGCGTTTGCCCGCGTTTTCCCGTGCTCTTAAAGGGGCCACGCCCCGTAGATGCAAACTCTATATACAAAACACAGTAATGCCTAACACAATGGTACAGGCTTAGGCTGGTGTTAGAACATCATTAAAGAGAATTATATACAGTTTGCTAGAGTCATTCAGTGGTTCTGCCACAACACATAGGAAGAAACAATGGGCAACACGTGCACTCTGTGAATGGTGCTGAAATAACTAAGGATGAAATTAAGAGAGACCAAGGGCTCTTAATAGACTCAACGCTAAACATGTCGAACCAAAGCAGAACAGAAATCAACATAGCAAAAACAGCAGAATATATGTCAGTGGAGACAGTGATCAAACTGTATCGAGCTCTGGTCAGACTGCAACTTGAGTACTGCGTCCAGTTCTGGTCACTGAGACACAAGAGGGACATTCAAGTGCTGGAGGCAGTGCAGAGAAAGAGCCAAAAAGTTGATCCCTAGTGTCAGGGAGCAGAGTTATGGTTGACTAGGGAAGCTTTCCATCCTGGAAAGAAGGTATTGTAGAGGTGATCTGATAGTGGTATATAAGATTATTAATAGTATAGAAAAAAATAACCCAGAATATTACTTAAATTAAACTGCAGGAGTAGAACTATGGGACACAGGGTCAAACTAGTAAAAGGTCATTTTACGACTGATATTAAAAGAGTGATAAACATTGATTATTTATTTATTTGGAATAAACTTTCAGATAGACAAAAACTGTGGGGTCATTTAAGAAACAATGAAATGCTACAATGGGGGTGAGGGGCAATGAATTAAGAAGGGCTGAATGGCCTTCATCATCCCTAACTATCGTGTGATCTTGAGTTAATTTATAAGCCAAATAGCTCCCATAATGCATCTCCCATTTGTTTCTGCCCTCTGGGATAAATATCACCAGGTCCAGCAGCCCAGTCGACCTCGACTGTCTTAACCCTGGCCATGACCATGCCCGCATTTACTTCTATGGAATGAATTTTAGCGACACACCTATCTGGCAGCACTGGCCCCTTTGGTATCGCTCGCACTGTAAGCAGCTGCAAAATATCCACTTCGCACTTCAGTTATCTTCAGCTATATCTTGGTCCTCAAACTATCCTGACCTGCTGAATCTCTCCAAGGACCTTAATCATTTTCTAGCTCCTGTTACTAATGGAAAAAAAGCTTTCCTATCTCTACCACACCTGCCCACAACCCTTTATTCAATGATTTTTGGTATTTCGAATTAGGGTTTTAGTTATCCTCAACTATACCTTATGCCTGTCCTTAATCTCTTCAAAGCTATTCACTTTATCTCTGGTCAACTATTTCAATTTATTTTCCTATGAATCTCCCTGTTAAGCCACCTGAGTTACACCTTACCACATTCTGTAATCACATAGTGCCCTGCCCATAATTACAGATTTACATCAAATCCATTTTTCTTCAAAGTTATTTCCATCCAGCAACATTCCCCAATCTACGTTTCCAGAGTCTTCACCCAAGATAGAAAGTTGAAGCCTCCTTAAATCTGATGTTAATATTATTGCAGCAGTGCTTGCCAAAGTAACTCAAATCTGATGACACAATGATCACTATCGTATAGGTGCTTCCCGACATAGAGATCAGAGGTTGGATTCTCCTCTCCCTCCATCAAAATAATTTTTGAGCCTTCCCACTGCTTCCCTGAGTCCACTGCCACCTTCTACTAGGAAGTCCTAGGGAATAACAGTAACTGGGGAGGACAGGAGGGAAATGGACTGGGAGTGCCATGCCACACTCCCCACTGGTATTTACATACAGCGAATGGGGAAGGGGCAGCCAGCAGGAAGCCTGGCAGAAGCTGAGGCGGCTGGAAATCAAGGCTGTGGTAGTGAGGAGGCAGTAGGCTTCATTGTCATATCTCCCCCAGCATTTACATAGGATTACATAGGATTAAATAGGATATACAGCACAGAAACAGGCCATTCGGCCCAACCAGTCCATGCCGGCGTTTATGCTCCACTTGAGCCTCCTCCCGTCTTTCCTTATCTAAATCTATCAACATAACCCTCTATTCCATTCTCCCTCATATGCTTGTCTAGCCTCCCCTTAAATCCAGGACAAAGCAGCCCACTTGATTGGCACCCCATCCACCAGCTTAAACATTCACTCCCTCCACCACCGGCGTACCGTGGCTGCAGTGTGTACATTCTACAAGATGCACTGCAGCAACTCGCCAAGGCTTCTTCGGCAGCACCTCCCAAACCCACGACCTCTACCACCTAGAAGGATAAGGGTAGCAGGAGCATGGGAACACCACCACCTCCAAGTTACACACCATCCTGACTTGGAAATATATCGCCGATCCTTCATCGTCGCTGGGTCAAAATCCTGGAACTCCCTCCCTAACAGCACTGTGGGAGTACCTTCACCACACGGACTGCAGCAGTTCAAGAAGGCGACTCACCACCACCTTCTCAAGGGCAACTAGGGTTGGGCAATAAATGCTGGCCTTGCCAGTGACGCCCACATCCCATGAACGTATTTTTAAAAAATGCATCTATACTTTTCGCTTCAACCACTCCCTGTGGTAGTGAGTTCCACATTCTCACCACTCTCTGGGTAAAGAAGTTTCTTCTGAATTCCCTATTGGATTTCTTGGTGACTCTCTTATATTGATGGCCTCTAGTTTTGCTCTTCCCCACAAGTGGAAGCATTCTCTCTGCATCCACTCTATCAAAACCTTTCATAATTTTAAAGGCTTCTATTAGGTCACCCCTCAGCCTTCTTTTTTCAAGAGAAATGAGATTCAGCCTGTTCATCCTTTCCTGATATGTATAACCTCGCATTTCTGGTATCATCCGTGTAAATTTTCTCTGCACTCTCTCCAGTGCCTCTCTAGCCATTTTATAATATGGTGACCAGAACTGTACACAGTACTCCAAGTGTGGTCTAACAAAGGTTCGATACAGGATTAGCATAACTTCCATTGTAGAAACATCCTTGCCTCAGATGTCATCCCAGAGTCACTGCTGAGGTCTAACTTACAGTAGATGACCTAATCTGGTATTCTCCTCAGCATGCTGAGTGTGGAAACAATCAGTACCAACAAACGTTTATAAAAACAGAGAATGCTGGAAACACTCAGCAGGTTGGGCAGCATCTGTGGACAGAGAAACAGAGTTAACGTTTCAGGTCGATGACCCTTTGTCAGAACTGACAAAAGGTCGTCTCTGTTTCTCTCTCTACAGATGCTGCCTGAACTGTTGAGTATTTCTGGCATTTTCTGCTTTTATTTCAGATTTCCAGCATCTGCAGTATTTTGCTTTTTTATCAACAAACGTTTATGCTGTTTTTCCCCATCAGACCATTTAATGGTTGGGTAATTGGACTCTGCCATACCATGAACCCGACCCTACTCTGTTGCTGTTCTAATTTGCTCACAGAGTCCTTACTCTAAGTGAACCTGTAGATCTATAACAGGTGCCAAGAGTCAACATCAAATCAATGGGCAGATTGAGCAGCATACAAATTACTTCTGCCCCTCTCTGTTCACCATTATTGTCCTTTCCTATTGCTACCATATCCTCTTTAATAAATAGAACTGCAGACCCTGCCTGTTGCCCTGTCCTATCACCAGTACCCTTTTACAGGAAACTTTCAATTTACCGGCACCTAAATAACCGGAAATCTCGGTTAACCGGCAAAATTCAGAAGTAGGTTCAGGTAAGTTTTATTACTTGCCTTCCTCGATCTGTTGCTGTGCAAGGGTATGGCTGCAGCTGTTGCTAAGCTACAGAGACACTTGGAACTTGTGGCCATTGTTCTGAACCTGTTGCTAAGCAACAGGGTTTGTTGCTTTATACTGAGCTCTGAGCTCCGTATCTTTTACTATAGCTTTCGGTTATCCAGCATTTCTGATGAACCAGCACCACGTCAGTCCCGTCGGTGCCGGATAAAAAAAAGTTTCCTGTAACTGAATTTCAGGACCAACATTTATATCTAACCATGTTTCAGAGATATTAATTATCTCGAGATTCTTCGTAAAAGCATATCATGGCAATTCAACAATTTATTTCTATCTATACTTCCAGCACTGACATGGAAACTTTTTTAATTCCTTCTTATGCCCCAACACTTTTTTTGATATTAATTGCCTTGATCCCTGTAAGTTGATCTAAATGAGACTTTAATGTTAGTTAATCGTGCTCTGGTCTCCCGACCTAGAACCAGAGAATCACAGAATGAAACAGCTGAGAAGGAGGCCATTCGGCCCATCGTGCCTGCGCCGGCTCTTTGGTAGATCTATCCAATTAATCCTACTCCCCTGCTCTTCCCCCATAACCCTGCAGGTTTTTTCCCTTCAAGTATTTATCCAATTATCTTTTGAATGTTACTATTTAATCTGCTAACACCAACCTTTCAGGCAGTGCATTTCAGATCACAACAACTCGCAGGGGTAAAAAAAGTGTATCCTCCTGTCGCCCCTAACTCTTTTGTCAATCACCTTAAATCTGTATCCTCTGGTTATCGACCCTTCTGCCACTGGAAACAGTTTCTCCTTATTTACTCCACCAAAACCAGTCATGATTTTGAACACCTCTATCAAATCTTCTCTTAACCTTCTCTGCTCTAAGGAGAACAACTCCAGCTTCTCCAGTCTCTCCACATAATGAAGTCACTCATTCCTGCTACCATTCTGGTAAATCTCTTCTGCACCCTCTCCAAGGCCTTGACATCCTTCCTCAAGTGTGGTGCCCTGAATTGAACACAATATTCCAGCTGGGGCCTAACCAGTATTTTATAAAGGTTTAGCATAACTTCCTTGCTTTTGTACTCTATTCCTCTATTTATAAAGCCAAGAGTCCCATATGATTTTTAACAGCATTCTCAACTTGTTCTGCCACCTTCAAAGATTTGTGTATATAGACCCCCAGCTTTTTCTGTTCCTGCTCCCTCTTTAAAATTGTACCATTTAGTTTATTTTGCCTCTCCTCATTCTTCCTACCAAAATGTATCACTTCGCAATTCTCTGCGTTGAATTTCATCTGCCATGTGTCTGACTATTTCACCAGTCTTTCAATGATCTTATTGAATGGTGGAGCAGGCTCGAGGGGCCGATTGGCCTACTCCTGCTCCTATTTCTTATGTTCTTTTGTCCTCCTGAAGTCTGTTACTATCCTTCTCAATGTTGACTACATTTTTGAGTTTCGTATCATTTGCAAACTTTGAAATTATGCCCTGTACCCCCAAGTCCAGGTCATTAATATAAATCAAAAGAGCAGTGGTCCTAATACCGACCCTTGGGAAACATCAATATATTCCTCCCTCCAGCCTCAAAAATTACCGTTCACCACTACTCTCTGCTTTCTGTCCCTTAGCCAGTTTTGTATCCATGCTGCCACTGTACATTTATCCCATGGGCTTTCATTTTTGCTAACAAGTCTGTTATGTGGTGCTTTATCAATTGCCTTTTGTAAGTCCTGTAGGATTTCACAATAATTTTGAAATTTTCTACAGTTCCGAAGATTGATTTTTGATTAAAGAATACCTGGGTAGAATATACCTTAAAAAATCCAGGGATCAAAATGGCCGTCAGACCTCGTGGCAGAAGACAAAAGACAGTCTCTGTTCAAAGCACGGGCTGACAAAAAGGACTTGAAAGGTAGCCTGTGTGTGTCTGTGAAAAAGGATAATCAAAGATGGCTGTCCGACCTCGTGGCAGAAGACACCACACAGTCTGTGTGCATATGAAAAGGGAAAATCAAAGATGGCTGACAAAGGATTTAGAAAAAAACCCAGCCCTGAAGCAATGGAGTATTTAAACTGTCAATCAAAGGCAGTTCGGGGAGTTTCCCTGCAGGACAATCGATGCTTGTTTACAGAGAGTCTACAATGTTGACACAAAGGATTAAGCACTTGAGACTGCCAATCAATTGCGGTTGGGCATGACCACAGGACAAGCAGATTGTTTACAGTAACATCCAAGGGCTGTTTACTCAGCAATTAAGGAAATAGACATGTTTTTTTTTTCAAACCAAGACAGCTCTATTCAAACCCATCACGATGAATGGGGTGACATTCAAAAACCCATCATAAGGGAAATGGGTAATTCATCCAAATGCCATCACCGTCAATGGGGACAGTTTGGATCCCTTTTGTTCAGCCCAGATACATCCGGATTTGGGCAGGAAGATTTTGGCCCCAAATGGGGTATAAGATAACTTCTCAAGAAGCCATCTCTCTCTCTCTGCAGCCTCACCTCCGTGCCCCATCTACAACTTGGGAGCCCACCCAAGGGAGTGGAGTAGCAGCAGTTACTTTTAAACACTGGGGTATTTCCATTTTCGGGGTGGTGAAGAATCTAAGACCGCAAGGGCACGGGGCAGGCGTTCATTGGTGAGCATACATTTTCTGGCCCATTACAAGGCAACTTTGAATAGGTATAGGGGTGGGAATTAAGGGGAATTTTGTTAAAACTGTAATTTTAGTCAATTTTCCCTCATTGTGTCCGTTTTCTTCTCCCCTATTTAAGTAACAGTGTTGCACTAAGCAGAAAAGTGCTGTAGTGGACACTAAGTAGCTGTATTAAAAGTGCTATATCTAAGTAACAGTGTTGCACGAAGCAGAAAAGTGCTGTAGCGGACACTAAGTAGCTGTATTAAAAGTGCTGTATTTAAGTAACAGTGTTGCACTAAGCAGAAAAGTGCTGTAGTGGACACCAAGTGTGCTGTATTAAAAGTGCTGCATTGAAGTAACAGTGTTGTGTTAAGCAAAAGTGCTGTACCAGGCATAATTGTGTTGTATCGATTATTTTTAAGTTGTTTCTTTCATTTGTTTCAATAAATACTGGTCTGTTTTGCACCCAACCACGAGTCACGTTTTTTCTGTCTACATCGCTACCTAATAAGTCCGGCGGTCAGAACCAGGAATAGGGGAGCGATTCGAAACCGCACGGGGGTCCCTGGAGCAGCTCAGAGGCTTCTGACTGGCCAGAGACAATAACCCCAACCCCGCTCGTGTTTAATAATTCCTACAAAATGGCGACTGCGGCAGGACCGTCGGCAACAGTGTGCGATGTTGCAGACGGTGGTTTGGGTCTGGAGAGAGCAGCAGTTATTGGTTTTCTTTTTATCCCACTGGTTTGTTTGTGGTTAGGTGCCCGCAGGCTTGGGGAAGTCACCCGCAGGCTTAGGGAATCTAGAGCAGAGAGTTGGGATAGGGAAAGGGAGGTTGAAGAATACCAGGCCAAGATAGAGTGCCTGGTGGTTCAGTTTAGTGAGGGCAAAAGCCACACGAGTCATGAGTCAGAGTACCTGAAGTGTCTAGTTGCAGAGGCCAAGAGCAATGAGATAAGGATGCAGGAGGAGAACACTCGCCTCATACAAGAAATAAAAGAGCAGGAGAAAAAGGTTAGGGAGGTAAAGGCAGCATATAAGCTGGCCTGCGAGCAAGGGTTTGAGGAAGCAGATCATGGCCCCTGTAGGGCAGAGATAGAAAGCTTGAATATAGCTTTAAAGAGGGCAAAGGGGATGATATGTCTAATCAGCCCGAAGGCAGGTCAGTCAGATTTTACCTGCAACCCAATAAAACCGTCCCACAGGATCACCCAGGGAAAGGTTGGTCAGGGAATCAGAGGTCCCACGACCACCACCCATGGCTCTGAGCTTTCAGGAGCACTGGCAGTAAAGGGGGGTGGAGGATGAGGTGGTAGAGACAGGAATTTCCCCCCCCCGGGTCGAGTCACTATTGGAGGCAGTGCAGTCTCTTCTGACTTGGCAGGGGAGTGTAGCAGCCACCACCGGTGTTTTGACCCCTTCTGCCCCATCCCACTCCCAGCAATGGCTGGAGCCAGCGCAACCTGTGGACCTGTGTCCTCGCAAAAATGCTGAGGGGAGCAGGCCCTATGTTGAGATGGGGGTGAAGATGGTGCAGGGGAGATATTCAGTGGACACTGGAGCCTCCAGCATGGTGGTCCACTCGGAAGACCTGACCAATTCACCCTGGTCTAACGAGGTCCCATTTAGCTTAATGGGACCCACAGGGAAACAGGCAGCTGGGAGTGAACCTGAGGTCAGAAATCCTCAGCCCACAATGGGTACATGCTCGCAGGCTGCACAGGCAGGCACTGTGGCTTGTGCTAGGGGAGGAGCCATTCATGACCAGAGTAAGGTGTTCAAGCAGGGGGACAGGGAAGGAGATTTCTGGGACCCCTGTAAAGCAGGTCCAGTAGCAACAATCCAGGACAAGGGAGTCACACAGGGGATAGCTTTGGCCCCGGACCAAAAGCAGGTCCAGGCCCAAGATTCCACATTTAAAGCCGCCCTGGTGAGGGAAAAGGATTTTGAACAGGATTACTGGCAGGCAGCCAGTTATATCAAACAATGCAGGTTGCTTGAGCCGGGGGCAGGGAAACAGGCAGCTGGGATTGTGCCTGAGATTAGAAATCCACAGCCTGCAGCGCGTACACACACACAGACTGCTCACGCAGGCGCAGTCGCGTGTATGAGAGGAGAAGTCCCCCAGCACTTGGCCCGAGCGCTTCCCCCTCTCTTGTGGGACTCCGGGGAGGAGCCTGAACCAGGTTTTCGACCTGAAGGGGAAGGCTCTCAGCCACCGGCAGCCGGTGGCAAGGGATTGCCTGTCCCAGCAATTCCCCCTCTCTTGTGGGACTCCGGGGAGGAGCCTGAACCAGGTTTTAGACCTGAAGGGGAAGGCTCTCAGCCACCGGCAGCCATTGGCAAGGGATTACCTGTTCTCAGCCCAGGTTTAGGAAGGGAGGGACCCAAAGGAGGATGTCCCCAGGCAGCAGGGAGTGTGACCCGAGCTAAGGGTCTGCTCGCCGGGGTAGCCCCACCAGCAACACTCCCTAGGAGGTCTCTTCAGGTACCCCAGCCCAAGAAAGTATGGTCACCCACTTTCCAGTGGAGTAG
This sequence comes from Somniosus microcephalus, assembly GCF_052327205.1. NCBI lineage: Eukaryota > Metazoa > Chordata > Chondrichthyes > Squaliformes > Somniosidae > Somniosus > Somniosus microcephalus. The sequence continues at coordinate 46,484,435 of NC_141012.1, read as the reverse complement.
GGCGGTCTCCCGAGTCAGGGAAAAGCCAAAAGGCAGAAGTCCCCAACCAGCAGCCATAAGCTGTGAGGGACCAGAAGTTGGAATTAGTCCAGCCACGCCGCAGGGAGCAGCCTGTGGCAGCCCAAACAGGGATTAGGCTGGCCACCCGGAGACAGGCGGCGCTTGTATATAGCTTTGTGCAAGTAATGTGCAATAGAGAATTAAGGTAGTGCATGTTAATTTTAGATTTCATATTGCAATTATTATTAGTGTATAAGTTTTAAGTATGGTACCGTTCCAGAATTGTATTGTGAATCGAGGTCGCGGGACCTGATCACACCCCCCCCGAGCCAGGGGATCTGGCTAGATGTTTTTTTTAGTCTTTTCCAGAGTTCCAGAAGATACAGAGGACCAGTGTGCCTTTGGATGCTCAAGAAAGGAAGCACCCCTAGTCCACGAAGGAAGGGGTCTGCAGGAAGCAGATGCCCACAACATTTAAACTGTTATTGGAAACTTGATTAAGATTAAGAATTTACAAAACTTGTTATTATTGTTTGGAGTTAAGGGAACAAATTGCATATGCCTATGAATTGTTATGTTTGCATGGTGAAAATTTAAGATACATTTATGGCTGAAGAATAGTGCCATTTAATAAAGTGTCAGGCAATTGCATTTTATAAAAAAAAGGAATCTCATTTTCTTCCATGTGTATTTTTAGCAGATATGTTGGCTTAGTGATAATCCCATTAAAGATGTTGTATCATGTTAAAAACTATGTTGCAAGTGGTGCAGGGGCATTGGACCCCCTCCATGCTTGAATTATTGTGAATACAAGTGGTGCAGGGGCATTGGTCCCCTCCATGCTTGAATTATTGTGAATACAAGTGGTGCAGGGGCATTGGACCCCCTCCATGTATTGATTATTTAATTAATCTTGTTTTTCTGTCAATAGATGCCTACCGTGTACTGCGGTTCTCTCTGGGTAGGGGAGATGGAGGTGTTAGGGGATCAAAGATAGATCTAGATAAGTATTAAGGGAAGGTTGTTTGTGGGGGGTCAGAAATTATTGCTCACCTTTGGACAGGATACTACAAGCAAGTTTTAGTATCCGATGGGGGACTGTAGGATTTCAAAATAATTTAAAAATGTTCTACAGTTCCGAAGATTGATTTTTGATTAAAGAATACCTGGGTAGAATATACCTTGAAAAATCCAGGGATCAAAATGGCCGTCAGACCTCATGGCAGAAGACAAAAGACAGCCTCTGTTCAAAGCATGGCTGACAAAAAGGACTTGAAAGGCAGCCTGTGTGTGTCTGTGAAAAAGGATAATCAAAGATGCCTGTCCGACCTCATGGCAGAAGACACCACACAGTCTGTGTGCATATGAAAAGGGAAAATCAAAGATGGCTGACAAAGGATTTAGAAAAAACCCAGCCCTGAAACAATGGAGTATTTAAACTGTCAATCAAAGGCAGTTCGGGGAGTTTCCCTGCACAACAATCGATGTTTGTTTACAGAGAGTCTACAATGTTGACACAAAGGATTAAGCACTTGAGACTGCCAATCAATTGCAGTTGGGCGTGACCACAGGACAATCAGATTGTTTACACTAACATCCAAGTGCTGTTTACTCAGCAATTAAGGAAATAGACATGTTTTTTTTCAAACCAAGACAGCTCTATTCAAACCCCTCACGATGAATGGGGTTACATTCAAAAACCCATCATACATTCAAAAACCCATCATAAGGGAAATGGGTAATTCATCCAAACCCCATCACCGTCAATGGGGACAGTTTGGATCCCTTTTGTTCAGCCCAGATACATCCGGATTTGGGCGGGAAGATTTCGGCCCCAAATGGGGTATAAGATAGCTTCTCAAGAAGCCATCTCTCTCTCTCTCTGCAGCCTCACCTCCGTGCCCCATCTACAACTTGGGAGCCCGCCCAAGGGAGTTACCAGCTGTTACTTTTAAACACTGGGGTATTTCCATTTTCGGGGTGGTGAAGAATCTAAGACCGCAAGGGCACGGGGCAGGCGTTCATTGGTGAGCATACATTTTCTGGCCCATTACAAGGCAACTTAGAATAGGTATAGGGATGGGAATTAAGGGGAATTTTGTTAAAACTGTAATTTTAGTCAATTTTCCCTCATTGTGTCTGTTTTCTTCTCCCCTATTTAAGTAACAGTGTTGCACTAAGCAGAAAAGTGCTGTAGTGGACACTAAGTAGCTGTATTAAAAGTGCTGTATTTAAGTAACAGTGTCGTGTTAAGCAAAAGTGCTGTACCATGCATAAGTGTGTTGTATCAATTATTTTTAAGTTGTTTCTTTCTTTTGTTTCAATAAATACTGGTCTGTTTTGCACCCAACCACGAGTCACGTTTTTTCTGTCTACATCGCTACCGAATAAGTCCGGCGGTCAGAACCAGGAATAGGGGAGCGATTCGAAACCACATGGGGGTCCCTGGAGCAGCTCAGAGGCTTCTGACTGGCCAGAGACAATAACCCCAACCCCGCTCGTGTTTAATATCTACCGCCCATATACACAACATCAACTGCACTACCCTCTTCAACCCTCTCTGTTACTTCATCAAAGAACTCAATCAAGTAAGTCAAACACATTTTGCCTTTAACAAATCCGTGCTGACTTTCACTTATTAGCCCTTACTTTTCCAAATGCAAATTAATTTTATCCTAAATTATTGTCTCAAAAAGTTTCCCCACCAACGACATTAGGCTGACCAGCTTGTAGTTGCCAGATATATCCCTCTCCCCTTTTTTGAACAGGGATGTAACATTTGCAATCCTCCAGTCCACTGGCACCACTCCCATATCTAAGAAGGATTGGAAGATTGTGGCCAAAGCCTCTGCAATTTCCACCCTTACTTCCCTCAGTAACCCAGGCATCCCATCCAGACCGGGTGACTTTTCTACTTTGAGGACTGCCAACCTATTAAATACCTCCTCTTTACCTATTTTTATCCTACGCAATATCGCTACTATCTCCTCCTTTACTGCTACATTGACAGCATCCTCTTCTATAGTGAAGACAGATGCAAAGTATTCATTTAATATCTCAGCCATGCCCTCTGCCTCATTAAGAAGATCTATTTTTGGTCCCTAATCAGCCCCACCCTTCCTTTGACAACCCTTTTACTATTTTTATGTTTATAAAGTACATTTGGATTCCCTTTTATGTTAGCCGCTGATCTATTCTCCTACTCCCTCCTTACCGCTCATTGGCCGGAATTTTGCTCACGATTCGGGTCGGGTGCGTGCGGGCCGCGTGGCTGGTCAGAACCATTCTGACCATCCCGCTCCTCAGAGTAACTTTCAGTTAATGGCACCTATTAAGGCAGGCCTGCGTGTTTCCGGGCCCTATTAAATGGTGCGAGTCTGATGACGTCATCAATAACTCATTTTCAGCCGGAATATTTAAAGCAGCCTTGGTCACACTGCATTTAAAGGTTCATCTAGGAGTGTGCAGGGAGGATATTGCACAGTCTGCTTACTGCTCAGACTTCAAAACATGGCTTCAGAAAGACAGAGGGCTTCACCCAGGTTTTCACCTGACTCCCTACATATTCTTGTGGATGTCTTGTTTTACACACTTTGTGTAAAAATAATAAATTGCAGGACAACGGAGTATTACAGTTTAACTCTTTTAATAAGCATTAGGTCTGTGATCTTACTCATAGCAGCATCATTGGGAAAAGCCTGGCATTAGGACCCCTAGCCTGGGTCTTCAAAACAATAGTAGTCCTTACAGATGCCTGCAGGCCAATGACAACTCAGCATGTGATCACATGTGAATATAATAGGTATTCCTTACAGATGCCTGCGGGCCAATGATAATTCAATATGCAAATGTTACATCCCCTTTCTTTTAAAAGAGAAATGTTATGCATTACTTTTAAACCTTTCTTCTATATAATGTTCTCGGTAGCATAAACATATAAGTACACTTAGCATTTAACTAGCACTGAAAACATCTCAACGTTTCAATAACAATGTACAGTTTTTTTTAGGGCAGCAATACGCCTACACCCTTTGACAGTTCACACGTCAAGGATAACTCTAGGCTTGACCTCTCGTCCCGACCTTATGTGGTATGAAACTGAGCATGCTCCTGAATCGGTCAACAATTCAGGCTCAGGTTTAGGTTCAGGTAAGTATGATGTGTTTTGTGTATTGCTCTGTTCATCACACTCTGTTGAACTGATCCTCTCGTCGGAATGACGGTGTTGTTCCTTGGTGTTCAGGAGGTGCCTGCGATTGCAGCGGTACACCTGTCCTTCTGGGGTGCAGACGTGATATGATCGCTCAGCGTCAGCTCGCTGGATGACGACTGCTGGCTTCCAGTAGTCACGCTCCTGGATTCTGATGGATTCTCCATTGTGCAGCGGCGGCAGTAGTCTAGCTGACCTGTCATAGTATCTCTTTTGGTGTTGCTGTCTCTGTACACGTTTTGCATGCACTTGCTTGCAGCTGATGACCTCTGGCTGCAGCTGCTGGTTGGTGCTTGGAAGGATTGAGCGAAGTCTGCGGCTCATCAACAGCTGTACTGGTGACTTGAAATTGTCAACCGGAGTGTTGCGGTACTCAAGGAGACTGATGTAGGGGTCTCTTTTGTCCGCTTTGGCTTTGTCCATGAGTGTTTTTGCAATCTGGACAGTTTTTTCAGCAAGGCCATTACTTTGAGGGTAATGTGGGCTTGATGTGACATGTGTGAAATCCCATGGCAAACGACTCGAACTCTTTTGATTTGTATTGGGGGCCATTGTCTGAGACTAAAGTCTCTACCATGCCATGCCTGGCAAAGGCTGCCTTTAGCTTGTGGATCACAGCTGCAGATGTGGTGCTGTGAAGCTTGTCCAGTTCAAAAAATCTGCTGTATTAATCAACAGTCTCTATGTAGTCCTCGTTGTTCCATGTGAACAGATCCGTTGCCACGACCTGCCAGGGCCTGTCTGGGATACGGTGAGGTATCATGGGCTCTTTGACGTTTGATGGGCGGCATTCTAGACAAATGGAACATTTTCCGACAATGTCCTCAATGTGTTTGCACATTCCGGGCCAAAACATAATGTCACGTGCTCTTTGTTTGCATTTTTCCATGCCCATATGTCCAGCATGAATTTTTGTCAACATCTCTTCTCTGAGACTGGTAGGAATGATGATTTTTCTCCCCTTTGAAGATGATTCTGTTGATTTGTGACAGTTTGTCTCTGTGGTTCCAGAATTCAGATATGCTCTGAGGGCATTTCCTCCTTTCCTCAGGCCATCCTTCATGTATGACTTTGCTCAGCAGTGTGAGTTGTGCATCTTTCTCTGTTCCTGCTTGGATCTCCTTCAGTTTTGAGTCACTCACAGGTAAGCTGTTGTACCCCATGTGCACCTGCACATCCATGCCTTCACTGAGGCTGCTGTCCTGGTAGCTAAGAGATTTCTGGAGAGCGTGTCTGTGACAGGAATGTCTTTGCCTGGACGGTGAATGATTGTGAAGTCGTACTTCTGTAGCTAAAGGATCATTCTCTGTAGCCTTGGTGGGGCTGCGACTAGTGGTTTCCTCATGATTGACTCGAGGGGCTTGTGGTCAGATTCCACAATGACTTGTCGGCCATAGACGTACTGGTGGAAACGCTTACATCCAAACAGAATTGCATATAGATCTTTCTCGATTTGAGCATAGTTGATTTCACTGTCTGTGAGAGATCTGGAAGCGTAGCCGATGGGCTTTCCTTCTTGCAGTAATACTGCATCTAGTCCGTACTTTGACGCGTCCACTTGTAGTCTGAGCTCTTTGTTGGGGTCAAAGTAGGCAAGAGCTGGTCCTGGTTCTCTGGTGATTAGGACTTTCATTTTTTGAAATGCTGTGTCATGTTGTTTGTCCCACAGGAACTCATTGGATTGTTTGAGCAACTGATGCATGGGTGCGTTGATTTTGGAGAGGCTCGGGGCAAACTTGGCTAAGTAGTTAACCATGCCTAGTACTGTCTCTAACTCTGCGTGGCTCTTTGGCGGCTCCATCTTCTTGATGGCGGAGATTTTCTCTGGATCCGGCTTAATGCCATCAGTTGAGAGGCGATGCCCGAAATAACTGATCTCGGTGGATCCGATTATGCTTTTCTTGGGGTTGAGCCGGATACCTTTCTCCCATGATCTTTGTAGCATCGCACGGAGGTTCCTGTCATGTTCCTCTCTATTCCTGCCATAGATGAGGATGTTGTCTACGATTGCGACTACTCCATCGAGGCCTTTATAGGTTTTGTCGATCTTCCGCTGGAATTCATCCTGAGCTGAGATAAGACCAAATGGTAAACGCAGAAATCAGTAGCGTCCAAATGGTGTGTTTAACATTGTTAGCATAGATGAATCTTCCGTGAGCTTGATATTCCAGTATCCTGATCGTGCGTCCATTACACTGAAGTAACATGCTCCCACTAGCTTGGGTGTGATGTCATCTAGCATTGGTAAAGGGTAGTGAGGGCATTTGATAGCCTTGTTCAAATCTCTGGGGTTGAGACAGACTCTGAGCTTGCCTGTACGTGGTTTCTCAACCATTACTAACGTGTTGACCCACTCTGTCGGTTCTGTTTCCTGGACGATGATTTCTGTATTCTCCATGCTCTGCAGCTTCTCCTTCAGGCAACTACGTAGAGCAAGGGGTATCCTTCTCGGTGGACAAACCACAGGGGTTGCTGCTGGGTCAAGGTGAATAGTGCATTCACCTGGGAATAGTCCAATTCCTTTGAAAACGTCAGCAAACTCCTCCATGACTGTCTGCTTCTCAACTGGTGCTGTCAATGATAGCACTAGCTTGACGAGGTCCATATCTAAACATGCCTTTAGACCTAGCACTGGAGGTGCTCGAGTGTCAACAATGTAAAAGTCCAACATCATGTCGCTTTCTTTGTACTTGCATTTCATCACGCATGTGCCTTTTACAATGAGCTGCTCACCCCCATAGCTGGTCAGTCTGCATGAGGTGGGCTGTAGCTCACACTCATCCTTCAAGCTGTGATACTCACTCAGAGGAATTACATTAACCTGAGCTCCAGTGTCTAGTTTAAACCTAAGCTCTGTGCCCTGTTTTCCTACCTCAATATCTGCAAAGGCTTGCTCAGTCTCTGAAATCTGTTTTTTCTGTGACACAGAATCAATAAACAGCTCCTCTGGATTTGGCTCTCTATCTGGCATTTGGCTGTCACTCACTGTGTGTACTGTTTTTCCAAAAACAGTCCTGCAAACTTTAGCAAAGTGGTTTTGTTTACCACATTTAGCACATTGCCTTTCTTTGGCAGGGCAGTGCTCCTTTTCTCCATGCATCTTGTTTCCACAATATCCACAGTTTTTTAAACGTTTTATGTCTGTGTCGCTCATTTTTAGAACTCTCTCTGTTCTTTCTGTTCTGAAACACGCTCTCTGGGCGGTGTTCTTTGGTGTGTGTCTATTAACTGCATGCACTGTCTGTTCACGTGAGCTGCTCATGGCTCCGGTTATGGTTTTCAACTGTGCTTGGGCTATCTTGTGTGATCTAGCTATGTCCATAGCTCTGTCCAGCGTTAGCCCGGACCCAACATTCAAAAGTTTCTCTCTCACTTTAGCTGAGTGTATTCCAAACACGATGCGGTCTCTGACCATCTCATCTTTATCTGCATATTCACAGTCTTTTACCAGCAGTTTTAATTCAGTCACGAACTGTTCAAATGACTCATTAGCTCCTTGTACTTTCTCCTGAAACTTGTATCTAGCGAATATCATATTTGTCTTGGGCATCACATATGATTCAAAACGGTCAAAATAACTTTTCAGTACCTTTGCTTCATCCACGGTGAGAGACCATGTGTTAAAATGTCTCTCCCTTTTTCTCCGATCCACAGGAGTAGGTAGCTGCATCTTTCTTCCTCCCCTTCGCTTTTCAGCGGACCCGAGAACATCAACTCCACGTGTTGCTTGAACTTGCGCCATTCTCCAAGTAAGTTCAAAGATTCCCAATCCATTCGAGGCAATGGAGCTCCAACGATGTCCATTTGCAATCCCTGTTCTAACACCATGCCTTGTTTTACACACTTTGCATAAAAATAATAAATTGCAGGACAACGGAGTATTACACTTTACTCTTTTAATACGCATTAGGTCTGTGATCTTACTCATAGCAGCATCATTGGGAAAAGCCTGGCATTAGGACCCCTAGCCTGGTTCTTCAAAACAATAGTAGTCCTTGCAGATGCCTGCAGGCCAATGACAACTCAGCATGTGATCACATGTGAATATAATAGGTATTCCTTACAGATGCCTGCGGGCCAATGATAGTTCAATATGCAAATGTTACAGTGGAGGAAGTCAGAGCAGGCAGAGAGGTCCTCTTCCCTTCTAATGGGCAGAAGAGACCTCCCCAGAGACAAAAAGAGCCTGGCTCCAAATTGCAGAGGAGATGAAAAGCAGAGTTGTGGTGAGGCAGACCTGGGTGCAGTGACAGAAGCATTTCAATGATCTCATGAGATCAGGAATGGTGAGGGTTAGGGTTAGGGTTAGGCAAAGCCACACTCAACTTCATCCTGCTGTGCCTGTCATCACATCCCCATCACTCTGCCTTCCCAAGCCTACTCCTGCACATCATAACTCACACCAACATACCTTACATGTGCTCCCATTCATCTCTCTCTATGTACATACTCACATCCCCCTCTAACTAACCACCTCTCACACTCGCCCTCATCCTAATGCAATCATACCAACTAACAACACATAAGTAGGCCACTTCGCATTGGCACTTTGACATTGGCACCACACTCCCTCAAAGTCACCCTCTACAGATGTAACCCACACATTCCTTACACTCATGCTATCACTCTCACTCAACTTTTATTTCCCTCCTTGTAGGAGAAACAAGCGCACAACAACAGGAAGAGGGAGAGAACCAGAGGTGGCTTTCCATCCATCGCCACTTGACTGCAGCAGAGGAGGTCACCCTGGAGGTCTCGAGAGTTGCGGAGCTGCTGGTGGTGGGAGACAGAGAGAGGGGGACCTCTCAGCAACCTGGTGACAGAATTAAATCTCATACAGCCACATGGCATACAGCAGTCACTCATATGAGGACTGATGTCAGCAGCCAGTGAATGTTCATCATGTGCATAATGGTATTGTTTCCCATTCTTAACATAACATTTCTAAATCATCGCTTTACACTCCCACAGCTCCATCAATAGCACATCCCCCCCACCACACTCTCCAGCTGGAAGAGGAAGACGACTCCTCAGAGGAGCCTCCAGCCTCTGAGGGTGCACAGTTACCAGACCCAAGCGCACCCAGCACCAGCACATATACGCACACCTGGGGTCTTACGCGAGATTGAGTAGTGTTGTCACCTGGTGTCTCACAAGTCACAAGTGCACAAGAGCAGATGGTGGAGACAGGTACAGTAGTGGAGACCCCTCGGCGGAGGTCGGAGGACGCTCCCAGCTCTGCTCAGCTGCATGCAGACGCTGAGCCTCGGGGGCCATCCAGAAAGAGGGCGACCCTGGAGGCGCAGGAAGAAGTGCAGGAGGCGCTGACAGGTTTTGCGGCCGCGATATCTGCAAATGTGCAGAGAATGGAGGAGTCCATCTGCAATATGAGCATCACCATGTCGGAGGCGATGGCGACGATATGCTCTTCATGGAAAGGATGGCCACCTGCATGGAGCAGCAAATGCGCCGCTCACATGAGCACATGCTAGTTGTGGCTAACCAATGGCAGGCACTCATAGAGCTCCTCTCAAGGAGGTGTGTAAATGTAGACTTGGTCCTTCATCACCCACTGCTGTGCAGCATGGTGCCAACAGGGAAGTGCGGGTGGCCCATGAGAGGGATGATGGTGAGAGGGGACATGGAAGTGGGGGCTCCTCTCAAAGCGTTCACACTTCTCCCCCATTGCCCCCCCACCTCAGTCAGAGCCCCAGATGCCTCCTCAGATTGCGATGGCCGAGTCTGCACTTACACAGTCACAGGAGCAGCAGACTTTGGCGGGATATTAGAGGCTCCAAAACCCAGAGGACATACGCCAAAAGTGTCTATGCAGTCATAGCAGGGAAGTGAGCAGGCTGCATCTACATCTGCTGAAGCCATAGGGGTTGCACCTCGTACAAGCACGCGTAAATGAAAAATGACACAGAAGTAGATGCACAAGGGTAAATATGGGTGTTTAAAGAAGTGTTATTGTTAAGGTTCCGTTAATGTTATGACACATATAAAGCTATTTATTTTCACCACTTTCTGGTCATGCCAATTTTTGTATGCTACTTTGGAAGTGGCTTACTGAGTTTGAGTGGATGGTCAGACATAACGTTACCTCCAGCAATGTGAAAGGAATGGCTTGGTCATTGTAGGGATGCCTTATGGTGTTGTTGGGGTGGGGGGTGGGCGAGGGGTGGAATCTGGCACAGCATGTTGCAGCCATATGGGTGTAATGCAGTATGTTAAGTAAATCTGGCCATGACGAGGCCATCTCTGGCCTCCCAGGCAGCACTGTGCTGTGGTGCTGCTGGCATCTGGACCTCAGGTTCCTCCTCCTCCTCCTCTGAAGAGGCTGTGCGCTCTGCGCCTTGCTCCTCATGCAGCGCTAATCGTCATTGCTGCGCTATGTTGTGCAGGGCGCAGCAGACCACGATGATTCTGGAGACCCTGGCTGGTGCATACTGAAAGTTTCCTCCAGGTCTGTCAAGGCATCTGAATCGTATCTTCAGCATGCCTATTGTTTGCTCTATAACACATCTGGAGGAAATGTGGCTTTCATTATATCTCTCCTGGGCCTCAGTACTTGGCCTCCTCAAGGGTGTCATGAGGCATGTCTTCAGTGGATAGCCCTGGTCTCCAGTGGTAACTCTGGTGACGTGGAAGATCTGAGGGAGGGTGGACTGGCGCAGGTCAAAAGACTAGTGACATCTGCCAGGGAATTTGGCGCTCACATGCATGATGATCTCCCTATGGTTGCAGACCAGCTGCACACTGAGGGAGTGGAAGCCCTTGCGGTTCACAAAGACTCCTGGGTGATGATGGGGTGCCCTGATGGCCACATGTGTGCAGTCAATGATACCCTGCACTCGTGGGAAGCCAGCCAGAGTGGGATAATTGAAGTCCCCCATTATCACTACTCTGTAGTTCTTGCATCTTTCCATAATTTGCCTGCAAATTTGTTCCTCTATCTCCTTCCCACTATTTGGTGTCCTATAGTTTACACCCAGCAGTGTAATAGCTCCTCTATTGTTCCTTAATTCTAACCAAATAGACTCTGCTCCTCAACTACATCATCCCTCTCCAGTGCTATAATGGTTTCTTTGATCAATACTGCCACCAGCCCCCCACCTTTTTCCTTCCCTATTTTTATTGAATACTTTGTATCCAGGAATAATAAGTGCCAATTCCTCCCTTTGTTTGAGCTAGGTCTCCGTTATTTTCACTATATCATAGTCCCATGTGGCAATGTGTGCCTGCAGCTCACCAACCCTTTTTACCATGCTCCATGCATTTACATACATGCACTCCAAACCCATCTTAGGCTGCTTTGAATTTCCCCCCCTCCCTCCCCCCGTCTGATCCCTCCTATTTCTAAACTATTCTTTACTCTAGTGCTATTTGCTTTTTCCAGTCCTATGTGTACCTTGTTTCTCCTCTCTAATGTTTCGTCCTGGTGCCTATTCCCCTGCCAAATTAGATTAAATCCTCCCCCACAGTACTAGTTATCCTTCCCGTGAGGACATTGGTCCCAGCTCTGTTGAGGTGCAACCCGTCCACCTTAAACAGGCCCCACCTCCACCAGAACTGGTCCCAATGCCCCAGGAATCTGAAGCCCTCACTCCTGCACCATTTCTCAGCGTTAACCTGTTTTATCCTACTATTCCTATAATCACTAGCACGTGGCAATGGGAGTAATCCATGGAGGTCCTGCTTTTTAACTTCCTCCCTAGCTCCTGAAACTCTGACTGCAGGACCTCAACCCTTTTCCTTCCAATGTCATTGGTTCCCACATGGACCATGGCATCCAGCTGTTCCCCTTCACCTCTCAAAATGTTCTTAACACTCTCAGGGATGTCCTTTACCCTGGCACCAGGGAGGCAACACCCATGTGGGACTCATGTTGGCGGTTGCAGAAACATCTTTCTATCCCCCTGGCTATTAAATTCCCTATGGCCACTGCGTTCCTACAATTTGCTCTGCAGTCATGTAGGGATTTCGCAATAATTTTGAGATTTCCTACAGTTCCAAAGATTGAATTTTGATTAAAGAATACCTGGGTAATATACCTTTAAAAATCCAGGGATCAAAATGGCCGCCAGACCGCGTGGCAGAAGGCAAAAGACATTGAAAAGGCAGCTTGTGCGTGTGTCTGTGAAAAAGGTGAAGATCAAATATGGCTGACCAGACTGCCAATCAAAGGCAGTTCAGGAAGTTTCCCCTCCCTGCAGAGACAATCGATGTGTTTACAGAAACTGCTACAATGTTTACACAAAGGATTAACCACTTGAGACTGCGGTTTCACTGTTTACTCAAGCAATCAAGGAAATAGGCATGCTTTTTTTCAAACCACGGCAGCTTTATTCAAAGCCCATCACAGACAATGAGGACACATTTAAACTGCAGCTTTATTCAAAGCCCATCACAGACAATGAGGACACATTTAAACTGAAAAAAAACAGTTTAAAATGAATGGGTAATTCATCCAAACCCATTACAGACGATGGGGACAGTTTGGATCCCTTTTGTTTGGCCCAGATACATCCGGATTTGGGCGGGGGAGGTTTCGGCCCCAATTGGGGTATAAAAGATAGCTTCTCAGAAGCCTCTCTCTCTCTGTGGCCTCGCCTTCGTGCCCTCTACAACGTGGGAGCCTGCCTAAAGGAGTGGAACACCAGCAGTTTACTTTTAAAATACTGGGGTGTTTTTACTTCGGGGCAGTGAAGATCAAAGATCGCAGGGCACGGAGCAGGTGGTTTTCATTGGTGAGCATATATTTTTCTGGCCCATTACAAGGCAACTTAGAATAGGTATAGGGGTGGGAATTAAGTGGGAATTTTGTTAGAACTGTGATTTTAGTCGATTTTCCCTCGCTGTGTCCATTTTCTCCTCCCCTATTTAAGTAACAGTGTTGCACTAGCAGAGAAGTGCTGTAGTGAACACTGAGTTCTGTATTAAAAGTGCTGTATTTAAATTAAAATGTTGCACTAAGCAGGGAAGTGCTGTAGTGAACATTAAGTGATTTGTAAGAAGTAAAGTGCTGTATATAAGTAATAGTGTTGCACTAGCAGAGAAGTGCTGTAGTGAACACTGAGTTCTGTATTAAAAGTGCTGTATTTAAATAAAAGTGTTGCACTGAACAAAGAGCGCTCTAGTGGACACTAAGTGTACTGTGTTAAGCAAAAGTGCTGTACCAGGCACAGGTGTGCTGTATCGATTATTTTCAGTTGTTTCTTTCTTTTTGTTTCAATAAATGCTGGTCTGTTTTGCACCCAAACCACGAGTCACGTTTTTCTGTCTACATCGCTACCGAATAAGTCCGGCGGTCAGAACCAGGAATGGGGAGCGCTCCGAAACCACAGGGGGGTCCCTGGAGCAGCTCAGAGGCTTCTGACTGGCCAGAGACAATAACCCCAACCCCGCTAGCGTGTGTGCGAAATTCCTACAGTCATTTGCCCCACAGTGCCACGGATGTGCTCTGGGCTGCACTCCCTCAAGGCGTCGTCACCCTCACTGGTACTCAGCGCTGAAAACCGGTTTGAGAGTGCTACACTCCTGAAGGATTCCTGCACTGCCCGCCTCTTCCTACCCTGCCAGATGGCCACTCACTTACTATCCTCCTGAACTCTCTGTAGCGGTGGGGTGACCACCTCCTAGGACGTGCGCTCCAGGAAATTTTCAGCCTCATGTAAGCCCAGCAGAGACTCCAGCCACTCCTCCAGCTCTGAAACCCTTAGCTCGAGTTTGAGCAACTGTAGGCACTTCCTGCACACGTGTTTATCCAGGACACATGAAGCAACCTGGAGTGCCCACATGGCATAGGAATTGCAGGCAACGGATCTCAGCTCTCCCATCATTTTGCTTAGAAAGTCCCTTTTGATCTAATTAATTACTCTGATTATTTTTATATTTTCACTGTTGCCCCTTTGTGTTAAATCACTTGGCATCTCCCTCCCTCTCTGCACCTTATTCCTCTCACCAAATACTCTCACCATATTCCCATTGCTACTCTGTTTAGCAAGGCACTCCGGTTAGTAGATTCTCACAGCTCTGTGCACACAACTCAACTTTAGGTGCTACACATACCGTTAACTAATTTAGCCCCAAAATTAGTTAGTTTAAATACATCCTAGGAATTGCGAGACGAGAAAAGACCAAAGCCCATCTCCTTCACCTTCTACCATCTTAGTTGTTGATTGTTGACAAATCATAGCAATTAATCTCTATCAATTAGCCTACAACAGACCCAGACATGAGGCAAGGAAAACCCCAGTGGTGGAGAGCTTTGGGTTGGCCCCGATTTTAACTGCAGGTTGATTTCCCGCTCAGGCCTGAGTTAAAATAACAGTCGGTTCTCAATGGCGTCGTCGGGCTGCAACATTCCGATGTGAAGAAGGACCCTGTTGGCTCCGGGCCTGTGTCCTTGCTGCCTGCTCAGGAGAGCAGGTTAAAATTGCAGATGTTGTGGCTTTCGGACGGGTAAGAGCTCGGCCGGCTTTAACTGCCCACCCGCCAGATTTCTGCTGAGCGAGTAGGGTTAAAATCACCTCTCACCGCACGTCATGTCTCAAATTACTCATATACTGTATCCCAAAATGTTACAGGCAACCTCCTAATTTCATTTTCCACATTCAGGGCCAACTTCTGAGCTTCGAATGAAACCGCTCACTCCTGAAAACCAGAGCGCCTCCAGAAAATGTCCTCCAGTTCACAAGCACCAGTTCCTCCTTCTGACACAGGGTAAATTTTCAGCTTATTGTTCAGGCGTAAAGTTGACATCGTGGAGCGGGCACCCGTTATAGAAACCATTCAATTCTCGTTTCCAATGAAATCAATGGCCAAATTAAATCAATGGGACTGCAAGTTGAAAATCTACCCCATAGCCTCCAAATAATTACTGAAGCCAACGTTCTGGTCTGCTTTTCTGGTGATCTAGTAATTCTGGATAAAATCCAAGAGACCATACATTTATCTTTTAATTAAATTTCTGGCCTTTTGCCTTTACGAGGAGAGACAGTCTATCCATAATATTATACCTGCATGCACAACCCATCACAGTTCGCTCTCACTCCGCCTTCATTAAGGCACCCAGCCTGCTATCTATATCCTTCAGCTTCGTATATCACTGTCCTAGAGAATGACTGCAGGATGCATATTGAAAAATGGAGTTGCCAACTAACAAGGCCTGATTACTTACCCTTTTTCCGTTCACCTTGCTTTATTCAGCTGAGGGACACCTGCAATTTGAACAGCTCCCTTATCCCTGGTGGCTAGTTGAGTATGTTGGACAATAAGAGACAGATATATCTGTCGAACTGCTGCTAGTTTGAGAAATATCCTCACTTCTACTGGAAACTATCCAATTCTCTCACTACAGCGAACTTATCTGAGGAAGAAAGCAGAGAGTTCAGTGTAATAATGGTATTGAATGCAGCAACTGAGGAAGTGACTAACTTGCAGACTTGCTACGAAGCTCATTGAAGTCCAGTAAATATTTCAAATCATCCACCTGCTTCAGACCCTGACAAATGACCTGCTCAAGACAAGGAGCTTTCATGCATTTAGAACATGCAAAAATATTGCAGTCTACTTCTCTTGCAAAAGCAACTTTGAAAGTTTACAAACCGTACTCACACACTGAGAGTAATTACACCGCACACTGACAGTATATACACCGCACACTGACATTATATACACCACACACTGATGGTATATACACTTCACACTGACAGTATATACACCGCACACTGACAGTATATACACCGCAAACTGACAGTATATACATCGCACACTGACAGAATATACACCGCACACTGACGGTATATACACCGCACACTGACGGTATATACACCGCACACTGACATTATATACAACGCACACTGACAGTATATACACCGCAAACTGACATTATATACACCGTAAAACTGACGGTATATACACCGCACACTGACAGTATATACACCGCACACTGACAGTATATACACCGCACACTGACAGTATATACACTGCACACTGACGGTATATGCACCACACACTGACATTATATACACCGCACACTGACTGTATATACACCGCACACTGACTGAATATACACCGCACACTGACGGTATATACACCGCACACTGACGGTATATATACCGCACACTGACAGTATATACACCGCACACTGACGGTATATACACCGCACACTGACGGAATATACATCGCACACTGACGGTATATACACCGCACACTGACAGCATATACACCACACACTGACAGTATATACACCGCAAACTGACAGTATATACACCGCACACTGACAGTATAAACACCGCACACTGACGGCATATACACCACACACTGACAGCATATACACCACACACTGACGGTATATACACCGCACACTGACTGTATATACACCGCACACTGACAGTATAAACACCGCACACTGACGGCATATACACCACACACTGACATTATATATACCGCACACTGACAGTATATACACTGCACACTGACGGTATATACACAGCACACTGACGGTATATACACAGCACACTGACGGTATATACACTGCACACTGACGGTATATACACCGCACACTGACGGTATATACACCGCACACTGACGGTATATACACTGCACACGGACGGGATATACAGCACACACTGACTATATATACACCGCAAACACACAGTATATACACTGCACACTGACAGTATATACACCGTACACTGACGGTATATACACCGCACACTGAAAATATATGCACCGCACACTGACGCTATATACACCGCACGCTGACAGTATATAGACTGCACACTAACAGTATATACACCGCACACTGACAGTATATACAACACAGACTGACGGTATATACACCGCACACTGACAGTATACACAACACACACTGACGGTATATACACCGCACACTGACGGTATATACACCGCACACTGACGGTATATACACCACACACTGACAGTATATACACTGCACACTGACTGTATATACACCGCAGACTAACGGTATATATACCGCACACTGACAGTATATACATCGCACACTGACAGTATATACACTGCACAGTGATGGTATATACACCGCACACTGAGAGTATATACACCGCACACTGACGGTATATACACCACACACTGACGGTATATACACCGCACACTAACGGTATATACACTGCACATTGAAGATATATACACAGCACACTGGCAGTATATACACCGCACACTGCCGGTATATACCCCGCAAACTGACGTTATGTACACCGCACACTGACAGTATATACATCGCACACTGACGATACATACACCGCACACTGACGGTATATACACCATAGACTGACGGTATATATACCGCACACTGACGGTATATACACCGCACACTGACAGTATATACAACGCACACTGACGGGATATACACCGCACACTGACGGTATATACACCGCACACTGACAGTATATACACCGCACACTGTCGGTATATACACCACACACTAGCGGCATATACACCACACATTGACAGTATATACCGCTCACTGACGGTATATACACCGCATACTGATGGTATATACACCGCACACTGACAGTATATACATCGCACACCGACGGTAAATACACCACACATTGACAGTATATACAGCACACACTGACAGTATATACACCGCACACTGATGGAAAATACACCACACACTGACGGTATATACACCACACACTGCCGGTATATACACCACCCATTGACAGTATATACACCGCTCACTGACGGTATATACACCACACGCTGACGGTATATAGACCGCAGACACTGACGGTGTATAAACCGCACTTTGACATTATATACACCGCACACTGACTGTATATACACCGTACACAGACAGTATATACACCGCACACAGACAGTATATAGACCGCACACTGACTATATATACACCGCACACTGACGGTATATACACCGCACACTGACGGTATATACACCGCACACTGACGCTATATACACCGCACTCTTACGGTATATACACCGCACACTGAGAGCATATACACCACACACTGACGGTATATACACCACACACTGACGGTACATACAACTTACACTGACGGTATATGCACCGCACACTGACGGTATATACACCGCACACTGACATTATATACACCGGACACTGACGGTAAATACACCGCACACTGACGGTATATACACCCCACACTGACGGTATATACACAGCACACTGACGGTATATACACTGCACACTGACGGTATATACACCGCACACTGAGAGTATATATACCCCGCACACGGACAGCATATACACCGCACACTGGTGGTATATACACTGCACATTGACAGTATATACACCACACACTGACAGTATATACACCACATACTGACGGTATATACACCTCACACTGACAGTATATACACCACACACTGACGGTATACACACCACACACTGACAGTATACACAACACACACTGACGGTATATACACCGCACACTGACGGTATATAAAACGCACAATGTCAGTAAATACACCGCACACTGACAGTAAATACACCGCACACAGACACTATATACACCGCACACTGACGGTATATAAATCGCACACTGACAGTAAATATACCGCACACTGATAGTAAATACACCGC
The DNA here is from genome assembly GCF_052327205.1 of Somniosus microcephalus. NCBI lineage: Eukaryota > Metazoa > Chordata > Chondrichthyes > Squaliformes > Somniosidae > Somniosus > Somniosus microcephalus. Next base: position 46,465,611 of record NC_141012.1, on the reverse strand, counting down.
ACACAGACACTATATACACCGTACATTGACGGTATATACACCGCACACTGACAGTATATACACCACACACTGACAGTATATACACCGCACACTGACAGCATATACACCGCACACTGACAGTATATACACCGCACACTGACAATATATACACCGCACACTGACAGTATATACACCGCACACTGACAGTATATACACGGCACACTGACGGTATATGCACCGCACACTGACAGTATATACACCGCATACTGACAGTATATGCACCGCACACTGACAGTATCTACACCGCACACGCACAGTATATACACCGCACACTGACAGTATATACACTGCACACGGACAGTATATACACAGCACACTGATGGTATATACACCGCACACTGACAGTACATACACGGCACACTGACGGTATATGCACCGCACACTGACGGTATATACACCGCACACTGACGGTATATACACCGCACACTGACGGTATATACACCGCACACTGACGGTATATACACCGCACACTGACGGTATATACACCGCACACTGCCAGTCTATACACCAAACACTGAGAGTATATACACCGCACACTGACTGTATATACACCGCACACTGACGGTATATACACCGCACACTGACAGTATATACACCGCACACTGACGGTATATACACCGCACACTGACAGAATATACACCGCACACTGACGGTACATACACCGCACACTGACTATATACACCTCACACTGACGGTATATACACCGCAAACGGACTGTATATGCACCGCACACTGACGGTATATACACCGCAAACTGACAGTATATACACCGCACACTGACGGTATATACACCGAAAACGTACGGTATATACACCGCACACTGACGGTATATACACCGCACACTAAAGGTATATACACCGCACACTGACGGTATATACACCGCACACTGACAGAATATACACCGCACACTGACGGTACATACACCGCACACTGACTGTATATACACCTCACACTGACGGTATATACACCGCAAACGGACAGTATATGCACCGCACACTGACGGTATATACACCGCAAACTGACAGTATATACACCGCACACTGACGGTATATACACCGCACACTGACGGTATATACACCGCACACTAACGGTATATACACCGCACACTGACGGTATATACACCACACACTGACAGTATATACACCGCACACTGACGGTATATGCACCGCACACTAACAGTATATACACCGCACTCTGACAGTATATACATCGCACACTGACAGTATAAACACTGCACACTGACGGTATATACACCACACACTGACGGTATATACACCGCGCACTAACGGTATATACACCGCACATTGAAGGTATATACACCGCACACTGACAGTATATACACCTCACACTGACAGTATATACACCGCACACTGCCGGTATATACCCCGCAAACTGACGGTATATACACCGCACACTGACAGTATATACATCGCGCACTGACGGTATATACGCCGCACACTGACGGTATATACACTGCAAACTGACGGTTTATACACCGCACACTGACGGTATATACACCATAGACTGACGGTATATATACCGCACACTGACGGTATATACACCGCACACTGATGGTATATACACCGCACACTGACAGTATATACAACGCACACTGACGGGATATACACCGCACACTGACGGTATATACACCGCACACTGACAGTATATGCACCGCACACTGACAGTATATACACCACACACTGACCGTATATACACCGCACACTGACTGTATATACACCGCACACTGTCGGTATATACACCACACACTAGCGGTATATACACCACACATTCACAGTATATACACCGCTCACTGACGGTATATAAACTGCACACTGACGGTATATACACCGGACACTGACAGTATATACACTGCACACTGACAGTAAATACACCACACATTGACAGTATATACAGCACACACTGCGAGTATATACACCGCACACTGACGGTAAATACACCACACACTGACGGTATATACACTACCCATTGACAGTATATACACCGCTCACTGACAGTATATACACCGCACACTGCCGGCATATACACCACACACACTGACGATGTATAAACCGCACACTGACATTATATACACCACACACTGACGGTATATAAACCGCACACAGACAGTATATAGACCGCACACTGACAGTATATACACCGGACACTGACTGCACATAAACCGCACACTGACTGTATATACACTGCACACTGACGGTAAATACGCCACACACTGAGAGCATATACACCGCACACTGACGGTATATACACCACACACTGACGGTACATACACCTTACACTGATGGTATATACACCGCACACTGACAGTATATACACCGCACACTGACATTATATACACCGGACACTGACGGTATATACACCGCACACTGACGGTATATACACCCCACACTGACGGTATATACACAGCACACTGACGGTATATACACTGCACACTTACGGTATATACACTGCACACTGACTGTATATACACCGCACACAGACTGTATATACACCGCACACTGACACTATATACACCGCACATTGACAGTATATACACTGCACACTGACATTATATACACCGCACTTTGACAGTATATACAGCACACACTGACAGTATATACACCGCACACTGACGGTATATACACCACACAGCGACGGTATATACACCACACACTGATGGTAGAAACACCACACACTGACAGTATATACACCGCACACTGATGGTATATACACCGCACACTGACAGTATATACACCGCACACTGACGGTATATACACCGCACACTGACTGTATATACGCCGCACACTAGCGGTATATACACCACAAATTTACGGTATATACACCGCTCACTGTCGGTATATACACCGCACACTGACGGTATATACACCGCACACTGACAGTATATACACCGCACACTGAAAGGATAAACACCGCACACTGACGGTATATACACCGCACATTGATAGTATATACAGCACACACTGACAGTATATACACCACACACTGACGGAAAATACATCACACACTGACGGTATATACACCACACGCTGACAGTATATACTCTGCACACTGACACTATATACACCGCACATTGACAGTATATACACTGCACACTGACATTATATACACCGCACTTTGACAGTATATACAGCACACACTGACAGTATATACACCGCACACTGACGGTATATACACCACACAGCGACGGTATATACACCACACACTGATGGTAGAAACACCACACACTGACAGTATATACACCGCACACTGATGGTATATACACCGCACACTGACAGTATATACACCGCACACTGACGGTATATACACCGCACACTGACTGTATATACGGCGCACACTAGCGGTATATACACCACAAATTTACAGTATATACACCGCTCACTGTCGGTATATACACCGCACACTGATGGTATATACACCGCACACTGACAGTATATACACCGCACACTGAAAGGATAAACACCGCACACTGACGGTATATACACCGCACACTGACGGTAAATACATCACACACTGACGGTATATACACCACACACTGGCGGTATATACACCACCCATTGACAGTATATACACCGCTCACTGACGGTATATACACCACACGCTGACGGTATATACACCGCACACTGATCGTATATACACCGCACACTGACAGTATATACACCGCACACTGACAGCATATACACCGCACACTGACAATATATACACCGCACACTGAAAGTATATACACCGCACACTGACAGCATATACACCACACACTGACAGTATATACACGGCACACTGATGGTATATGCACCGCACACTGACGGTATATACACCGCACACTGACAGTATATACACCACACACTGACAGTATCTACACCGCACACGGACAGTATATGCACCGCACACTGACAGTATATACACCGCACACGGACAGTATATACACAGCACACTGATGGTATATACACCGCACACTGACGGTATATACAACGCACACTGACGGTATATACACCGCACACTGACAGTCTATACACCAAACACTGAGAGTATATACACCGCACACTGACTGTATATACACCGCACACTGACGGTATATACACCGCACACTGACAGTATATACACCGCGCAGACGGTATATACACCGCACATTGACTGTATATACACCGCACACTAACGGTATATACACCGCAAACGGACAGTATATGCACCGCACACTGACGGTATATACACCGCAAACTGACAGTATATACACCGCACACTGACGGTATATACACCGAATACTGACGGTATATACACCGCACACTGACGGTATATACACCGCACACTAACGGTATATACACCGCACACTGACGGTATATACACCACACACTGACGGTATATACACCGCACACTAACGGTATATACACTGCACATTGAAGATATATACACAGCACACTGGCAGTATGTACACCGCACACTGACAGTGTATACACCGCACACTGACGATACATACGCCGCACACTGACGGTATATACACTGCAAACTGACGGTATATACACCGCACACTGACGGTATATACACCATAGACTGACGGTATATATACCGCACACTGACGGTATATACACCGCACACTGACGGTATATACACCGCACACTGACTGTATATACACCGCACACAGTCAGTATATACACCGCACACAGACAGTATATAGACCGCACACTGACTATATATACACCGCACACTGACGGTATATACACCGCACACTGACGGTATATACACCGCACACTGACGCTATATACACCGCACTCTTACGGTATATACACCGCACACTGAGAGCATATACACCGCACACTGACGGTATATACACCACACACTGACGGTACATACACCTTACACTGACGGTATATACACCGCACACTGACGGTATATACACCGCACACTGACATTATATACACCGGACACTGACGGTATATACACCGCACACTGACGGTATATACACCCCACACTGACGGTATATACACAGCACACTGACGGTATATACACTGCACACTGACGGTATATACACCGCACACTGAGAGTATATATACCCCGCACACGGACAGCATATACACCGCACACTGGTGGTATATACACTGCACATTGACAGTATATACACCACACACTGACAGTATATGCACCACACACTGACGGTATATACACCACACACTGACAGTATATACACCACACACTGACGGTATATACACCACACACTGACAGTATACACAACACACACTGACGGTATATACACCGCACACTGACGGTATATACACCCCACACTGACGGTATATACACAGCACACTGACGGTATATACACTGCACACTGACGGTATATACACTGCACACTGACTGTATATACACCGCACACAGACTGTATATACACCGCACACTGACAGTATATACACCGCACACTGACAGCATATACACCGCACACTGACAGTATATACTCTGCACACTGACACTATATACACCGCACATTGACAGTATATACACTGCACACTGACATTATATACACCGCACTTTGACAGTATATACAGCACACACTGACAGTATATACACCGCACACTGACAGTATATACATCGCACACCGACGGTAAATACACCACACATTGACAGTATATACAGCACACACTGACAGTATATACACCGCACACTGATGGAAAATACACCACACACTGTCGGTATATACACCACACACTGGCGGTATATACACCACCCATTGACAGTATATACACCGCTCACTGACGGTATATACACCACACGCTGACGGTATATAGACCGCAGACACTGACGGTGTATAAACCGCACTTTGACATTATATACACCGCACACTGACTGTATATACACCGCACACAGACAGTATATACACCGCACACAGACAGTATATAGACCGCACACTGACTATATATACACCGCACACTGACGGTATATACACCGCACACTGACGGTATATACACCGCACACTGACGCTATATACACCGCACTCTTACGGTATATACACCGCACACTGAGAGCATATACACCACACACTGACGGTATATACACCACACACTGACGGTACATACAACTTACACTGACGGTATATGCACCGCACACTGACGGTATATACACCGCACACTGACATTATATACACCGGACACTGACGGTAAATACACCGCACACTGACGGTATATACACCCCACACTGACGGTATATACACAGCACACTGACGGTATATACACTGCACACTGACGGTATATACACCGCACACTGAGAGTATATATACCCCGCACACGGACAGCATATACACCGCACACTGGTGGTATATACACTGCACATTGACAGTATATACACCACACACTGACAGTATATACACCACACACTGACGGTATATACACCTCACACTGACAGTATATACACCACACACTGACGGTATACACACCACACACTGACAGTATACACAACACACACTGACGGTATATACACCGCACACTGACGGTATATAAATCGCACAATGTCAGTAAATACACCGCACACTGACAGTAAATACACCGCACACAGACACTATATACACCGCACACTGACAGTATATACACCGCACACTGACGGTATATACACCGAATACTGACGGTATATACACCGCACACTGACGGTATATACACCGCACACTAACGGTATATACACCGCACACTGACGGTATATACACCACACACTGACGGTATATACACCGCACACTAACGGTATATACACTGCACATTGAAGATATATACACAGCACACTGGCAGTATGTACACCGCACACTGACAGTGTATACACCGCACACTGACGATACATACGCCGCACACTGACGGTATATACACTGCAAACTGACGGTATATACACCGCACACTGACGGTATATACACCATAGACTGACGGTATATATACCGCACACTGACGGTATATAAATCGCACAATGTCAGTAAATACACCGCACACTGACAGTAAATACACCGCACACAGACACTATATACACCGCACACTGACGGTATATAAATCGCACACTGACAGTATATACACTGCACATTGAAGATATATACACAGCACACTGGCAGTATGTACACCGCACACTGACATTATATACACTGGACACTGACGGTAAATACACCGCACACTGACGGTATATACACCCCACACTGACGGTATATACACAGCACACTGACGGTATATACACTGCACACTGACGGTATATACACCGCACACTGAGAGTATATATACCCCGCACACGGACAGCATATACACCGCAAACTGGTGGTATATACACTGCACATTGACAGTATATACACCACACACTGACAGTATATACACCACACACTGACGGTATATACACCTCACACTGACAGTATATACACCACACACTGACGGTATACACACCACACACTGACAGTATACACAACACACACTGACGGTATATACACCGCACACTGACGGTATATAAATCGCACAATGTCAGTAAATACACCGCACACTGACAGTAAATACACCGCACACAGACACTATATACACCGCACACTGACGGTATATAAATCGCACACTGACAGTAAATACACCGCACACTGATAGTAAATACACCGCACACAGACACTATATACACCGCACATTGACGGTATATACACCGCACACTGACAGTATATACACCACACACTGACAGTATATACACCGCACACTGACAGCATATACACCGCACACTGACAGTATATACACCGCACACTGACAGTATATACACCGCACACTGACAGTATATACACCGCACACTGACAGTATATACACGGCACACTGACGGTATATGCACCGCACACTGACAGTATATACACCGCATACTGACAGTATATGCACCGCACACTGACAGTATCTACACCGCACATGCACAGTATATACACCGCACACTGACAGTATATACACCGCACACGGACAGTATATACACAGCACACTGATGGTATATACACCGCACACTGACAGTACATACACGGCACACTGACGGTATATGCACCGCACACTGACGGTATATACACCGCACACTGACGGTATATACACCGCACACTGACGGTATATACACCGCACACTGCCAGTCTATACACCAAACACTGAGAGTATATACACCGCACACTGACTGTATATACACCGCACACTGACGGTATATACACCGCACACTGACAGTATATACACCGCACACTGACGGTATATACACCGCACACTGACAGAATATACACCGCACACTGACGGTACATACACCGCACACTGACTATATACACCTCACACTGACGGTATATACACCGCAAACGGACAGTATATGCACCGCACACTGACGGTATATACACCGCAAACTGACAGTATATACACCGCACACTGACGGTATATACACCGAAAACGTACGGTATATACACCGCACACTGACGGTATATACACCGCACACTAAAGGTATATCCACCGCACACTGACGGTATATACACCGCACACTGACAGAATATACACCGCACACTGACGGTACATACACCGCACACTGACTGTATATACACCTCACACTGACGGTATATACACCGCACACTGACGGTATATACACCGCACATAGCGGTATATACACCGCACACTGACGGTATATACACCGCACACTGACAGTATATGCACCGCACACTGACGGTATATACACCGCAAACTGACAGTATATACACCGCACACTGACGGTATATACACCGCACACTGACGGTATATACACGGCACACTAACGGTATATACACCGCACACTGACGGTATATACACCACACACTGACAGTATATACACCGCACACTGACGGTATATGCACCGCACACTAACGGTATATACACCGCACTCTGACAGTATATACATCGCACACTGACAGTATAAACACTGCAAACTGACGGTATATACACCACACACTGACGGTATATACACCGCGCACTAACGGTATATACACCGCACATTGAAGGTATATACACCGCACACTGACAGTATATACACCTCACACTGACAGTATATACACCGCACACTGCCGGTATATACCCCGCAAACTGACGGTATATACACCGCACACTGACAGTATATACATCGCGCACTGACGGTATATACGCCGCACACTGACGGTATATACACTGCAAACTGACGGTTTATACACCGCACACTGACGGTATATACACCATAGACTGACGGTATATATACCGCACACTGACGGTATATACACCGCACACTGACAGTATATACAACGCACACTGACGGGATATACACCGCACACTGACGGTATATACACCGCACACTGACAGTATATGCACCGCACACTGACAGTATATACACCACACACTGACCGTATATACACCGCACACTGACTGTATATACACCGCACACTGTCGGTATATACACCACACACTAGCGGTATATACACCACACATTCACAGTATATACACCGCTCACTGACGGTATATAAACTGCACACTGACGGTATATACACCGGACACTGACAGTATATACACTGCACACTGACAGTAAATACACCACACATTGACAGTATATACAGCACACACTGCGAGTATATACACCGCACACTGACGGTAAATACACCACACACTGACGGTATATACACCACACACTGGCGGTATATACACCAACAATTGACAGTATATACACCGCTCACTGACAGTATATACACCGCACACTGCCGGCATATACACCACACACACTGACGATGTATAAACCGCACACTGACATTATATACACCACACACTGACGGTATATAAACCGCACACAGACAGTATATAGACCGCACACTGACAGTATATACACCGGACACTGACTGCACATAAACCGCACACTGACTGTATATACACTGCACACTGACGGTAAATACACCACACACTGAGAGCATATACACCGCACACTGACGGTATATACACCACACACTGACGGTACATACACCTTACACTGATGGTATATACACCGCACACTGACAGTATATACACCGCACACTGACATTATATACACCACACACTGACGGTACATACACCTTACACTGATGGTATATACACCGCACACTGACAGTATATACACCGCACACTGACATTATATACACCGGACACTGACGGTATATACACCGCACACTGACGGTATATACACGCCACACTGACGGTATATACACAGCACACTGACGGTATATACACTGCACACTTACGGTATATACACTGCACACTGACTGTATATACACCGCACACAGACTGTATATACACCGCACACTGACACTATATACACCGCACATTGACAGTATATACACTGCACACTGACATTATATACACCGCACTTTGACAGTATATACAGCACACACTGACAGTATATACACCGCACACTGACGGTATATACACCACACAGCGACGGTATATACACCACACACTGATGGTAGAAACACCACACACTGACAGTATATACACCGCACACTGACGGTATATACACCGCACACTGACTGTATATACGCCGCACACTAGCGGTATATACACCACAAATTTACGGTATATACACCGCTCACTGTCGGTATATACACCGCACACTGACGGTATATACACCGCACACTGACAGTATATACACCGCACACTGAAAGGATAAACACCGCACACTGACGGTATATACACCGCACATTGATAGTATATACAGCACACACTGACAGTATATACACCACACACTGACGGAAAATACATCACACACTGACGGTATATACACCACATGCTGACAGTATATACTCTGCACACTGACACTATATGCACCGCACATTGACAGTATATACACTGCACACTGACATTATATACACCGCACTTTGACAGTATATACAGCACACACTGACAGTATATACACCGCACACTGACGGTATATACACCACACAGCGACGGTATATACACCACACACTGATGGTAGAAACACCACACACTGACAGTATATACACCGCACACTGATGGTATATACACCGCACACTGACAGTATATACACCGCACACTGACGGTATATACACCGCACACTGACTGTATATACGCCGCACACTAGCGGTATATACACCACAAATTTACAGTATATACACCGCTCACTGTCGGTATATACACCGCACACTGATGGTATATACACCGCACACTGACAGTATATACACCGCACACTGAAAGGATAAACACCGCACACTGACGGTATATACACAGCACACTGACGGTAAATACATCACACACTGACGGTATATACACCACACACTGGCGGTATATACACCACCCATTGACAGTATATACACTGCTCACTGACGGTATATACACCACACGCTGACGGTATATACACCGCACACTGATCGTATATACACCGCACACTGACAGTATATACACCGCACACTGACAGCATATACACCGCACACTGACAATATATACACCGCACACTGAAAGTATATACACCGCACACTGACAGCATATACACCGCACACTGACAGTATATACACGGCACACTGATGGTATATGAACCGCACACTGACGGTATATACACCGCACACTGACAGTATATACACCACACACTGACAGTATCTACACCGCACACGGACAGTATATGCACCGCACACTGACAGTATATACACCGCACACGGACAGTATATACACAGCACACTGATGGTATATACACCGCACACTGACGGTATATACAACGCACACTGACGGTATATACACCGCACACTGACAGTCTATACACCAAACACTGAGAGTATATACACCGCACACTGACTGTATATACACCGCACACTGACGGTATATACACCGCACACTGACAGTATATACACCGCGCAGACGGTATATACACCGCACACTGACTGTATATACACCGCACACTGACGGTATATACACCGCAAACGGACAGTATATGCACCGCACACTGACGGTATATACACCGCAAACTGACAGTATATACACCGCACACTGACGGTATATACACCGAATACTGACGGTATATACACCGCACACTGACGGTATATACACCGCACACTAACGGTATATACACCGCACACTGACGGTATATACACCACACACTGACGGTATATACACCGCACACTAACGGTATATACACTGCACATTGAAGATATATACACAGCACACTGGCAGTATGTACACCGCACACTGACAGTGTATACACCGCACACTGCCGGTATATACCCCGCAAACTGACGTTATGTACACCGCACACTGACAGTATATACATCGCACACTGACGACACATACGCCGCACACTGACGGTATATACACTGCAAACTGACGGTATATACACCACACACTGACGGTATATACACCACAGACTGACGGTATATATACCGCACACTGACGGTATATACACCGCACACTGACGGTATATACACCGCACACTGACAGTATATACACCGCACACTGTCGGTATATACACCACACACTAGCAGCATGTACACCACACATTGACAGTATATACCGCTCACTGACGGTATATACGCCGCATACTGATGGTATATACACCGCACACTGACAGTATATACACCGCACACTGACGGTAAATACACCACACATTGACAGTATATACAGCACACACTGAGAGTATATACACCGCACACTGACGGTATATACACCACACGCTGACGGTATATAGACCGCAGACACTGACGGTGTATAAACCGCACACTGACATTATATACACCGCACACTGACTGTATATACACCGCACACTGACGGTATATACACCGCACACTGACGGTATATACACCGCACACTGACGGTATATACACCGCACACTGACGCTATATACACCGCACTCTTACGGTATATACACCGCACACTGAGAGCATATACACCGCACACTGACGGTATATACACCACACACTGACGGTACATACACCTTACACTGACGGTATATACACCGCACACTGACGGTATATACACCGCACACTGACATTATATACACCGGACACTGACGGTATATACACCGCACACTGACGGTATATACACCCCACACTGACGGTATATACACAGCACACTGACGGTATATACACTGCACACTGACGGTATATACACCGCACACTGAGAGTATATATACCCCGCACACGGACAGCATATACACCGCACACTGGTGGTATATACACTGCACATTGACAGTATATACACCACACACTGACAGTATATGCACCACACACTGACGGTATATACACCACACACTGACAGTATATACACCACACACTGACGGTATATACACCACACACTGACAGTATACACAACACACACTGACGGTATATACACCGCACACTGACGGTATATACACCCCACACTGACGGTATATACACAGCACACTGACGGTATATACACTGCACACTGACGGTATATACACTGCACACTGACTGTATATACACCGCACACAGACTGTATATACACCGCACACTGACAGTATATACACCGCACACTGACAGCATATACACCGCACACTGACAGTATATACTCTGCACACTGACACTATATACACCGCACATTGACAGTATATACACTGCACACTGACATTATATACACCGCACTTTGACAGTATATACAGCACACACTGACAGTATATACACCGCACACTGACGGTATATACACCACACAGCGACGGTATATACACCACACACTGATGGTAGAAACACCACACACTGACAGTATATACACCGCACACTGATGGTATATACACCGCACACTGACAGTATATACACCGCACACTGACGGTATATACACCGCACACTGACAGTATATACACCGCACACTGAAAGGATAAACACCGCACACTGACGGTATATACACCGCACATTGATAGTATATACAGCTCACACTGACAGTAGATACACCGCACACTGACGGTAAATACATCACACACTGACGGTATATACACCACACACTGGCAGTATATACACCACCCATTTACAGTATATACACCGCTCACTGACGGTATATACACCACACGCTGACGGTATATACACCGCACCCTGACAGTATATACACCGCACACTGACAGTATATACACCGCACACTGACAGCATATACACCGCACACTGACAGTATATACACCGCACACTGACAGTATATACACAGCACAATGATGGTATATACACCGCACACTGACGGTATATACAACGCACACTGACGGTATATACACCGCACACTGACAGTCTATACACCAAACACTGAGAGTATATACACCGCACACTGACTGTATATACACCGCACACTGACGGTATATACACCGCACACTGACAGTATATACACCGCGCAGACGGTATATACACCGCACACTGACTGTATATACACCGCACACTGACGGCATGTACACCGCAAACGGACAGTATATGCACCGCACACTGAAGGTATATACACCGCAAACTGACAGTATATACACCGCACACTGATGGTATATACACCGAACACTGACGGTATATACACCGCACACTGACGGTATATACACCGCACACTAACGGTATATACACCGCACACTGACGGTATATACACCACACACTGACAGTATATACACCGCACACTGACAGTATATGCACCGCACACTGACAGTATATACACCGCACACTGACTGTATATACACCGCACACTAACGGTATATACACCACACTCTGACAGTATATACATCGCACACTGACAGTATAAACACTGCACAGTGACGGTATATACACTGCACACTGAGAGTATATACACCGCACACTGACGGTATATACACCACACACTGACGGTATATACACCGCGCACTAACGGTATATACACCGCACATTGAAGGTATATACACCGCGCACTGACAGTATATACACCTCACACTGACAGTATATACACCGCACACTGCCGGTATATACCCGGCAAACTGACGATATATACACCGCACACTGACAGTATATACATCGCACACTGACGGTATATACGCCGCACACTGACGGTATATACACTGCAAACTGATGGTATATACACCGCACACTGACGGTATATACACCATAGACTGACGGTATATGTACCGCACACTGACAGTATATACAACGCACACTGACGGGATATACACCGCACACTGACGGTATATACACCGCACACTGCCAGTGTATGCACCGCTCACTGACAGTATATACACCGCACACTGACCGTATATACACCGCACACTGACTGTATATACACAGCACACTGTCGGTATATACACCACACACTAGCGGTATATACACCACACATTGACAGTATATACACCGCTCACTGACGGTATATAAACCGCACACTGACGGTATATACACCGGACACTGACAGTATATACACTGCACACTGACGGTAAATACACCACACATTGACAGTATATACAGCACACACTGCGAGTATATACACCGCACACTGACGGTAAATACACCACACACTGACGGTATATACACCACACACTGGCGGTATATACACCACCCATTGACAGTATATACACTGCTCATTGGCCGTATATACACCACACGCTGACGGTATATACACCGCACACTGACAGTATATACACCGCACACTGACAGTATATACACCGCACACTGACGGCATATACACCGCACACACAGACGGTGTATAAACCGCACACTGACATTATATACACCGCACACTGACGGTATATACAACGCACACAGACAGTATATAGACCGCACACTGGCAGTATATACACCAGACACTGACTGTGTATACACCGCACACTGACTGTATATACACTGCACACTGACGGTAAATACACCGCACACTGAGAGAATATACACCGCGCACTGACGGTATATACACCACACACTGACGGTATATACACCACACACTGATGGTATATACACCGCACACTGACAGTAAATACACCACACACTGACATTATATACACCGGACACTGACGGTATATACACTGCACACTGACGGTATATACACCCCACACTGACGGTATATAAACAGCACACTGACGGTATATACACTGCACACTGACGGTATATACACTGCACACTGACTGTATATACACCGCACACAGACTGTATATACACCGCACACTGACAGTATATACACCGCACACTGACAGCATATACACCGCACACTGACAGTATATACTCTGCACACTGACGGTATATACACCGCACATTGACAGTATATACACTGCACACTGACATTATATACACCGCACTTTGACAGTATATACACCGCACACTGACGGTATATACACCACACAGCGACGGTATATACACCACACGCTGATGGTAGAAACACCACACACTGACAGTATATACACCGCACACTGACGGTATATACACCGCACACTGACAGTATATACACCGCACACTGATGGTATATACACCGCACACTGACGGTATATACACCGCACACTAGCGGTATATACACCACAAATTTACAGTATATACACCGCTCACTGACGGTATATACACCGCACACTGACGGTATATACTCCTCACACTGACAGTATATACACCGCACACTGACGGTGTATACACCGCACACTGACGGTATATACACCGCACACTGACGGTATATACACCGCACACTAGCCGTATATACACCACAAATTTACAGTATATACACCGCTCACTGACGGTGTATACACCGCACACTGACGGTATATACACCGCACACTGACGGTATATACACCGCACACTGACAGTATATACACCGCACACTGAAAGGATAAACACCGCACACTGACGGTATATTCACCGCACATTGACAGTATATACAGCACACACTGACAGTATATACACTGCACACTGACGGTAAATACATCACACACTGACGGTATATACACCGCACACTGGCGGTATATACAACACCCATTGACAATATATACACTGCTCACTGACGGTATATACACCACACGCTGACGGTATATACACCGCACACTGATAGTATATACACCGCACACTGACGGTATATACACCGCACCCTGACGGTATATAAACCGCACACTGACGGTATATACAACGCACACTGACGGTATATACACCGCACACTGACAGTCTATACACCAAACACTGAGAGTATATACACCGCACACTGACTGTATATACACCGCACACTGACGGTATATACACCGCACACTGACGGTATATACACCGCACACTGACGGTATATACACCGCACACTGACAGAACATACACTGCACACTGACGGTATATACACCGCACACTGACGGTATATACACCGCACACTGACTGTATATACATCGCACACTGACGGTATATACACCGCAAATGGACAGTATATGCACCGCACACTGACGGTATATACACCGCAAACTGACAGTATATACACCGCACACTGACGGTATATACACCGAAAACTGACGGTATATACACCGCACACTGATGGTATATACACCGCACACTGACATTATATACACCGGACACTGACGGTATATACACCGCACACTGACGGTATATACACCCCACACTGACGGTATATACACAGCACACTGACGGTATATACACTGCACACTGACGGTATATACACCGCACACTGAGAGTATATATACCCCGCACACGGACAGCATATACACCGCACACTGGTGGTATATACACTGCACATTGACAGTATATACACCACACACTGACAGTATATGCACCACACACTGACGGTATATACACCACACACTGACAGTATATACACCACACACTGACGGTATATACACCACACACTGACAGTATACACAACACACACTGACGGTATATACACCGCACACTGACGGTATATACACCCCAAACTGACGGTATATACACAGCACACTGACGGTATATACACTGCACACTGACGGTATATACACTGCACACTGACTGTATATACACCGCACACAGACTGTATATACACCGCACACTGACAGTATATACACCGCACACTGACAGCATATACACCGCACACTGACAGTATATACTCTGCACACTGACACTATATACACCGCACATTGACAGTATATACACCGCACACTGACAGTATATACACCGCACACTGACAGCATATACACCGCACACTGACAGTATATACACCGCACACTGACAGTATATACACAGCACAATGATGGTATATACACCGCACACTGACGGTATATACAACGCACACTGACGGTATATACACCGCACACTGACAGTCTATACACCAAACACTGAGAGTATATACACCGCACACTGACTGTATATACACCGCACACTGACGGTATATACACCGCACACTGACAGTATATACACCGCGCAGACGGTATATACACCGCACACTGACTGTATATACACCGCACACTGACGGCATGTACACCGCAAACGGACAGTATATGCGCCGCACACTGAAGGTATATACACCGCAAACTGACAGTATATACACCGCACACTGATGGTATATACACCGAACACTGACGGTATATACACCGCACACTGACGGTATATACACCGCACACTAACGGTATATACACCGCACACTGACGGTATATACACCACACACTGACAGTATATACACCGCACACTGACAGTATATGCACCGCACACTGACAGTATATACACCGCACACTGACTGTATATACACCGCACACTAACGGTATATACACCACACTCTGACAGTATATACATCGCACACTGACAGTATAAACACTGCACAGTGACGGTATATACACTGCACACTGAGAGTATATACACCGCACACTGACGGTATATACACCACACACTGACGGTATATACACCGCGCACTAACGGTATATACACCGCACATTGAAGGTATATACACCGCGCACTGACAGTATATACACCTCACACTGACAGTATATACACCGCACACTGCCGGTATATACCCGGCAAACTGACGATATATACACCGCACACTGACAGTATATACATCGCACACTGACGGTATATACGCCGCACACTGACGGTATATACACTGCAAACTGATGGTATATACACCGCACACTGACGGTATATACACCATAGACTGACGGTATATGTACCGCACACTGACAGTATATACAACGCACACTGACGGGATATACACCGCACACTGACGGTATATACACCGCACACTGCCAGTGTATGCACCGCTCACTGACAGTATATACACCGCACACTGACCGTATATACACCGCACACTGACTGTATATACACAGCACACTGTCGGTATATACACCACACACTAGCGGTATATACACCACACATTGACAGTATATACACCGCTCACTGACGGTATATAAACCGCACACTGACGGTATATACACCGGACACTGACAGTATATACACTGCACACTGACGGTAAATACACCACACATTGACAGTATATACAGCACACACTGCGAGTATATACACCGCACACTGACGGTAAATACACCACACACTGACGGTATATACACCACACACTGGCGGTATATACACCACCCATTGACAGTATATACACTGCTCATTGGCCGTATATACACCACACGCTGACGGTATATACACCGCACACTGACAGTATATACACCGCACACTGACAGTATATACACCGCACACTGACGGCATATACACCGCACACACAGACGGTGTATAAACCGCACACTGACATTATATACACCGCACACTGACGGTATATACAACGCACACAGACAGTATATAGACCGCACACTGGCAGTATATACACCAGACACTGACTGTGTATACACCGCACACTGACTGTATATACACTGCACACTGACGGTAAATACACCGCACACTGAGAGAATATACACCGCGCACTGATGGTATATACACCACACACTGACGGTACGTACACCTTACACTGATGGTATATACACCGCACACTGACAGTAAATACACCACACACTGACATTATATACACCGGACACTGACGGTATATACACTGCACACTGACGGTATATACACCCCACACTGACGGTATATAAACAGCACACTGACGGTATATACACTGCACACTGACGGTATATACACTGCACACTGACTGTATATACACCGCACACAGACTGTATATACACCGCACACTGACAGTATATACACCGCACACTGACAGCATATACACCGCACACTGACAGTATATACTCTGCACACTGACGGTATATACACCGCACATTGACAGTATATACACTGCACACTGACATTATATACACCGCACTTTGACAGTATATACACCGCACACTGACGGTATATACACCACACAGCGACGGTATATACACCACACGCTGATGGTAGAAACACCACACACTGACAGTATATACACCGCACACTGACGGTATATACACCGCACACTGACAGTATATACACCGCACACTGATGGTATATACACCGCACACTGACGGTATATACACCGCACACTAGCGGTATATACACCACAAATTTACAGTATATACACCGCTCACTGACGGTATATACACCGCACACTGACGGTATATACTCCTCACACTGACAGTATATACACCGCACACTGACGGTGTATACACCGCACACTGACGGTATATACACCGCACACTGACGGTATATACACCGCACACTAGCCGTATATACACCACAAATTTACAGTATATACACCGCTCACTGACGGTGTATACACCGCACACTGACGGTATATACACCGCACACTGACGGTATATACACCGCACACTGACAGTATATACACCGCACACTGAAAGGATAAACACCGCACACTGACGGTATATTCACCGCACATTGACAGTATATACAGCACACACTGACAGTATATACACTGCACACTGACGGTAAATACATCACACACTGACGGTATATACACCGCACACTGGCGGTATATACAACACCCATTGACAATATATACACTGCTCACTGACGGTATATACACCACACGCTGACGGTATATACACCGCACACTGATAGTATATACACCGCACACTGACGGTATATACACCGCACCCTGACGGTATATAAACCGCACACTGACGGTATATACAACGCACACTGACGGTATATACACCGCACACTGACAGTCTATACACCAAACACTGAGAGTATATACACCGCACACTGACTGTATATACACCGCACACTGACGGTATATACACCGCACACTGACGGTATATACACCGCACACTGACGGTATATACACCGCACACTGACAGAACATACACTGCACACTGACGGTATATACACCGCACACTGACGGTATATACACCGCACACTGACTGTATATACATCGCACACTGACGGTATATACACCGCAAATGGACAGTATATGCACCGCACACTGACGGTATATACACCGCAAACTGACAGTATATACACCGCACACTGACGGTATATACACCGAAAACTGACGGTATATACACCGCACACTGATGGTATATACACCGCACACTGACATTATATACACCGGACACTGACGGTATATACACCGCACACTGACGGTATATACACCCCACACTGACGGTATATACACAGCACACTGACGGTATATACACTGCACACTGACGGTATATACACCGCACACTGAGAGTATATATACCCCGCACACGGACAGCATATACACCGCACACTGGTGGTATATACACTGCACATTGACAGTATATACACCACACACTGACAGTATATGCACCACACACTGACGGTATATACACCACACACTGACAGTATATACACCACACACTGACGGTATATACACCACACACTGACAGTATACACAACACACACTGACGGTATATACACCGCACACTGACGGTATATACACCCCAAACTGACGGTATATACACAGCACACTGACGGTATATACACTGCACACTGACGGTATATACACTGCACACTGACTGTATATACACCGCACACAGACTGTATATACACCGCACACTGACAGTATATACACCGCACACTGACAGCATATACACCGCACACTGACAGTATATACTCTGCACACTGACACTATATACACCGCACATTGACAGTATATACACTGCACACTGACATTATATACACCGCACTTTGACAGTATATACAGCACACACTGACAGTATATACACCGCACACTGACGGTATATACACCACACAGCGACGGTATATACACCACACACTGATGGTAGAAACACCATACACTGACAGTATATACACCGCACACTGATGGTATATACACCGCACACTGACAGTATATACACCGCACACTGACGGTATATACACCGCACACTGACTGTATATACGCCGCACACTAGCGGTAAATACACTACAAATTTACAGTATATACACCGCTCACTGTCGGTATATACACCGCACACTGACGGTATATACACCGCACACTGACAGTATATACACCGCACACTGAAAGGATAAACACCGCACACTGACGGTATATACACCGCACATTGATAGTATATACAGCTCACACTGACGGTATATACACCACACACTGGCGGTATATACACCACCCATTTACAGTATATACACCGCTCACTGACGGTATATACACCACACGCAGACGGTATATACACCGCACACTGACAGTATATACACCGCACACTGACAGTATATACACCGCACACTGACAGCATATACACCGCACACTGACAGTATATACACCGCACACTGACAGTATATACACAGCACAATGATGGTATATACACCGCACACTGACGGTATATACAACGCACACTGACGGTATATACACCGCACACTGACAGTCTATACACCAAACACTGAGAGTATATACACCGCACAATGACTGTATATACACCGCACACTGACGGTATATACACCGCACACTGACAGTATATACACCGCGCAGACGGTATATACACCGCACACTGACTGTATATACACCGCACACTGACGGCATGTACACCGCAAACGGACAGTATATGCACCGCGCACTGAAGGTATATACACCGCAAACTGACAGTATATACACCGCACACTGATGGTATATACACCGAACACTGACGGTATATACACCGCACACTGACGGTATATACACCGCACACTAACGGTATATACACCGCACACTGACGGTATATACACCACACACTGACAGTATATACACCGCACACTGACGGTATATGCACCGCACACTGACGGTATATACACTGCAAACTGATGGTATATACACCGCACACTGACGGTATATACACCGCACACTGCCGGTATATACCCGGCAAACTGACGGTATATACACCGCACACTGACAGTATATACATCGCACACTGACGGTATATACGCCGCACACTGACGGTATATACACTGCAAACTGATGGTATATACACCGCACACTGACGGTATATACACCATAGACTGACGGTATATGTACCGCACACTGACAGTATATACAACGCACACTGACGGGATATACACCGCACACTGACGGTATATACACCGCACACTGCCAGTGTATGCACCGCTCACTGACAGTATATACACCGCACACTGACCGTATATACACCGCACACTGACTGTATATACACAGCACACTGTCGGTATATACACCACACACTAGCGGTATATACACCACACATTGACAGTATATACACCGCTCACTGACGGTATATAAACCGCACACTGACGGTATATACACCGGACACTGACAGTATATACACTGCACACTGACGGTAAATACACCACACATTGACAGTATATACAGCACACACTGCGAGTATATACACCGCACACTGACGGTAAATACACCACACACTGACGGTATATACACCACACACTGGCGGTATATACACCACCCATTGACAGTATATACACTGCTCATTGGCCGTATATACACCACACGCTGACGGTATATACACCGCACACTGACAGTATATACACCGCACACTGACAGTATATACACCGCACACTGACGGCATATACACCGCACACACAGACGGTGTATAAACCGCACACTGACATTATATACACCGCACACTGACGGTATATACAACGCACACAGACAGTATATAGACCGCACACTGACAGTATATACACCAGACACTGACTGTGTATACACCGCACACTGACTGTATATACACTGCACACTGACGGTAAATACACCGCACACTGAGAGAATATACACCGCGCACTGACGGTATATACACCACACACTGACGGTACGTACACCTTACACTGATGGTATATACACCGCACACTGACAGTAAATACACCACACACTGACATTATATACACCGGACACTGACGGTATATACACTGCACACTGACGGTATATACACCCCACACTGACGGTATATAAACAGCACACTGACGGTATATACACTGCGCACTGACGGTATATACACTGCACACTGACTGTATATACACCGCACACAGACTGTATATACACCGCACACTGACAGTATATACACCGCACACTGACAGCATATACACCGCACACTGACAGTATATACTCTGCACACTGACGGTATATACACCGCACATTGACAGTATATACACTGCACACTGACATTATATACACCGCACTTTGACAGTATATACAGCACACACTGACAGTATATACACCGCACACTGACGGTATATACACCACACAGCGACGGTATATACACCACACGCTGATGGTAGAAACACCACACACTGACAGTATATACACCGCACACTGACGGTATATACACCGCACACTGACAGTATATACACCGCACACTGATGGTATATACACCGCACACTGACGGTATGTACACCGCACACTAGCGGTATATACACCACAAATTTACAGTATATACACCGCTCACTGACGGTATATACACCGCACACTGACGGTATATACTCCTCACACTGACAGTATATACACCGCACACTGACGGTGTATACACCGCACACTGACGGTATATACACCGCACACTGACGGTATATACACCGCACACTAGCCGTATATACACCACAAATTTACAGTATATACACCGCTCACTGACGGTGTATACACCGCACACTGACGGTATATACACCGCACACTGACGGTATATACACCGCACACTGACAGTATATACACCGCACACTGAAAGGATAAACACCGCACACTGACGGTATATTCACCGCACATTGACAGTATATACAGCACACACTGACAGTATATACACTGCACACTGACGGTAAATACATCACACACTGACGGTATATACACCGCACACTGGCGGTATATACAACACCCATTGACGGTATATACACCGCACACTGACGGTATATACAACGCACACTGACGGTATATACACCGCACACTGACAGTCTATACACCAAACACTGAGAGTATATACACCGCACACTGACTGTATATACACCAAACACTGAGAGTATATACACCGCACACTGACTGTATATACACCGCACACTGACGGTAAATACATCACACACTGACGGTATATACACCGCACACTGGCGGTATATACAACACCCATTGACAATATATACACTGCACACTGATAGTATATACACCGCACACTGACGGTATATACACCGCACCCTGACGGTATATAAACCGCACACTGACGGTATATACAACGCACACTGACGGTATATACACCGCACACTGACAGTCTATACACCAAACACTGAGAGTATATACACCGCACACTGACTGTATATACACCGCACACTGACGGTATATACACCGCACACTGACGGTATATACACCGCACACTGACGGTATATACACCGCACACTGACGGTATATACACCGCACACTGACAGAACATACACTGCACACTGACGGTATATACACCGCACACTGACGGTATATACACCGCACACTGACTGTATATACATCGCACACTGACGGTATATACACCGCAAATGGACAGTATATGCACCGCACACTGACGGTATATACACCGCAAACTGACAGTATATACACCGCACACTGACGGTATATACACCGAAAACTGACGGTATATACACCGCACACTGATGGTATATACACCGCACACTGACATTATATACACCGGACACTGACGGTATATACACCGCACACTGACGGTATATACACCCCACACTGACGGTATATACACAGCACACTGACGGTATATACACTGCACACTGACGGTATATACACCGCACACTGAGAGTATATATACCCCGCACACGGACAGCATATACACCGCACACTGGTGGTATATACACTGCACATTGACAGTATATACACCACACACTGACAGTATATGCACCACACACTGACGGTATATACACCACACACTGACAGTATATACACCACACACTGACGGTATATACACCACACACTGACAGTATACACAACACACACTGACGGTATATACACCGCACACTGACGGTATATACACCCCACACTGACGGTATATACACAGCACACTGACGGTATATACACTGCACACTGACGGTATATACACTGCACACTGACTGTATATACACCGCACACAGACTGTATATACACCGCACACTGACAGTATATACACCGCACACTGACAGCATATACACCGCACACTGACAGTATATACTCTGCACACTGACACTATATACACCGCACATTGACAGTATATACACTGCACACTGACATTATATACACCGCACTTTGACAGTATATACAGCACACACTGACAGTATATACACCGCACACTGACGGTATATACACCACACAGCGACGGTATATACACCACACACTGATGGTAGAAACACCATACACTGACAGTATATACACCGCACACTGATGGTATATACACCGCACACTGACAGTATATACACCGCACACTGACGGTATATACACCGCACACTGACTGTATATACGCCGCACACTAGCGGTAAATACACCACAAATTTACAGTATATACACCGCTCACTGTCGGTATATACACCGCACACTGACGGTATATACACCGCACACTGACAGTATATACACCGCACACTGAAAGGATAAACACCGCACACTGACGGTATATACACCGCACATTGATAGTATATACAGCTCACACTGACGGTATATACACCACACACTGGCGGTATATACACCACCCATTTACAGTATATACACCGCTCACTGACGGTATATACACCACACGCTGACGGTATATACACCGCACACTGACAGTATATACACCGCACACTGACAGTATATACACCGCACACTGACAGCATATACACCGCACACTGACAGTATATACACCGCACACTGACAGTATATACACAGCACAATGATGGTATATACACCGCACACTGACGGTATATACAACGCACACTGACGGTATATACACCGCACACTGACAGTCTATACACCAAACACTGAGAGTATATACACCGCACACTGACTGTATATACACCGCACACTGACGGTATATACACCGCACACTGACAGTATATACACCGCGCAGACGGTATATACACCGCACACTGACTGTATATACACCGCACACTGACGGCATGTACACCGCAAACGGACAGTATATGCACCGCGCACTGAAGGTATATACACCGCAAACTGACAGTATATACACCGCACACTGATGGTATATACACCGAACACTGACGGTATATACACCGCACACTGACGGTATATACACCGCACACTAACGGTATATACACCGCACACTGACGGTATATACACCACACACTGACAGTATATACACCGCACACTGACGGTATATGCACCGCACACTGACAGTATATACACCGCACACTGACTGTATATACACCGCACACTAACGGTATATACACCACACTCTGACAGTATATACATCGCACACTGACAGTATAAACACTGCACAGTGACGGTATATACACTGCACACTGAGAGTATATACACCGCACACTGACGGTATATACACCGCACACTGACGGTATATACACCGCACACTAGCGGTATATACACCACAAATTTACAGTATATACACCGCTCACTGACGGTATATACACCGCACACTGACGGTATATACTCCTCACACTGACAGTATATACACCGCACACTGACGGTGTATACACCGCACACTGACGGTATATACACCGCACACTGACGGTATATACACCGCACACTAGCCGTATATACACCACAAATTTACAGTATATACACCGCTCACTGACGGTGTATACACCGCACACTGACGGTATATACACCGCACACTGACGGTATATACACCGCACACTGACAGTATATACACCGCACACTGAAAGGATAAACACCGCACACTGACGGTATATTCACCGCACATTGACAGTATATACAGCACACACTGACAGTATATACACTGCACACTGACGGTAAATACATCACACACTGACGGTATATACACCGCACACTGGCGGTATATACAACACCCATTGACAATATATACACTGCTCACTGACGGTATATACACCACACGCTGACGGTATATACACCGCACACTGATAGTATATACACCGCACACTGACGGTATATACACCGCACCCTGACGGTATATAAACCGCACACTGACGGTATATACAACGCACACTGACGGTATATACACCGCACACTGACAGTCTATACACCAAACACTGAGAGTATATACACCGCACACTGACTGTATATACACCGCACACTGACGGTATATACACCGCACACTGACGGTATATACACCGCACACTGACGGTATATACACCGCACACTGACGGTATATACACCGCACACTGACAGAACATACACTGCACACTGACGGTATATACACCGCACACTGACGGTATATACACCGCACACTGACTGTATATACATCGCACACTGACGGTATATACACCGCAAATGGACAGTATATGCACCGCACACTGACGGTATATACACCGCAAACTGACAGTATATACACCGCACACTGACGGTATATACACCGAAAACTGACGGTATATACACCGCACACTGATGGTATATACACCGCACACTGACATTATATACACCGGACACTGACGGTATATACACCGCACACTGACGGTATATACACCCCACACTGACGGTATATACACAGCACACTGACGGTATATACACTGCACACTGACGGTATATACACCGCACACTGAGAGTATATATACCCCGCACACGGACAGCATATACACCGCACACTGGTGGTATATACACTGCACATTGACAGTATATACACCACACACTGACAGTATATGCACCACACACTGACGGTATATACACCACACACTGACAGTATATACACCACACACTGACGGTATATACACCACACACTGACAGTATACACAACACACACTGACGGTATATACACCGCACACTGACGGTATATACACCCCACACTGACGGTATATACACAGCACACTGACGGTATATACACTGCACACTGACGGTATATACACTGCACACTGACTGTATATACACCGCACACAGACTGTATATACACCGCACACTGACAGTATATACACCGCACACTGACAGCATATACACCGCACACTGACAGTATATACTCTGCACACTGACACTATATACACCGCACATTGACAGTATATACACTGCACACTGACATTATATACACCGCACTTTGACAGTATATACAGCACACACTGACAGTATATACACCGCACACTGACGGTATATACACCACACAGCGACGGTATATACACCACACACTGATGGTAGAAACACCATACACTGACAGTATATACACCGCACACTGATGGTATATACACCGCACACTGACAGTATATACACCGCACACTGACGGTATATACACCGCACACTGACTGTATATACGCCGCACACTAGCGGTAAATACACCACAAATTTACAGTATATACACCGCTCACTGTCGGTATATACACCGCACACTGACGGTATATACACCGCACACTGACAGTATATACACCGCACACTGAAAGGATAAACACCGCACACTGACGGTATATACACCGCACATTGATAGTATATACACCACACACTGACGGTATATACACCGCACACTGACAGTATATACACCGCACACTGAAAGGATAAACACCGCACACTGACGGTATATACACCGCACACTGACAGTATATACACCACACACTGGCGGTATATACACCACCCATTTACAGTATATACACCGCACACTGACAGTATATACACCGCACACTGACAGTATATACACCGCACACTGACAGCATATACACCGCACACTGACAGTATATACACCGCACACTGACAGTATATACACAGCACAATGATGGTATATACACCGCACACTGACGGTATATACAACGCACACTGACGGTATATACACCGCACACTGACAGTCTATACACCAAACACTGAGAGTATATACACCGCACACTGACTGTATATACACCGCACACTGACGGTATATACACCGCACACTGACAGTATATACACCGCGCAGACGGTATATACACCGCACACTGACTGTATATACACCGCACACTGACGGCATGTACACCGCAAATGGACAGTATATGCACCGCGCACTGAAGGTATATACACTGCACACTGACTGTATATACACCGCACACAGACTGTATATACACCGCACACTGACAGTATATACACCGCACACTGACAGCATATACACCGCACACTGACAGTATATACTCTGCACACTGACGGTATATACACCGCACATTGACAGTATATACACTGCACACTGACATTATATACACCGCACTTTGACAGTATATACAGCACACACTGACAGTATATACACCGCACACTGACGGTATATACACCACACAGCGACGGTATATACACCACACGCTGATGGTAGAAACACCACACACTGACAGTATATACACCGCACACTGACGGTATATACACCGCACACTGACAGTATATACACCGCACACTGATGGTATATACACCGCACACTGACGGTATATACACCGCACACTAGCGGTATATACACCACAAATTTACAGTATATACACCGCTCACTGACGGTATATACACCGCACACTGACGGTATATACTCCTCACACTGACAGTATATACACCGCACACTGACGGTGTATACACCGCACACTGACGGTATATACACCGCACACTGACGGTATATACACCGCACACTAGCCGTATATACACCACAAATTTACAGTATATACACCGCTCACTGACGGTGTATACACCGCACACTGACGGTATATACACCGCACACTGACGGTATATACACCGCACACTGACAGTATATACACCGCACACTGAAAGGATAAACACCGCACACTGACGGTATATTCACCGCACATTGACAGTATATACAGCACACACTGACAGTATATACACTGCACACTGACGGTAAATACATCACACACTGACGGTATATACACCGCACACTGGCGGTATATACAACACCCATTGACAATATATACACTGCACACTGACGGTATATACACCGCAAATGGACAGTATATGCACCGCACACTGACGGTATATACACCGCAAACTGACAGTATATACACCGCACACTGACGGTATATACACCGAAAACTGACGGTATATACACCGCACACTGATGGTATATACACCGCACACTGACATTATATACACCGGACACTGACGGTATATACACCGCACACTGACGGTATATACACCCCACACTGACGGTATATACACAGCACACTGACGGTATATACACTGCACACTGACGGTATATACACCGCACACTGAGAGTATATATACCCCGCACACGGATAGCATATACACCGCACACTGGTGGTATATACACTGCACATTGACAGTATATACACCACACACTGACAGTATATGCACCACACACTGACGGTATATACACCACACACTGACAGTATATACACCACACACTGACGGTATATACACCACACACTGACAGTATACACAACACACACTGACGGTATATACACCGCACACTGACGGTATATACACCCCACACTGACGGTATATACACAGCACACTGACGGTATATACACTGCACACTGACGGTATATACACTGCACACTGACTGTATATACACCGCACACAGACTGTATATACACCGCACACTGACAGTATATACACCGCACACTGACAGCATATACACCGCACACTGACAGTATATACTCTGCACACTGACACTATATACACCGCACATTGACAGTATATACACTGCACACTGACATTATATACACCGCACTTTGACAGTATATACAGCACACACTGACAGTATATACACCGCACACTGACGGTATATACACCACACAGCGACGGTATATACACCACACACTGATGGTAGAAACACCATACACTGACAGTATATACACCGCACACTGATGGTATATACACCGCACACTGACAGTATATACACCGCACACTGACGGTATATACACCGCACACTGACTGTATATACGCCGCACACTAGCGGTAAATACACCACAAATTTACAGTATATACACCGCTCACTGTCGGTATATACACCGCACACTGACGGTATATACACCGCACACTGACAGTATATACACCGCACACTGAAAGGATAAACACCGCACACTGACGGTATATACACCGCACATTGATAGTATATACAGCTCACACTGACGGTATATACACCACACACTGGCGGTATATACACCACCCATTTACAGTATATACACCGCTCACTGACGGTATATACACCACACGCTGACGGTATATACACCGCACACTGACAGTATATACACCGCACACTGACAGTATATACACCGCACACTGACAGCATATACACCGCACACTGACAGTATATACACCGCACACTGACAGTATATACACAGCACAATGATGGTATATACACCGCACACTGACGGTATATACAACGCACACTGACGGTATATACACCGCACACTGACAGTCTATACACCAAACACTGAGAGTATATACACCGCACACTGACTGTATATACACCGCACACTGACGGTATATACACCGCACACTGACAGTATATACACCGCGCAGACGGTATATACACCGCACACTGACTGTATATACACCGCACACTGACGGCATGTACACCGCAAACGGACAGTATATGCACCGCGCACTGAAGGTATATACACCGCAAACTGACAGTATATACACCGCACACTGATGGTATATACACCGAACACTGACGGTATATACACCGCACACTGACGGTATATACACCGCACACTAACGGTATATACACCGCACACTGACGGTATATACACCACACACTGACAGTATATACACCGCACACTGACGGTATATGCACCGCACACTGACAGTATATACACCGCACACTGACTGTATATACACCGCACACTAACGGTATATACACTGCACACTGAGAGTATATACACCGCACACTGACGGTATATACACCGCACACTGACGGTATATACACCGCACACTAGCGGTATATACACCACAAATTTACAGTATATACACCGCTCACTGACGGTATATACACCGCACACTGACGGTATATACTCCTCACACTGACAGTATATACACCGCACACTGACGGTGTATACACCGCACACTGACGGTATATACACCGCACACTGACGGTATATACACCGCACACTAGCCGTATATACACCACAAATTTACAGTATATACACCGCTCACTGACGGTGTATACACCGCACACTGACGGTATATACACCGCACACTGACGGTATATACACCGCACACTGACAGTATATACACCGCACACTGAAAGGATAAACACCGCACACTGACGGTATATTCACCGCACATTGACAGTATATACAGCACACACTGACAGTATATACACTGCACACTGACGGTAAATACATCACACACTGACGGTATATACACCGCACACTGGCGGTATATACAACACCCATTGACAATATATACACTGCTCACTGACGGTATATACACCACACGCTGACGGTATATACACCGCACACTGATAGTATATACACCGCACCCTGACGGTATATACACCGCACCCTGACGGTATATAAACCGCACACTGACGGTATATACAACGCACACTGACGGTATATACACCGCACACTGACAGTCTATACACCAAACACTGAGAGTATATACACCGCACACTGACTGTATATACACCGCACACTGACGGTATATACACCGCACACTGACTGTATATACACCGCACACTGACGGTATATACACCGCACACTGACGGTATATACACCGCACACTGACAGAACATACACTGCACACTGACGGTATATACACCGCACACTGACGGTATATACACCGCACACTGACTGTATATACATCGCACACTGACGGTATATACACCGCAAATGGACAGTATATGCACCGCACACTGACGGTATATACACCGCAAACTGACAGTATATACACCGCACACTGACGGTATATACACCGAAAACTGACGGTATATACACCGCACACTGATGGTATATACACCGCACACTGACATTATATACACCGGACACTGACGGTATATACACCGCACACTGACGGTATATACACCCCACACTGACGGTATATACACAGCACACTGACGGTATATACACTGCACACTGACGGTATATACACCGCACACTGAGAGTATATATACCCCGCACACGGACAGCATATACACCGCACACTGGTGGTATATACACTGCACATTGACAGTATATACACCACACACTGACAGTATATGCACCACACACTGACGGTATATAAACCACACACTGACAGTATATACACCACACACTGACGGTATATACACCACACACTGACAGTATACACAACACACACTGACGGTATATACACCGCACACTGACGGTATATACACCCCACACTGACGGTATATACACAGCACACTGACGGTATATACACTGCACACTGACGGTATATACACTGCACACTGACTGTATATACACCGCACACAGACTGTATATACACCGCACACTGACAGTATATACACCGCACACTGACAGCATATACACCGCACACTGACAGTATATACTCTGCACACTGACACTATATACACCGCACATTGACAGTATATACACTGCACACTGACATTATATACACCGCACTTTGACAGTATATACAGCACACACTGACAGTATATACACCGCACACTGACGGTATATACACCACACAGCGACGGTATATACACCACACACTGATGGTAGAAACACCATACACTGACAGTATATACACCGCACACTGATGGTATATACACCGCACACTGACAGTATATACACCGCACACTGACGGTATATACACCGCACACTGACTGTATATACGCCGCACACTAGCGGTAAATACACCACAAATTTACAGTATATACACCGCTCACTGTCGGTATATACACCGCACACTGACGGTATATACACCGCACACTGACAGTATATACACCGCACACTGAAAGGATAAACACCGCACACTGACGGTATATACACCGCACATTGATAGTATATACAGCTCACACTGACGGTATATACACCACACACTGGCGGTATATACACCACCCATTTACAGTATATACACCGCACACTGACAGTATATACACCGCACACTGACAGTATATACACCGCACACTGACAGCATATACACCGCACACTGACAGTATATACACCGCACACTGACAGTATATACACAGCACAATGATGGTATATACACCGCACACTGACGGTATATACAACGCACACTGACGGTATATACACCGCACACTGACAGTCTATACACCAAACACTGAGAGTATATACACCGCACACTGACTGTATATACACCGCACACTTACGGTATATACACCGCACACTGACAGTATATACACCGCGCAGACGGTATATACACCGCACACTGACTGTATATACACCGCACACTGACGGCATGTACACCGCAAACGGACAGTATATGCACCGCGCACTGAAGGTATATACACCGCAAACTGACAGTATATACACCGCACACTGATGGTATATACACCGAACACTGACGGTATATACACCGCACACTGACGGTATATACACCGCACACTAACGGTATATACACCGCACACTGACGGTATATACACCACACACTGACAGTATATACACCGCACACTGACGGTATATGCACCGCACACTGACAGTATATACACCGCACACTGACTGTATATACACCGCACACTAACGGTATATACACCACACTCTGACAGTATATACATCGCACACTGACAGTATAAACACTGCACAGTGACTGTATATACACTGCACACTGAGAGTATATACACCGCACACTGACGGTATATACACCACACACTGACGGTATATACACCGCGCACTAACGGTATATACACCGCACATTGAAGGTATATACACCGCGCACTGACAGTATATACACCTCACACTGACAGTATATACACCGCACACTGCCGGTATATACCCGGCAAACTGACGGTATATACACCGCACACTGACAGTATATACATCGCACACTGACGGTATATACGCCGCACACTGACGGTATATACACTGCAAACTGATGGTATATACACCGCACACTGACGGTATATACACCATAGACTGACGGTATATGTACCGCACACTGACAGTATATACAACGCACACTGACGGGATATACACCGCACACTGACGGTATATACACCGCACACTGCCAGTGTATGCACCGCTCACTGACAGTATATACACCGCACACTGACCGTATATACACCGCACACTGACTGTATATACACCGCACACTGTCGGTATATACACCACACATTGACTATATGTACACCACACACTGATGGTATATACACTGCACACTGACAGTAGATACACCACACACTGACAGTATATACACCGCACACTGACAGTATATACAACACACACTGACAGTATATACACCGCACACTGACAGTATATACACCACACATTGACAGTATATACACCGCACACTGACAGTATATACACCACACACTGACAGTATATACACCGCACACTGACAGTATATACACCGCACACTGACAGTTTCTGCACCACACACTGACAGTACATACACCACACACTGACAGTATATACACCACACACTGACAGTATATACACCACACACTGACAGTATATACACCACACACTGACAGTATATACACCACACACTGACAGTATATACACCACACATTGACAGTATATACACCACACACTGACAGTATATACACCACACATTGACAGTATATACACCACACACTGACAGTGTATACACCACACATTGACAGTATGTACACCACACACTGACAGTATATACACCGCACACTGGCAGTATATACACCGCACACTGACAGTATATACACCACACACTGACAGTATATACACCACACACTGACAGTATATACACCACACACTGATAGTATATACACCGCACACTGACAGTATATACACCACACACTGACAGTATATACACCACACACTGACAGTATATACACCGCACACTGACAGTATATACACAGCACACTGACAGTATATACACCGCACACTGACAGTATATACACCGCACACTGACATTATATAGACCGCACACTGACAGTATGTACACAGCACACTGACAGTATATACACCGCACACTGACAGTATATACACCACACATTGACAATATATACACCGCACACTGACAGTATGTACACTGCATACTGACAGTATATACACCGCACACTGACAGTATATACACCACACATTGACGGTATGTACACCACACACTGACAGTATGCACACCGCACACTGACAGTATATACACCGCACACTGACAGTATATAGACCGCACACTGACAGTATATACACCACACATTGACAGTATATAGACCGCACACTGACAGTATATACACCGCACACTGACAGTATATACACCACACACTGACAGTTTTACACAGCACACTGACAGTATATACACTGCACACTGACAGTATATACACCGCACACTGACAGTATGTACACCACACACTGACAGTATATACACTGCACACTGACAGTATGTACACCACACACTGACGGTATATACACCGCACACTGACAGTATGTACACCGCACACTGACAGTGTATACACTGCACACTGACAGTATATACACCACACATTGACAGTATATACACCACACACTGACAGTGTATACACCACACATTGACAGTATGTACACCACACACTGACAGTATATACACCGCACACTGGCAGTATATACACCGCACACTGACAGTATATACACCACATACTGACAGTATATACACCACACACTGACAGTATATACACCACACACTGACAGTATATACACCGCACACTGACAGTATATACACCACACACTGATAGTATATACACCACACACTGACAGTATATACACCGCACACTGACAATATATACACAGCACACTGACAGTATATACACCGCACACTGACAGTATATACACCGCACACTGACATTATATAGACCGCACACTGACAGTATGTACACAGCACACTGACAGTATATACACCGCACACTGACAGTATATACACCACACATTGACAATATATACACCGCACACTGACAGTATGTACACTGCACACTGACAGTATATACACCGCACACTGACAGTATATACACCACACATTGACGGTATGTACACCACACACTGACAGTATGCACACCGCACACTGACAGTATATACACCGCACACTGACAGTATATAGACCGCACACTGACAGTATATACACCACACATTGACAGTATATAGACCGCACACTGACAGTATATACACCGCACACTGACAGTATATACACCACACACTGACAGTTTTACACAGCACACTGACAGTATATACACTGCACACTGACAGTATATACACCGCACACTGACAGTATGTACACCACACACTGACAGTATATACACCGCACACTGACAGTATGTACACCACACACTGACGGTATATACACCGCACACTGACAGTATGTACACCACACACTGACAGTATATACACCGCACACTGACAGTATATACACTGCACACTGACGGTATATACACCGCACACTGACAGTATGTACACCGCACACTGACAGTATATACACTGCACACTGACGGTATATACACCGCACACTGACAGTATGTACACCGCACACTGACAGTATGTACACCGCACTCTCCACCTCTTTTCCCTAAAGTGTTCTGTTCATATTCCTGAAATTCACCCATAATCCCCCAGGGCGGTGATCTTAGACCCCATTTGACAGTGTAATTTTCCTGTTTCTATCTTATATGCTTAGTCACTTCCTCTAGTCCAATTTTACACATCCCTTTACGTTACCATTTCATCTCATTCATTAGCTCCGGAGGAACTTTTCCATTCAATAAACTAAAAACCATTACTGTTTGACACATAGATTAGAAGCACCCAGTTTGGTCCAATATATCAATACATTTTCCTTGGGCCTTTTTTCTGAAGATATTCCATTTTATTGTGCCTGATTCCATTTTATCTTTTCAATATCGTACCGATTCCAGTGGGTCAAACGAGGGATGTTAGTTACCGCAGTCTCCCCGGTGTTCCACACCAGGAATAGGGTCAAACTGGACTGGCATTGTTAAACTGACAGGACTTGTCAATGTTAATTTTCTTCCCACAAATATAACAGCATTGTGCAGGAACCACTTAACCTGGACTCTTCTTTTTAAATAAAACATTTGATTTTTGCCATTCTCGAGAGCTTGATCAGTAACTCATATCAATATATTTTATCAATTTCAATTTCAGAATCAAATGATGCGCAGGGGTGATTTTGTGAATGGTAGCGCGCTGGAGGCAGGACTGCTGCTTGGCGGGTTGTTGTCCCGCCTCCATCGAGTTGTGGCCAACCCACGCTATTTTACCTTGATTGACCTTGTTAAGCCCACTCAGCAGGCCAATTAGGGGGAAGCCGGTTGCAGAGCACGTCAACATATGATGTGTCATAAAATTTTGACAGATGAATTGTCATCGTTTGACAGCTCTGTGAAGCTGTCAAACACTGACATTCTCTGCAGTTTGATGAGGTCTTGCATACAAGACCTCATCAACCTTCTTTCTTTTACAGAAATGAGATGTTTGTTGCATCTGAGAATGAAACGGACATCTCTCATCTGCAACACGGAGGTGCGAGACTCTCCATATAGAAACCGACTGAAGCCTGCAGGAAGAAACAAAGGTAAGTACACTTTTAAAAACACCTTGCACTTACCTCAGATACTCACCTCTGCACTCTTGCACCCATCACTTACCTTCACACCACACTTTTGCACCACCCCGACCCCCGCAGACCCAGTACTCGCCTCGTTGAGCTGACGTGCTTTGGAGCCTTCGGGAAGCCCGCACTTGTGAAGGCAAAAAGGGGATAATCCTATTTTCTGCCTGTTAACAGGCAGTTAATAGGCTTTAGTCCCTTCCCACCTCCAAGGAGACGGGACCCGGCACGGGACGGCAACCCACCTCCTGGCAAGATGGCATGGAGGCGGGTTGGGGGCGGGTTTGCCACCTGCCCCCGAATTCTGCCATTTTCCCGGCAGTCCAGCCTCCATACCCACCTCCGCAAGGCTGGCAAAATCGCCCCCGTTGGTTGTAAAGCAGAGACAGGAACGCTCGCACTGCCGGATCTTCTCCTTGCACCAAAACATTTCCAGCAAAGATTGCACCACATGTCTGTGGAGCTATTTTCATGTAAAAGAAGGAACATAGAAACATAGAAACATAGAAGATAGGAGCAGGAGTAGGCCATTCGGCCCCTCGAGCCTGCGCCGCCATTCGATGAGATCATGGCTGATCATCCAAACTCAGTACCCCGTACCTGCCTTCTCCCCATATCCCTTGATACCTTTAGCTCTAAGAAATATATCTAACTCCTTCTTGAATAAATTGGCCTCAACCGCCTTCTGTAGTAGAGAATTCCATAGGTTCACCACTCTCTGGGTGAAGAAATTCCTCCTCATCTCTGTCCATCGCCATTAACGCGGTCCCAAAAACTATGGTCACTTGTTAAAAAAAACTCAAAGAAAACCCATTGTGGATCCTCCTGAGATCCACAAATGTGTTAACTGCGTTGCATGCATTTGTACTAGAAATTAAGTCAGGCTGTCTGTGAAAAGAAGTTAATTTCTCTGCACTGTCTGTGAAAAAGGGCAAAACCCAGGCTTTGACATTAAGCTCATTTAATCACCATTTGGTTATTTACAGTATTTCATTGCTGTCAAACATTGTACCAGCAGCGCGTATAGTGAGCAAATGACGTTCACACAAACAGGCCCGCTATATGTGGTGGAGACTGTACTTCAGTATATAATCCAGGCTGACATTTCAGTGCCATACTGAGGGATTGCTGTATTGTCTTTTGAATGAGAATTTAAACCAAGGCCCTAACTGCTCTCTTAGGTGGATGTGAAAGATCTCGTGGCGCTATTTCGAAGAAGAGCACGAGAGTTCTCCTGGTGTCCTGGCCAATATTCATCCCTCAAACAATATTACTAAAACAGATAGGAATAAAGGAACAGGAGTAGGTTATTTAGCCCCTCGAGCCTGTTCTGCCATTCAATGAGATCATGGCTGATCTGTGACCTAACGCACAGACCTAATTACAAAGAGATATTAATAGATTAAGCAAATGTGCAAAACTGTGGCAAATGGATTTCAATGTAGGCAAATGTGAGGTCATCCACTTTGGGCCTAAAAATAATAGAACAGGGTACTTTCTAAAAGGTGAAAGGCTAAAAACAGTGGAGGTCCAAAGAGACTTGGAGGCGCAGGTTCATAGATCATTAAAATGTCGTGGACAGGTACAGAAAATAATCAAAAAGGCTAGTGGAATGCTGGCATTTATATCTCGAGAAAGTGAATACAAGGGTATACAAAACCCTGGTTGGACCACACCTGGAGTACCGTGAGCAGTTCTGGGCACCACACCTTAGCAAGGATACATTGGACTTGGAGGGATTGCAACATAGATTTACCAGAATGATACCTGGACGAGGGTTAAATTATGAGGAGAGATTACACAAACTAGGGTTGTATTCCCTGGAATTTAAAAGTTAAGGGATGATTTGATCGAAGTTTTCAAGATATTAAGGGTAACTAATAGGGTCGATAGAGAGAAACTATTTCCACTGGTTGGTGAGTCCAGGACTAGGGGGCATAGCCTAAAAAATAGAGCCAGGCCTTTCAGGAGTGAAATTAGGAAACACTTCTACACACAAAGGGTAGTAAAAGTTTGGAACTCTCTTCCGCAAACGGCAATTGATGTGAGGTCAATTGTTAATTTTAAATCTGAGATTGTTAGATTTTTGTTAACCAAAGGTATTAAAGGATATGGGGCAAAGGCCGGTATATGGAGTCAGGTCACAGATCAGCCATGATCTCATTGAATGGCGGAACAGGCTCGAGGAGCTAAATGGCCTCCTCCTGTCCCTTTGTGTGTCAGCTGTGACTCTGAGTCAGTGGTTGTGGGTTTAAGTCCCACTCCAGTGACAATAATCTAGGCTGACACTCCAGTGCAGTGCTGAGGGAGTGCTGCACTGTTGGAGGTGCCGTCTTTTGGATGAGACGTTAAACCGAGGCCCAGCCTGCTCTCTCAGGTGAATATAAAAGATCCCATGGCACTATTTCGAAGAAGAACAGGGGGGTTATCCCTGGTGTCCTGGCCAATATTTATACCTCAATCAACATAACAAAAATAGATGATCTGGTCATTATCACATTGCTGTTTGTGAGAGTTTGCTCTGCGCAAAATTGGCTGCTGCGTTTCCTATATTACAATATAGTGACTACACTACAAAAAAAATAGTACTTCATTGGCTGTAAAGCGCTTTGGGATGTCCTGAGGTCGTGAAAGGTGCTATAGAAATGCAAGTCTTTTTTTCCCCTATCTGTTTTCGTGATGTTGGTTGGGGGATAAATATTGGCCCGGACAACTGGAGCAATTATCTGGTCATTATCACATTGCTGTTTGTGGGACCTTGCTGTGCGCAAATTGGCTGCCACATTTTCCTACATTACAACAATGACCGCACTTCAAAAGTACTTCATTGGCTGTGAGGTTGTGAAAGGCGCTATATAAATGCAAGTCCTTTCTTTCTGGATTTGGAATTCAATACAAATCTGCAGATAAAAGCTTAGAGGGGAGTTGAGTCGGACTGAAACAATTAGTGATCTGTAAAAAGCGTTAGATAAAAGCTGGAAATGAACTACAGCTGGAGATAAAATTTAATAGAAGTAAGTGAAAGGATTGCACATTAGAATGAAAAATGGTCATCATACTGACACTATGGATGGTGTAGAAATAGCTAAGACTGAAGTAGAAAGAGATCTGGGTGATAGTAAACTTAGTATTTAACATGTCAAAACACTCTGGAGCAGCAATAAAGCAAATAGATTGCTGAACTATGTTGTTAAATCAGTAGAGCATAAATTGGAGGGTGTCATGCTTCAACTACACAGTGCTCTGGTCAGAGAGCACCTTCGGTATAGTGCCCAAGTTTGGTGTCCATAATACAAGGGATATAGTCAAGCCAGTGAAGCGAGGAACCACAAGGGAAATATCTAGTGTTAGAGGATTGACGAAAGACTGGAAAACTGGGTCTTTTCAGCCTTGAGTGGAGGTGACTGAGAGGAGTTTTATAAGATACTAAACAGAATGCAAAAGGTAAATCCTGCACATTACTTCAAGAGCAAGAGGCACCGAGTCAAAGTGGTGAAAGGCTAATTTAGGACTGATATCACAAACAGCTTCTTCACTCAGGATCAGTCCTTGGATTGGTTTTCATGGTAGCACAATTGAAATGGAAATCTTCAATTCACTCGCGATCTGGTTGGAGGCTGTGATGCAGGAGTATAAGTTTTTTCCTGGATGGATGAGCTGAGATGAGATGAATGGGCTCTCTCATTTGTACTTACCTTGTGAAACAGGTAGGATACCTGCCCTCCGCTCACAGGAGTTAAGGATAGGGGAAAGT
Organism: Somniosus microcephalus; assembly: GCF_052327205.1. Taxonomy (NCBI): domain Eukaryota; kingdom Metazoa; phylum Chordata; class Chondrichthyes; order Squaliformes; family Somniosidae; genus Somniosus; species Somniosus microcephalus. Next base: position 46,421,808 of record NC_141012.1, on the reverse strand, counting down.
AGAGTGAGGCAACATACGGGGAGGCGTCGCCTTGCAAGATATTAACCGTCAAAGAATTTACCAGCCAAGCAGATCTTATGAAGATCCCAGTGAGCAGCGATGTATGAGAAGAGTATGTTCCATTACAGAGGGGAGCTGTACCACACGAAAGCATGTGGGAAAGATCATCCGCCTGGAAAGCTGTGCCTGTGGCTGTGAAAGGGACAACCACATTTAATTTTTATGCCTCCAGCTTATCTCGTGTAAGGCTGTGTAATATCACCCAGGGCGCCGTCCAAATATGTTGTCAACGGATAACTGACACACTTTACGGGAGAGCTGGGCAAATCATCCAGTGTGGCATGGTAGCACGGCAGCATCATAGTAAGGCCGCATCATTTTATTGCATTGCTGGGCACCCCAAAGTGCAAGATGCAATAAATGCAACCCACGCAACATTGCAAGTTCCCACCGTTAATTCCTTCGATAAATCTTCATTTAGAAAGACACGGATTAATCAGGGACAGTCAACACGGATTTGTTAAGGGAAGGTCACGTCTGACTAACTTGATTGAATTTTTTGAGGAGGTAACAAGGAGGGTCGATGAGGGTAGTGCATTTGATGTAGTCTATATGGATTTTAGCAAGGCTTTTGATAAGGTCCCACATGGCAGATTGGTCACAAAACTAAAAGCCCATGGGATCCAAGGCAAAGTGGCAAGTTGGATCCAAAATTGGCTCAGAGGCAGGAAACAAAGGGTAATGGTCGAAGGGTGTTCTTGTGACTGGAAGGCTGTTTCCAGTGGGGTTCCGCAGGGCTCAGTACTGGGTCCTTTGCTTTATGTGGTATAATATATCAATGATTTGGACTTGAATGTAGGAAGCATGATTGAGAAGTTTGCAGATGATTAAAAAATTGGCTGTGTGGTTGATACTAAAGAAGGAAGCTGCAGACTGCAGGAAGAAATCAATGGGCTGGTCAGGTGGGCAGAACAGTGGCAAATGGAATTCAACCTGGAGAAATGTGAGGTAATGCATTTGGGGAGGGCGAACAAGGCAAGGGGATACATATTAAATGGTAGGACACTGAGAAGTGCAGAAGATCAGAGGGACCTTGGAGTGCATGTCCACAGATCCCTGAAGGTAGCAGGACAGTAGATAAGGTGGTTAAGATGGCATATGGGATACTTGCCTTCATTAGCCGAGGCATAGAATATAAGAGCAGGGAGGTTATGCTTGAACTGTATAAAACACTAGTTAGGCCGCAGCTAGAGTACTGTAGAGTTCTGGTCACCACACTACAGGAAGGATGTGATTGCACTAGAGAGGGTGCAGAGGAGATTTACAAGGATGTTGCCTGGGCCGGGGAATTTTAGCAATGAGGAGAGATTGCATAGGCTGGGGTTGTTTTCTTTGGAACGGAGGAGGCTGAGGGGAGACCTAGTTGTGGTGTATAAAATTATGAGGGGCTGAGATAGAGTGGATAGGAAGGACCTATTTCCTTTAGCAGAGGGGTCAATAACCAGGGGGCATAGATTTACAGTAATTGGTGGAAGGTTTAGAGGGGAGTTGAGGAGAATTTTTTTCACCCAGAGGGTGGTGGGGGTCTGGAACTCACTGCCTGAAAGGATGGTAGAGGCAGAGACCCTCATCACATTTAAAAAGTACTTGGATATGCACTTGAAGTGCCGTAACCTACAGGGCTATGGACCAAGTGCTGGAAAGTGGGATTAAGCTGGGTAGCTCTTTGTCGGCCGACACGGACAAGATGGGCCGAATGGCCTCCTTCTGTGCTGTAACTTTCGATGATTCTATGATTTCCCTCAACTTTCAAAAAGTTTAAATTAACGGATGTGGTTCAGCCTGGAGGCAGTTTACTAGTGGCCCAGGGATCAGTCGTAGGCCCACTACTCTTCTCTGTCTTTACTATTGACCTGGATAGTGATGTTGGGAGTATGGTCAGTAAATTTGTAGATGACAACAAAATCTGTGCAAGGTTTAAGACAGTAGAGGAGTTAAATCAAATACAGGAAGATTTAGATGTTCTAGGATGTGGGCCACACAATGGCAAATGGCATTTCATTCAGATAAATTAAGTGCCATGCATGTTGGCAGGGCCAACACAAAATACATGTATAATTTGCAGGGAACAATGCTGAAAGAGGTTGAGAGAGAAAACGATCTTGGTGTTAATGTGCACAGATCACCGAAGGTTCATAACCAATGTATAGAAACTGTAGCTAAAGCTAACAGGGTATTGGGTGGTATTAATAAAACCATTCAGTATATATCAAAGAACATCATTGTGTCACTGTACAGGTTGCTGGTCAGACCGCATCTAGAGTACTTTGCCCAGTTTTGGCCTCCCCACATGGTGGGTGATAGAGTGGCCCTGGGACAGGACCAGAGGAGAGGTACAAGAATAATTCCTATCTTAAAGAACCTCAGCTGCACAGATAGGCTCAAGAACATTGGTCTATTTACTTTAGAGCAGCGTAGACTTAGAAAGAAAGACTTGCATTTATATAGCGCCTTTCACGACCACCGGACGTCTCAAAGCGCTTTACAGCCAATGAAGTAGTTTTGAAGTGGAATCACTATTCTGTTGTAATGTGGGAAACACAGCAGCCAATTTGTGCACAGCAAGCTCCCTCAAACAGCAATGTGATAACAACCAGATCATCTGTTTTAGTGATGTTGGTTGAGGGACAAACATTGGCCAGGACACCAGGGATAACTCCCCTGCTCTTCTTTAAAATAGTGCCATGGGATCTTTTACGTCCACCTGAGAGAGCAGATGGGGCCTCGGTTTAACATCTCATCTGAAAGACATCACCTCCCACAGTGCAGCCCTCCCTCAGCACTGCACTGGAGTGTCAGCCAAGCTTTATATGCCTCAAGTCACTGGAGTGGGACTTGAACCCACAACCTACTGACTCGGAGGTGAGTGTGCTACCCACTAAGCCACAGCTGACACTAGAGATGACCTGATAGAGGTCTATAAAATAATCAAAGGGCTGGATAGTGTCCCTATTAATAGATGATTCCAGTTTAGCAGATTGGGGAGGGCCGGGGGACACGAGGGACCAGGGGATACAAGTTCACTATGTAAGAGTAAGAATAGACTGGATGTTCGGTGGTTTTCCTTTTCCCAGAGAGTAGTGAGCCTCTGGAACACATTGTCGGCTGTATGGTGGGTGGATGCTTGAAAAGTCCCCCTGTGACATAAACCTTGAGACATTGGTGACTTTCAGTGGCCCTGGTTGTGCAATAATGGATGCTTGACTGTCCCACCAATCTTTTTAAGTCTGGTACCACAATTCATTTACAACTACCCTTGATGATCCTGTGCCTCTATGTGCACTGCCCCTCAGTCATGCCCAGGTAACAGACTCTGTTCAGTAGACCCACTGCCTAGGTTATTGCCTGCTGTGAGTCAGTGCTTCCTTTGCCATCCAAGCACCCCAGGCATTCTCCTCTCATGCTCTATTGCAATACACCCATCCATAGGCGCTACACCAATGCCCATGGACAGACGACTCCTCTGTACTTTTTATTTTTCTGCTGTGATCAAATCAAATCAACTTTTATTGTCATTGTTAGTGCACAAGTGCAGTACAACGAAATGTAGGCTTGCGGCTCCCGAGAGTGTACAATTTGGATTAGGACACTTAAACATTTCAACATACATTTGTACATATATATTAGCATAAATATGACCATAATAAAGTGAATAAAGTGCATCGGCAGATGTGCAGGCTTTAGTGTTTATTTGTGGAGTTCAGTAGGATGACAGCCCTGGGAAAGAAGCTGTTCCTAAATCTGGTCGTACGGGTGCGAATGCATCTGTAGCGTCTTCCAGATGGTAGGAGGGCGAACAGACTGTGGCTGGAGTGGGTAGGGTCTTTGATGATGGTCCGTGCCCTCCGTAGGCAACGTTTCTGATATATATGTTCTATGGTCGGTAGCCGGGTGCCGGTAATGCGTTGGGCAGTTTTGACTACCCGCTGCAGGGCTTTCCGGTCATGGGAGCTACAGCCGCCGTACCATACCGTGATACAATTTGTCAGGATGCTCTCTATAGTGCAGCGGTAGAAGTTAGAGAGGATCGGGGGTGACAGATTCCATCCCTTCAGCCTCCTCAAGAAATATAGGCGCTGCTGGGCCTTCTTCACCAGAGAGGAGGTGTTGAGGGACCAGGAGAGGTCTTCCGTGATGTGGACTCCGAGGAACTTAAAGCTGGCCACCCTTTCCACCTCCGCCCCATTGATGTGGATGGGGGTGTGACTTCCGCCTTTGGACTTCCTGAAGTCCACGATTATTTCCTTTGTTTTCTTGGTGTTAAGGGCCAGGTTGTTGTCGGCGCACCACTTCACGAGATGCTGGACCTCCTCCCTGTAGGCTGACTCACCATTGTTGGTGATCTGGCCTACTACTGTGGTGTCATCTGCAAACTTGATGATGGTGTTGGAACCATTAACAGCCACACAGTCGTGGGCGAAGAGGGAGTAGAGGAGGGGGCTCAGCACACATCCTTGTGGGGCCCCCGTGTTCAGGGTCAGGGGGGGTTTGAACAGTTCCCTTTCATTATACTCACTGGCTCCAGGACTCATCTGAGCAAGATACTCATTTTTTGGCACCACTGCACCTGTGCAATGTCGCATGAGTTCCTTGTCAATAACAAATAATCATTGGCCTTTACTCAGACTGTTCACTTGGCTCAGTGGGCTCTTGCCTCGAAGTCAGAAGGTCGTGTGTTCAAGTCCCACTCCAAAGAATTGAGCACAAAATCTGGGCTGACGTTTCATTGGAGCTCTGAAGGAATGCCACGCTGTCGGAGGTGCCATCTTTTGGATGAGACGTTAAACCGAAGCACCGACTGCCCTATCAGGTGAACGTAAAAGATCCTATGGCACTATTTGAAAGGTGTCCTGGCCAAAATGTATCCCTCAGTCAGTATCACAAAAATTTATCTGGTCATTATTTCATTGCTGTCTGTGTGACCTTACATTAAAACAGGGACTACTTTTCAAACATACTTAATTGGCTGTTAAGCGCTATCGGATGCCCTGAGGCGCTATATAAATGCAAGTCTTTCTTTCTTTTTGTATCCATAGTTCAAAGGTTTAGGGATGTTCACAGCTGACTCAAGACAGGCACATGGCAGGTTAGCACTCCCTCCCAGCATCCCACACTTACACCTATTTCCTCAGCAAGATTTGCAAGAACAGCAATGTCTGGCCCAGTGTGTGTGGGTCATCGTGGGAGCAATGCCGTAGTGCAGCACTCTGCAATGTAAGCAATACTTAAACCACTGTGCTGTCTTGAAGATGAAAGAGGCGCTTCTCCTGCAAGTTTCCAGTGTGTTGGAGAGTGCACCGTGAGAAAAAAAACCCCACCTCTATTAAAATGATTGGCTCCTCATCACAATTTGTTCCATTTGTACAAAATTCTAAACATGTTCTTACCTTGGACTTCTGTTGGGTTAAAATAATCTATTTCCACTTGTAATCAAAAGCACTTGAGACGCTGCTCAGAACACAATTGCTCTTAGTGATAGCAACCTGATATTGAACCCCAGCCAATAACTAGCTGATTCCTTTCTATATTTCAGAATGGTTCCTCTCAGTCATTGTGCAGCTCTTGGTGTCGTATTCAACCATTCTACTGCTTACGATTTTTCTCCTTTTTCTCATTTCCTCCGGAGAGGGAAAAAAAAAATCCATTTTCCATCCATCATTATTTTTGAAATGGTGCTTATTACTTAACCCTCCACCAGTAATCTCAGAGCGATTAGTTCTTCCCTCTGCAGAATGTCACCTCTGTGCTGCTGTGGGCAGCAGCAAATCTAACCGTATGATCAGCAAGATCAGAAACCAGTTACGCTATGGAGCGCTCCCCTTCACCAATTGTAACTCGTTCAAAACTCCACCGCCCACACCTTACCCCACTTTAAAGCCCCCATTTTGACCTAGCCTGCCCCGATGGGAACGGAGCAAGTTCGGATCAGATGCCCGATTTTACACTCCATGGACGTCAATGGAGCGGGAAATGGGGTGGGGTATAAAATGTGTACTGACCCGCATTTGCCCCGTTTCCGCTAGGTGGGTTAGGTTACAATCAGGGCTTAAGTCCTGCTTCCTTATCGCTGATCACCAGACTTCACTGGCTCCCGATCCCTCTACACCTCAATTTTAAAATTCTTTCCATCACCGATAGGCGCCCTAATAGCCTTGCCCCTTTCTCACTGCCCAGCCTCCTCCAGTCCTCTACTCCTGCGTTAGTCTTCCATTCTTCCTACTCTGGCCTCCAGTGTATACCCCCGCATCCTCACACCCCACCCCCCCCCCGTCCCATATCTTTTATCTGCCCCACCATTGACTGCAGAGTAGTCACCTACTTCAGCTCTGTGCTCTCAATGCTCTCCTTTGCTAATTCTCTCCTCTCCTTCAGAAGCCTCTTTGGCATTGCCGTTGGTCAACTACCCTAACCCCTTGTCCCACTACTGCAGAGCGTCTGGTCAATGTGAAGCACTTTTGGACTTGCCATTGAATGTGTTACATCAGTGTAGGTTCTTCCTGTTGGGACCATATTAAGCTGGCTGGAAGATGGCATGCAAAGGAGGACAGAGATCTGGTGGAAGCGATCCCCACCCAATTTCCCAGCCAACAAATATCCATTCCACTCTGGCGCCACTGCCAACACCAAACAAACCATTCACCCTCCTGTCTCTTTGCACTGGAGCATGTGCCACCGGTCACCCCCGGGTAATGTAACTTATGGACTGAAGTCACATGAGATCAATTACCAGAGTCAGAGGCAGACTCACACTCACCCTCATCCTAGTCCAATCATACCAACTAACAACACACAAGGGTAGGTACTTATGTGTTTTAGCCAATGTTCATGTGAAGTTTCTGTTAATGTGCTATCAAACATTGAAATCTTTATTTTCAACACTTTGTGTTCTTGGACAGATTTGTGTGAACCTTTGGAAGTAGCTTAGTGAGTTACAGTGAATGGGGAGATATAACGGTACCCCCTGCAATGGTGATGAGTGTGAAAGGAATGGCTTGGGCATTGTAGGGATGCTTTATGGTGTTGGTGTGGGGTGGTGCCAACCTGGAGCATCATATGGCAGGCAGAGTGTATAGCGTCAAGTAAAGTAAATCTGGCCATGGTGAGGCCATCCCTGGCGTCCCGGGCAGCAATGTGGTCGGGTGTTGATGCCCTGTGTCCTGTGCAGCATCAGTTGATTGCGAAGAAGGTTGGTGTGGTTGTTGGTGCTGCTGGTGTGCCTGGTGCTGCTGGTGTTGGGGCTGATCGTGGTGGGATTCTGAGGACCAAGGTGAGATAGTTTCTAGGGCACCAATGCTGATGGAATAGATGGCAGGTGAACTTGAGATGGCAGAAGCGATCTGTCAGTGGCGACAGAGGTTGTTCCAATGTGGTGACACTGGATAGAGAGTTTACTGCGAACACTTGCCACCTGCATAAAGCTCAATCTGTCTTCCAAATGCAGTGAGCAACAGCTTCTGAGCTTGGAGAGTGAACAGCTGTGAGATGGGAGCTTTTATAGCCCATTTGCAGCTGTCAAGTAATGAGATGATTCCATGGCCATTCAACTCCCGACCTGCTTACCTGACATGATCCCCAAGCAGCATGGATTCTGTGGGCGACCTGGTAAACACTGAAAGTGAGCTCAAAATACCTCTTACTGGGTTGTTAACCAGGTCATAATTACCTGAATTACCTCCACCACCGCTGCGTGTCGGGTCTGTTCAGCACTGACAGACCCGACATTTGGGAAAGGTGCATGGTGGTGGGTTGACAGCAGGGTCCCAACTCGCTGTCAAAACTTTTTTTTTCCCACCCAACCCGCCACCTGACCCCCAAAAAATTCCCCTCCATGGGTTTTCCGTGGCCGGAATTTTACCCACAGACCCGCTGGGAGCTGTGGGGGGGGTGGGTGGATGAGGGGGTGGGCGGATGAGGGGGTGGGGGGGGTTAGTCCCAAACGCGCAGGAAACCCGGAAGTCAGCCTGATTGACAGGCTTGGTTTCCAGTCGGGTGGGGAGCACTCTGGAGGAGGCCACAGGACCAGGTAGGTCCGATCCCCGACCCCGGGGGGGTCTAATCCCAAGGGGGGGGGGGGAGGTCTGATCCCCATGGGTGTTTCGATCCTGGAGTGGGAGAGTCCGATCCCCGATCCCGGGGGAGATCCAAGCCCCGATCCCCGATCCTGGGATGGGCCGATCCCCAACCCCGGGGGTCCAAGGGGCCTGTCTGATCCCCGTGGGGCGTTCGATCCTGGAGTGGGAGAGTCCGATCCCGGGATGGGCCGATCCCTGAACGAGGGTTCTAATGCCGGGGGTGGGGGGGGGGTGTTGGTGAGGTTTGTATGGGGGTGGTTTCTAATGGTTCAGGAGCTTGGGGGGCCGTGATGAAGCACTCCTGCCCCTCCTGGCCCACAAGGAATGCTTCCCAAGGTTGTCCTCGCTTCACCGCAGCTGCCGGGGCAGTAAAACCGGCACCACAGGTTAAATCCAAGGCTTCTGGCCTCATTACCATATTTAAAGTGCCAACCCACCTCCTGGGAGCAGGTTGGCTGCCCGCCCCATGTCCCGCCAGAGTAAAAGCTGGAAGTTGGCGGGTCAGGGCTGACTTCCCGAGACACTTCCAATTTTTCACCATTCAACCCCCACCCACTTCCATCTGCTCACCTATGTTAAAATTCCCCCCACTGTGTCCACATGTTTCAGTGTATCCCTGTGTTTAAATGTGGCCACGTGGCCATCAGTCTCACCGCGCTTTTTGTGTTTCGGCGTACCCACAGCCACCTGTATTCCTGATGGTCTCCTGAGTGGAATGGGCACTGGTCATTCCTCCAGTACCTTGGCAGGAGGCCATTCCTCCAGTACCTTGGTAGGTGGCCATTCCACCATTACCTTGGCAGGTGGCCATTCCGCCAGTACCTTGGCAAGTGGCCATTCCTCCAGTACCTTGGCAGGTGGCCATTCCGCCATTACCTTGGTAGGTGGCCATTCCTCCAGTACATTGGCAGGTGGCCATTCCTCCAGTACCTTGGCAGGTGGCCATTGCTCCAGTACATTGGCAGGTGGCTATTGCTCCAGTACCTTGGCAGGTGGCTATTGCTCCAGTACCTTGGCAGGTGGCTATTGCTCCAGTACCTTGGCAGGTGGCCATTCCTCCAGTACCTTGGCAGGTGGCCATTCCTCCAGTACCTTGGCAGGTGGCCATTCCTCCAGTACCTTGGCAGGTGGCCATTCCTCCAGTACCTTGGCAGGTGCCCATTCCGCCATTAGCTTGGCAGGTGGCCATTCCGCCATTACCTTGGCAGGTGGCCATTCCTCCAGTACCTTGGCAGGTGGCCATTCCTCCAGTACATTGGCAGGTGGTCATTCCTCCAGTACCTTGATAGGTGGCCATTGCTCCAGTACCTTGGTAGGTGGCCATTCCTCCAGTGCCTTGGTAGGTGGCCATTCCACCAGCACCTTGGCAGGTGGCCATTCCTCCAGTACATTGGCAGGTGGCCATTCCTCCAGTACCTTGGCAGGTGGCTATTGCTCCAGTACCTTGGCAGGTGGCTATTGCTCCAGTACCTTGGCAGGTGGCCATTCCTCCAGTACCTTGGCAGGTGGCCATTCCTCCAGTACCTTGGCAGGTGGCCATTCCTCCAGTACCTTGGCAGGTGGCCATTCCTCCAGTACCTTGGCAGGTGCCCATTCCGCCATTAGCTTGGCAGGTGGCCATTCCGCCATTACCTTGGCAGGTGGCCATTCCTCCAGTACCTTGGCAGGTGGCCATTCCTCCAGTACATTGGCAGGTGGTCATTCCTCCAGTACCTTGATAGGTGGCCATTGCTCCAGTACCTTGGTAGGTGGCCATTCCTCCAGTGCCTTGGTAGGTGGCCATTCCACCAGCACCTTGGCAGGTGGCCATTCCTCCAGTACATTGGCAGGTGGCCATTGCTCCAGTACATTGGCAGGTGGCCATTGCTCCAGTACATTGGCAGGTGGCCATTGCTCCAGTACCTTGGCAGGTGGCCATTCCTCCAGTACCTCGGTAGGTGGCCATTCCTCCAGTACCTTGGTAGGTGGCCATTCCTCCAGTACCTTGGCAGGTGGCCATTCCTCCAGTACCTTGGTAGGTGGCCATTGCTCCAGTACATTGGCAGGTGGCCATTGCTCCAGTACATTGGCAGGTGGCCATTCCTCCAGTAGCTTGGCAGGTGGCCATTCCTCCAGTACCTTGGCAGGTGGCCATTCCTCCAGTACCTTGGCAGGTGGCCATTCCTCCAGTGCCTTGGCAGGTGGCCATTCCTCCAGTACCTTGGCAGGTGGCCATTCCTCCAGTACCTTGGCAGGTGGCCATTCCACCAGCACCTTGGCAGGTGGCTATTGCTCCAGTACCTTGGTAGGTGGCTATTGCTCCAGTACCTTGGTAGGTGGCCATTCCGCCATTACCTTGGTAGGTGGCCATTCCTCCAGTACCTTGGCGGGTGGCCATTGCTCCAGTACCTTGGTAGGTGGCCATTCCTCCAGTACCTTGGCGGGTGGCCATTGCTCCAGTACCTTGGTAGGTGGCCATTCCGCCATTACCTTGGTAGGTGGCCATTCCTCCAGTACCTTGGCGGGTGGCCATTGCTCCAGTACCTTGGTAGGTGGCCATTCCTCCAGTACCTTGGCGGGTGGCCATTCCTCCAGTACCTTGGCAGGTGGCCATTCCTCCAGTACCTTGGCAGGTGGCCATTGCTCCAGTACATTGGCAGGTGGCCATTCCTCCAGTAGCTTGGCAGGTGGCCATTCCTCCAGTACCTTGGCAGGTGGCCATTCCTCCAGTACCTTGGCAGGTGGCCATTCCTCCAGTACCTTGGCAGGTGGCCATTCCTCCAGTACCTTGGCAGGTGGCCATTCCTCCAGTACCTTGGCAGGTGGCCATTCCACCAGCACCTTGGCAGGTGGCTATTGCTCCAGTACCTTGGTAGGTGGCCATTCCGCCATTACCTTGGTAGGTGGCAATTCCTCCAGTACCTTGGCGGGTGGCCATTGCTCCAGTACCTTGGTAGGTGGCCATTCCTCCAGTACCTTGGTGGGTGGCCATTGCTCCATTACCTTGGTAGGTGGCCATTCCTCCAGTACCTTGGCGGGTGGCCATTGCTCCAGTACCTTGGTAGGTGGCCATTCCTCCAGTAGCTTGGCGGGTGGCCATTGCTCCAGTACCTTGGTAGGTGGCCATTCCTCCAGTAGCTTGGCAGGTGGCCATTCCTCCAGTACATTGGCAGGTGGCCATTCTGCAGGTGAATGTCGCCAGGTTATTTAATGATGAAGGGGGTCACAGCTGAGCCCACTGGTCACCTCACCGCACCCAAAGTTTACACCTTGCAGAGGGCGCTGATTGAGAGTGGGAATGTTGGCTGATTTCCCCTCCCGAGATCAGGAATACTGAGGTTACTTGTTGTGCCCAACCTGACATCAGCTAATTTAACTGAGCAGACCTGGGTAGTTGAGCATATTCTCTGCCTTTTCCATAAACCTATTGGCCATCCCTCTACCAAAACTACATGACAAGGCTGCTTTAAATAAACTGTGCTTTCTTTTGATGATGAATGGCTCTACACTTTATTCTAGCTTTGTGTTATCCAATTCCAGATGTTGCTCCAGATCTTGCAGCAGTTGTATTTTTGGCAATGCACAAAGCTTCAGAGCCCCAGGATCAGGAATATGGCAGATATCCCCCCACAGAGGGGAGACTGAGAAGATGGTACACACCTAGTTTGCATACCCTGAAGTAAGAGACACAAGTACATTTGCCCAGCTTCCAGATGCTGTTTCACAACAACAACATAGCGCCTTTAACATTGTAAAACGTCCCAAGGCACTTCACAGGAATGTTATCAAAAAGGATTTGACACCGAGCCACTCAAGGAGATAGTAGGACAGTAGAGGTAGGTTTTAATAAGTGTCTTAAAGGAGGAAAGAGAGGCAGAGTGGCGGAGAGGTTTAGGCAGGGAATTGCAGAGCTTAGGGCCTCAGCAACAGAAGTCACGGCCACCAATGGTAGAGCAAATATAATCGAGGATGCGCAAAAGGCTAGAATTGGAAGATCGCAGATATCTCGGGGGGGGGGCGGTTGTGGGGCTGAAGGAGATTACAGAGATAGGAAGGGGCGAGACCATGGAGAGATTTGAAAACAAGGATGAGAATTTTAAAATCGAGGCGTTGCTTAACTGGGAGCCAATGTAGGTCAGCGAGCACAGGGGCGATGGGTGAACGAGACTCGGTGCGAGTTAGACACGGGCAGCCGAGTTTTGGATGACCTCAAGTTTATGGAGGGTAGAAAATGGGAGGCCAGCCAGGAGTGTATTGGAACAGTCAAATCTAGAGGTAACAAGGGTATGGATGAGGGTTTCAGCAGCAGATGAGCTGAGACAAGGGCGGAGACGGGCGATGTTACGGAGGTGGAAATAGGCGGTCTTACTGATGTCACAGTTATGAGGTCGGAAGCTCATCTCAGGGTCGAATATGACACCAAGGTAGCGAATAGTCTGGTTCAGCCTCAGATAGTTTCCAGGGAGAGGGATGGAGTTGGTGGCTAGGGAACAGAGTTTGTGGCGGGGAACGAAGGCAATGGCTTCGGTCTTCCCAATATTTAGTTGGAGGAAATTTCTGCTCATCCAGTACTGGAGCAGTCTGACAATTTAGAGACAGTGGTGGGGTCGAGAGAGGTGGTGGTGAGGTAGAGCTGGGAGTCGTCAGCGTACATGTGGAAATTGACCCTGCATTTTCGGATGATGTAGCTGAGGATCAGCATGTAGATTTCTGCCCAAAGAGTTCAATCTCAATGAGTATTATTGATATTCAGTTACAACTGTTGTTCTGTGAATTGCTTCAATGAACTTTTGAATTCGTTTTGTATGAGGTTTTCTTTCTGCAGTCCAGTTAAACAGCGATAGGCACGGAACCAGTTACCCAGAAACACCCTGCTGCGATCTGCATCTCTGTGAACTGCAGAGGAGAAGGAATAATTAGCAATTCTCTGTCCCAGTCATTCAATCACACATCAGTGCTCCCTCTAAATAAAAACAAGATTCCATACTTCTGCTCTTTGTGTCCATATTGCCGTGTATATTTTTACTGGGTGGTGGTGCAACATTAATTTTAAAAATGTGGTGAGGTTTAGAGCTATTACAGTCCAGGAAAGACCAGGGTTCATTCCTTAGGTCTACGCTAACTTGGATGATCCCAGCGTGGGCTGGGCAGGCCTAGGGAAGTTGCCAATGATCTCACAATGCCCATGCTTTTAGACAGAGAGATAAGCCAGCATTCCCGCTCCCAATCACTATCCAGTGATTCCGCTGGGAAGTGTGGATGGCAGATGGGAATTGGACCAGGCTTGGCTGGGATAGATCCCATTCTCAAACAGCCTGCTGCTCTTCAGATGGTCCAGACTCGTAGACAAAGAATGGCCACTTGATCAGGATAAAACTCATCAAAAAACAGAGGGGGGGGGAATTTTTACCTGGAAAAAACGGGTGGGTTTGGAGCGTGGGAGTAGTTAAATCATTAAAAAAAATCAGAATTCCAAACCTGAGCCCACTTCCGGTTGTAACAGAGGCGGGATGGGGGCGGGGGAGGGGGTGATGGGATGAGGCCGTCAACCAACCCGCTGCCTGGAGGCAGGACGTTAATTTAAATATTTTAATGAGGCTGGAAGCCTCTTCTTCAACCACCATTTTGTTTTTAACTCTATCCGGTCGGATTTTACACACTTTGTAAAACCCAGCAGTTACAGCAAGATGAAGACTGCAGCATGCAGGAGGTAAGTGCCTTTATACCTACCTCCTGGATCCAGGATCCATGCCTTACACCCCCCCCCCCCCGCCGACGAGGCCCCGATCTGCTGTTCGTTCCGACCCCACGATGATCCTGAGGCTGGTCCCGATCCCCTGGTGGCCGGCCCCAATGTGCTCTTCCCTCCCACGATCCTCCAGAGGCCTGGATATTCACTGCTCCCCCCGCACCCCACAATCGTCCGGAGGCCCCAATCTTCATTTCAGGCCTCTCTATCTGGCTGGCTGTGGGTGGGAAACAGAGGCTTCAGCAGGGTCTGCGGGAAACCCGCTCTTCTGGGTTCCCCCCCCCCCCCCCCCGTCCACAACCCGTCTTCCCCATGAAAATCCAGCCCAGAATCACTGGTAGGCCATGCAAGTCTGGAGTGTCAACCCAGCTGATTCCATCAGGCAGTGCAAAGAGACATAGACTGAATCAAGAACAACAAATTACTGTATTAACTGTTCCAGTAACATCATCTGAGATAGCCATGACAAGTGGAGGACAGAAATAACAACAGAAAATGCTGGAAGCACTCAGCAGGCCAGGCAGTATCCGTGGAGAGAGAAACAGAGTTAACGTTTCAGGTCTGTGACCCTTCATCAGAAGTGGAGGACAGAGTCGCCATATCCCTATCAACAGACCTAAGTCTTGAAGTGGAAACAATCAACTACAGGATTCTCACAGGTAATTTACCAGAATGATACCAGAGCTAAAAGGGTTAAATTATAAGGACAAGTTGCATAGACTAGGGGCTAGAAATTCATTATAGCCCAGGAATGTACGATATAATTAGAAAAGTTGGCGAATTAGCACCAGGCGCTAATGCTTTGGACTGCACACAAAATTCGTGCTCACTACTCAAGGAAATGATTGGGAGTCCTAATTCAAGTCTTTAAGCCCAAGATCATTGGAGCTACACTCAAAGGGTGGACCAATATCAAGTGCAGTCTAATCACAAGTCATGATTGCCACCGGCTTTTTCCAGTTCTTAAAGGGGAGGTTCATTGATGCTGCAGAACCTCATTCTTAGCATTGCTGGTTGTACAGCTGCCTCAGCAAGCAGCAGCAGGTCAAGGAAAAGGAGCCAGAGGGCTGAAGCAGCTGTACTCATGGAAGATCCACGTCCCAGGGAGAGAGTCCGCAGAAAGCCCGCAGATTCTGCGATCAAGCATTGGAGGAGTTGGTGTTCGCTGTGGAGAGACAGAGGGCGGTGCTCGACCCGACAAGTGGCAGGAGGCCCTCGCCGCAAGTCTTCCGCACCATGTGGAGGGAGGTAGCGCAGCACGCCTCAGGCAGCACTGTGCTCCCCAGCATCCACACACAGTGCAGGAAGAAATTTAACTACCTCACTCGGGTGCTCAGGGTGAGTGAATGTTTCTACAAATGCTACATACCACCGTCTGAACCACAGTCTGCACACACTGCCCAAAGCACCACACCCACCAGCACTCACCCACCAACAATCTCTACCTACCAACACTCACACCCACATCTCACACCTTGCACATAATGACAGCTATTCAACTATGGCAGGCACATCAGCCAAACACATTGCTCCACACTCACTCACACACTTTCCTTTCTCTTGCAGGCCAAAGTGGCTCACAACAGGAGGGAGTAGGAGTGCACAGGTGGGGGACAAGCCGACACCCAACCACTGTCTGCGCTGGAAAATAAAGTGCTCCAGATTATTGGGTGCCAGGTGGTGGGCGCCGTGGCCACCGGTGACGTTGACCCCCTTGGGGACAACAATGGTATGTTCATCCCTACTCCTTCTCACATCCCACTTCCCCCTCACCCCACAAGCGTTTCCCACTTTCCAGCTAATCATGCTGTATGCATGCATTTCTCCCTTCCTGCCCCTCTCCCCTCCCCTCACTCTTGTGCCTTTATGCTTTCTGATAATGAGCAAGCACTGGAGCAGCCTGTCCCTGAGGGCACCGTAGAGAGTGCGGCGGGAGAAGAGGAGGACAAAGAACACACCGCATCACTGCATGTCTCACCCGCAGGCACCAGCTCAGATATTGGCACTATGCTTTCTTTAGAGGCTAGTGTAGTAGTGGGATCTGCACAGGGTGAGGCACCGGGGACAAATGGGCTGCAGCAAGGCCAGGGGGAAAGGGTAGCTCAGGAACCAGCTCCCCGGAGGGCGAGTTCGCGCAAGTTCTGCTGCACAGGACTCAGATGAGGATCTCGATGGGGAGGCCTTTTTAAGAAGGGTGATGGGCATGCGCACGGAGATGATAGGTGCGATGGCAAGAGTGCCTGAGAGCCTGACGGCGGATAAGGAGCATGAAGGATTCTGCCTCCAATATTGTACAAGGCTCTGCACACACCATGGAGCCCATCATATCCAGTCTGCAAAGAATGGTAGACTCCCAGAGAGACTGTTGCGACCCAGACCTGATGCCGCATGTGATGGGCGATCTGGCAGCTTCCATTGCAGCACAGGCGGAAGTAACGCAACATCTTAGTGCTGTAGTGCAGTCTATGGTTGGTGCCGTTCAATCTCAGACTGCTCTCATGCAGTCTCAGCTTGATGCCACGCAAGCTCTGACTGCTGCCATCGTGGCTGGGTCTATCACCGTCGACCAGGGCTTTCATGGTGTCGCAGCAGGCCAGCAATCTGAGCTCCAACAGATTGCTAGGGATGCTGAGGTGCTGCCCCGGGGGAGTGGCAGTGGGTCACTGATTATTGATAAATCATTCAGTTTGGATTCTTTTGTGGTGTCTCTGATTTCAGCTTGGCGCTGTGATCTGGCCTGTGACAGGGATGGAATGATGGGGATGTGGTGAGCAACAGGGGTCTGGGTTTTAATTTACTGGAACCGCAGTCTGATGAGGTGGTCACAGGCCACCCTTCTAGAAGGCAAATTGAGTAGCTGCCTCCTCCATCGCTCCTGTTTCTCCTCGTCCTCGTCCTCCTCATCATCCTCCTCTCCCTCTTCCTGAGGTGGTATCGCAATCCCTGGTGGCAAGGGTTGGGCCCTCACGATGGCCAAGTTGTGGAGCATGCAGCAGACCACCATGAAATGGGAGACCAGCTCAGCCGAGTACTGAAGGGCTCCTCCCGAGTGGTCAAGTCAGCGAAACCGTTGCTTCAGCAGGCTGATGGTCTGCTCGATGATGTTCCTGGTGGCAGCATGGCTATCATTATATGAGCACTAGGCAGGAGCATTAGGGTTGCGGTGGGGAGTCATGAGCCAGGTGGAGAGCAGATAGCCTTTGTCTCCGAGCAGCCAGCCGCGAGCTTGGCGTGGTAGTTGGAGCAGTGCTGGCACAGAACGAAGGCATCGTGGCTGCTGCCAGGATAGCAGGCACTGACATTGAGATTCACTGTCTGTGGTCGCACACCAACTGCACATTAAGTGAGTGGTAGCCTTTGCAGTTACGGAAGATCTCAGGATTATTATGCAGTGCCCGCAAAGCTAGATGGGTGCAGACAATGGCGCCCTGCACCATGGGGAATCCCACTATCCTGGCAAAGCCACGTGCACACTTGTCCTGCTTCTCTCTGGTGATGGGAAAGGAAATGTAGTCCCATCTCCTACTGTAAAGAGCCTCTGTGACTTCCCGGATGCAGTGGTGGACGGCGAACTGCGAGATGTTAGCTATGTCTCCTGCTGCAGACTGGAAGGATCCGCTGGCGAAGAAATTGAGGCTGGAGGTCTGGTTGCAGGAGGTGGTAGAGTTCTGTGACCACCTCCATGCTGAAGCGGAGCCTTCTAATACACTGCTCCTCGCTTAATTGGAGGTAGGAGAAGTGCTCTCAGAATACCCTCGGAGGGTAAGGCCTCCTGTTGAGAGCCCTGATGCCCTCCTCCTCCCTCTGGCCACATGTTCCACTCTATCTTTCTGACTCCGCTCCCTCCACCGTAGATCCTGGAGGACGAGGTCGACTGCCAGTACAGCCCGCATTAATGTAACCAAATGTAGCAGTTTGATTTTTTTAAGAATAAATGTAGCTACTTTTTAGCTGCCACAACACTCCTAATACTAAATAACTTCAAAATCACAGAATGACACTGTTGCGAAACTGACAAGAAAGCACTGAAACTCTACTAACCTACAGCTGTGACTCATTACTGGTGATCCCTTTAAATAACATCCCTGGAGCCAGCTTCCTAGTGCTTCACACCAGCTCTTCCTGTCGCTGTTTCCTCTAGGTGCTAAGGCAGGTGGTGACAATCAATTTCGCAGATCGGGCGGTCAGTGAGCGTTGCACACTCATTGACGTCACAATCCACCTGGTGTTGAGGCTCCCAGCGATAAATGTTAGCGACAGCGCTGTGGGGTGGCGGGATTTGGCGTGTAGCGCTGGATTCGCCACACCCCAGTGATAATGCTCTAGCGTCCTGCTAGTGCCATCTGCTGGCGCTAACAGGAGGTGCTAAGGTACTGAATTTTTTCTCCGAGGTGTGTATTCCCTCGCGTGCAGAAGATTAAGGGGTGATCTAATCGAGATGTTTAAGATGATTACAGGATTTTGATAGGGGAGTTAGAGAGAAACTATTTCCTCTGGTGGGGGCAGTCCAGAACAAGTGGCACAACCTTAATATTAGAGTGAGGCCTTTCAGGGGTGATGTCAGGAAGCACTTCTTCACACAAAGGGTAGTGGAAATCTGGAACTCAATCACCCAAAAAGCTGTGAATGCTGGGGGTCAATTGAAAATTGCAAAAATTGAGATTGATAGTTCCATATCCCTTAATACCTAGCAAAAAGCTAAGTCGAGTAGATGGAGTTAAGATGCAGATCAGCCATGATCTAATTGAATGGCGGAACAGGCTCGAGGGGCAGAATGGCCTCCTCCTGTTCCTAGGTCCTTAATTTGAGAAACGTTTATGGTCTTTGGGTAAAGTATATCAGACAATTGTCAATGAAAAAGCTTTGTTGTAAAATATAGTCGAGACCTAAAATGGAAGCGAGCTATGACCTCAGAAATCAAGAAGACACTTCCTGTAGATTTGATTATCCCCTTCAATCCACTCCCTTTAACAGTGTGGCTGAGAGTGATTGTCAAAGGCCGCTCTCCTGCTGAGCAGGTATTAGACAATCGGTTTGCAGTCAGATCCCCGAGATATATTTTTAAATCACTTTCAGTCCAGTCGATGTCACCTTGTATCTGATGGAACAAGTTCTCAAACTCAGCTTTAGTGGGATGTGGCAGCTCATTGTTTTCACCTGGAGAGAGTGCCATTATCTTGTGAAGCAAGACTCGCAAGCCTTGTAGTTATGTTGAGGGTCTGAGTTTGACACACACACACACTGCTATTACAGGGATACACTAGCAGTGTCGCAACACACGTGGTATTTACCTTGGAGTATGTCCAGCCTGTCTGCCTGTGCGAGATAAAGTATCAGCTCTCTAACTACGCACAATGCTTAATGTTGAGCCGATCTAGTGCTCAAGCATTGACAGAAATCACTTCAAACGCGATCCTCCCTGACAAAGAAACATCTTTTCTGCTTCATGTGTTATTACTGGTCAATCTATTCCCCACATAACATTGAGCACAACCTTTTGTTTTAATTTCCATCATGAGAGAGAAGAGCCCGTGCATAGATTTCAAGATACAGAAGCCTGGGTAAAGAGGTTCGGGTACAGGAGCCCGGGTAAAGGGGTTCGGGTACAGGAGCCCGGGTAAAGAGGTTCGGGTACAGGAGCCCGGGTAAAGGGGTCTGGGTATGTTACATAGTTATGTTGGGACTACATTGTACAAGTGTACTAACACTCAAGTGTAGCAGCACTACGATGCTGGGAAAGTAGTGCGCAGGCGCTGCACAACACTCGGATATATCACCCCACACCATGCGGCAGGCAGCCATTACAACACAAATAAAACAGTAGTTATAAGTACAAACTACCGAGTGCAGATTCGTCTTTACAAAGCACTACGAGCGCTAGAAGACATAACATGGTGGCAGCGGTATAAGTGAGTGAAACTTACGCAAATAAAAATGATATCAGATTGAAGAAAGAAATTTATAAGTAAACTCTGCAGCGTTGTAACCGCAAATCGTACTGGCAGCTAAAATGGCGGCGTCTAATGCACTGACCGCGAATATGCTCCCCATCATGAACTGGGAAGCCGACGATATCGTGGAAGCTTTCCGGAAATTTAAGCAAAAATGCGAGCTTACATTTAAAAGTTTCCTGAAAGGCTCCTCCGATGAGGAAAAAGTCAGCTACATTCTACTGTGGGCAGGAGAAAAAGGCTTAGACCTCTATAACAGCTGGAGTTTATCCGAAGAGGATAAAACGAACCCTACGGAGATTTATGAAAAGTTCAGTAACCATCTCGAGCCTAAATCAAAACACCGCATACACAGGTATAAATTCCAAAGCTTAAGACAGGAACCTGGTGAAATGGCTGACAATTTCCTCACGAGATTAAAAAACGAAGCCAGCAAATGCAAGTTTATGGAACTAGAAGAAAGGCTGGTAGTCCAATTAATATGGGGATGAGCACATACAGAAGTGCAAAAAGAACTAATAGGAAAAGAAAAGCTCGGAATATCAGAAGCCATAGATACAGCGAGGGCTCACGAAGCCACAAAACAACAGATGAAAACGCTGAATACTCATACGGCTGACGTGCGGACAACTCCAGAACCGGATCACAGAGTAGATGCAGTGCGCGAAAAGCACAGCACACAAAAACAAGTATATGACAGCGGGAAGAATACATGTAGAAACTGCGGAAGACAACACGACTACATAGACAGAAGAAAATGCCCAGCTTATGGAACAAGCTGAAACACGTGTGGTAAAGCAAACCACTGGCAAAAGATGTGCAGCGCTAAAAGAGAGGGGCTACACACCAAAAGCAGAGGTGGGCAGCAGAACCAACAAAAGAAAAACAAAATCCATACCATGGGTGAGCAAGATGACAAAGACTGCGGGTACGACAAAGCTCTGAACATTGAAACCATAAAGGTTCTCTTACACGAAACGTCCAGAGCGGAAAGCACCCCAAAGAAAGAATGGCACACTATCATCCAGATTAAAAAGAGGATCGAACACAAAGCACGGTGGCATAGTGGTTAGCACTGTTGCCTCACAGCGCCAGGGACCCGGGTTCGAATCTGGCCTCGGGCGACTGTCTGTGTGGAGTTTGCACATTCTCCCCGTGTTTGCGTGGGTTTTCTCCGGGTGCTCCGGTTTCCTCCCACAGTCCAAAGATGTGCGGGTTAGGTTGATTGGCTATGATAAATTGACCCTTAGTGTTAGGGGGATTAAATACATGGGATTACGGGGATAGGGTGGGATATGTGTTGGTGTAGGGGTTACAGGGATCGGGTGGGATATGTGTCAGTGCAGGCTCGATGGGCCGAAATGGCCTCTATCTGCACTGTGGGGTTTCTGTGATTCTGTGAACCGTCAATCTAAAAGTAAAGTTGGACACAGGAGCTCAGAGCAACATCCTTCCACTGAGGCTATACCAGAGGATCTTCCCCGAAAACTTGGGCGAAGAAGATACGTGAAAAGAGGATGTTTAAAAGCAAACAACGTCACGCTGACAGCGTATGGGGGGAGCGAGATCAGACAACTCGGAACAACCTATATAAAAGGAACACACAAAAGCAGAAACATCAACTGCATGTTCTATGTGACCGACTCCGAGGGACCGGCGATCCTGGGATTAAACAGCTGCGAGAAGCTGGGGTTAATCTCGGTAAACCACGAACTAACAAAAACATCACTGAAAGTCGACAGCAACACCCCACTGGAGAATCGTCCACAAATCATGGACACGAAACATTTGATGGACATGTATCCAGAATGTTTTGATGACACTGTAGGATGCTTCGGGGAGTTCAAGTACCATATAACAATAGATCCAGAGGTAAAACCCATCATCCACGCTCCAAGAAAAATACCCATCGAGCTAAAAGAAAAATTATACACCGAACTAAAAGAAATGGAAGAGAAAGAAATAATCGCAAAGATCACTGAAACCACAGACTGGGTAAACTCGATTGTGGTAAGAGAAAGCCGAACGGGCGGCTCAGAATCTGTCTGGACCCCAAAGACTTAAACCAGGCAATAAAGCGGGACCACTACCCCACACCAACATTAGAAGAAATCACACCAGCACTGGCAGGAGCCAAAGTCTTCTCCAAACTGGATGCCAGAAACGGCTACTGGAACATAAAACTGGACGAAGAATCAACTAACCTGACGACTTTTAATACACCATTGGGGCGTTATAAATTCCTGCGGCTGCCATTCGGGTTGAAAGTCAGACAAGACATCTTCCAACAAAAGATCGATGAACCATACAAAGGCTGTGAAGGAGCCATTGGAATCGCTGATGACATCCAAGTTTACGGATCAAATGAAAGAGACCATGACGTGCACTTGCACGAGGCCATGGAGCGCACCAGAACAGCTGGCATCAAGCTGAACGCTGAGAAGTGCATCGTTAAAAGTACGAAATGCAAATTTTTTGGCATGATCTACACACCGGAGGATGTCAAGCCTAATCCCGAAAAGGTCGAGGCGATAGCAGAGATGAAACCTCCAAACGACAAGAAGGAGCTGAGAAGCTACCTCGGCTTGGTCCAGTATATGAGCTCTTTCATCCCGAACATGTCAGACTACACAGCGAACCTAAGAGAATTACTAAAAGACACCGAATACCAATGGTCAGAATCCCATGAGAGGAACTTCAAACACCTAAAGGAATTATTATGTAAAGAAACCAGCCTGTCTTATTACGATAGAAAAAAACCTGTCACCCTACAGGTAGATGCCTCTACCAGGGGGCTAGGGGCAGCCCTCGCGCAGGAAAACCAATAGCTTTTGCATCGAAGGCATTGACATCAGCAGAGACAAGATACGCAAACATCGAAAGAGAGCTATTGGCAGTAGTATACGGATGCGAAAAGTTCCACACCTACTTATACGGAAGAAAATGCGAGGTAGAGAGTGACCATCGTCCACTCGAACAAATTTACAAGAAAAACCTAAGCAAGGCCCCAGCAAGACTGCAAAGGTTACTGTTAAGACTCCAAAGTTATGACTTCGAATTAAAATACCGGCCAGGGAAAGAAATGGCACTGGTAGATGCATTGTCTCGATTGTCACCACACGAAAAACACGAGATGAAGGGCCTGACAGTAAAAATACACCACCTCGTAAATGTTACTCCCACAAAGCTTAGCCAAATTCAAGAGGAGACTGGTAAAGAAGAGTTGCTACTACTCATGCAACAGGTAATACAGGGGTGGCCGGAGAAGATCCAGCAGGTCCAAAACCAAATCCAACAGTACTGGATAATCAGAGACAACATCTCGGTGGAGGACGGTGTTCTCCTTGTTGGCTCAAGAATCATAATACCAAAAACGATGCAAACGGAACTTCTCCGCTTAATACACCAAGGCCATATGGGGATGGAGAAATGTAAACTAAGAGCCAGATCAGCTGTGTACTGGATAGGCATGTACAAAAGCATAGAACAAATGGTGTCCACATGCTGCATATGCCAGAAATACCGAAACACACAGCAGAAGGAGGAGATGATTCAAATGGAAGTACCCCCGAGACCATGGCACACAGTCGGAACAGATCTGTTCCTGTGTAACCAGGAGTGGTACATCATAGTAGCAGACTACTACTCAAAATTTCCTTTTGTCAGAAGGATAAACGACATGAGAGCCACAACAATCACAAAAATTGCGAAAAACTTATTCGCAGAACAGGGCATCCCAGAGAAGGTCATCTGCAACAATGGGACACAATTCACCTCCAGCGAATTCAGAGCACTGACTGGAAAATACGGATTTAAAATAATTACCTCATCCCCACATTACCCAGGGGGACACGGATTTATTGAAAGACAGATCCAAACAGTCAAAAGAGCTCTCATTAAAAGCAAGGAGATGGGAGAAGACCAAGACCTCGCCCTTTTGGCAATCAGATCGACACCTTTGAGAGCAGACTCAAAATCACCAGCAGAACTACTAAACGGTAGAAAATACAAAACAACTCTACCAGCAAAGGTATATCCTCCCCAAGACCAAGAGGACGTTCGGCAGAAGCTGATGGAAACACAAGCTACGGGGAGCACACACTATAACAAGCATGCAAAACCATTACCGGAGCTGTTAAATGGGCAATCAGTGCATATACAAGATCCGTTGTTGAGAACATGGAGTCCAGCCAAGGTTATTGGAAAAGCTGGTACTCCAAGATCTTACTTGGTAGAGACAGAACCTGGAAACCAATACAGGCGAAACAGGATCCATATCAGACCCTCACCTGAAGCTGTCAAACAGCGGACAACATTAACAGCAGTTAGGGTACCAGACACGGAAAACAATATAACGCCAGAAACAAACACCTCAAATACAACAACTGCAAACATGCACTCTCCAGAGCCAAACACGACAGCACCGGCAACAAGAAAAGAACACAACAAAACACCGCAGAAAGGAATAGTTACAGCCAAGTCCACAAGATGGAGGAGTAACATACAACCACCTGAGCGGTATCGCGAATAATTATAAAGACAATTATAATTCACACAGAACAGTAAAACAACATGGACAAATATCTGTATATAAATTGAGCAAAGAAAGCTCAGGTTCTGTATTCTGTTAATGTTATTCAACTGGAAACATTGTAAAATAGAAAATTGATGTAATTAGTTTTGTAGGGAAAGAGGGATGTTACATAGTTATGTTGGGACTACATTGTACAAGTGTACTAACACTCAAATCAAGTGTAGCAGCACTACGATGCTGGGAAAGTAGTGCGCAGGCACTGCACAGCACTCGGATATATCACCCTGCACCATGCGGCAGGCAGCCATTACAACACAAATAAAACAGTAGTTATAAGTACAAACTACCAAGTCCAGATTCGTCTTTACAAAGCACTACGAGCGCTAGAAGACAGAACAGGGTACAGGAACCAAATTTGATTCTTTCCATCATTCAAACAGTCCCAGCAGCCAATGGCTCCTGTACCCAGGTTCCTTGGCTCCTGTACCTTGTCTCCTGTACCCGGGCTGTCGGTGTAGGGACCGGGTGCTAGGGTTTGGATGATCAGCCATGATCTCGTTGAATGGCGGAGCAGGCTCGAAGGGCCGAATGGCCTACTCCTGCTCCTAGTTTCTATGTTTCTATGTACATGGGCTCCTGTACCCGGGCTCATGTACTTCGTCTCCTCTGCACAGGCTCCTGTACCTCGTCTCCTGTACCCGGGCTCATGTACCTCATCTCCTGTACCCGGGCTCCTGTACCCGGGCTCATGTACCTCGTCTCCTGTAACCGGGCTCCTGTACCCGGGCTCCCGTACCCGGGCTCCCGTACCCGGGCTCATGTACCCGGGCTCATGTACCCGGGCTCCCGTATCATAACTCTGGTACATGGTCTTCAATGAGATAGCTCCAGTGTTAACCGGCCAGCGAGCTCTAGTTCCAGGTGGGCTTCTAGAATGATGTCTCAGCTCTAGTCTGTTGAGCGGTCCACTGAGGGGTTCCAAAAGGGGCTTTGACAACTTGGGAAAGGAATAATATGTAGGGCTGTGGGAAAAGAGCGGAGCAGTGGGTCTAATTGATAATTCTTTGAAAGAGCTGGCACAGGCATGATGGGCCAAATGGCCTCCTTCTGGGCTCCATGATTCTATGAACAGCAACACAGCACGAACAATAACAACAGAATGTCTGTCCAACACAGCCAGATAAATATTTTTTGCAAGCAATATGGTGATTACTGGGAGAGATCATTGTTAGTCTGAGTAAAATGAGAACTTTCAGCTCCTAATGATCATGGTGGTGAACACAAAATATTACTAATGGATTTTTAAATCCCATAGTTACTTGCCTGAAGATATCTTTTCTTCAGCAAATGGGCTTCAGATTGCCCCGTGCTCTCCAACAGCAACGGCTCTTAGTGACTCAATACTGTGAAATGAGCCCAAAGTTCGCGTTAGTCTTAAGTGGGGTTCCCTGCCTGGAACACCAGCTGTGAGACAGGGTGGAACTCAATATTCAGCATGAAGCATTTTCTCGGCTAATCCAGACTTCAGCCCCTGCTGGAGACTCAGATCACGTCAGGGGCCACTGTGAAAATTCTTAACAGTTGCAGTACCAGCGCACTCAACACATCACACAAGAGATGGGCCCATGTGGTCCCCTATAGAAAAACACAAACATGAATTAACCCTCAGTAATTTGGGAGGAGCCTGGATCATCTGTGTTAGCTCTCAACTCCCAAAGGCTCAGGTAAGTCTCCTGATTAGACTGCGCTAGGCAGGCTGCAGTAGCACTGCAGGGTGTGCTGGGGGTTGAGGGGTGCTTTGACTGCTAATCAGGAGCCAGTTCAGCTGCTGCAGGTTTCAGACTGGGTAATCTTCCATTACTTTTCACATTTCAAGGTGCAAGTTCCTCTGGTCTGCGTTTTCAACTTGGCTAGAAATAGGCACACGTGGTGCCTCTGTGCGTTGGCCTAGAAGGCATAAAACGAGCATCCAATGTGGCATCCAATCTTGATAAAGGCCCCAGTCTAGGCTTCTAGGGCCGATGCCTAGAGCAGGCATTTGGCCCTTTCCATTTGCAAATAAGAAGCCTAATGCTTATTTGAGGGACCCTTCTGAAAATTGAGCTGTCTTAAATGCAGCCAGCGCCAGGTCTGCTGTGTTCCGGATAATCAGGTCCACGTGCGGCCTAACCAGCGGTCCTGAAAAGGGACCACTGCAGGCCGCCAACAAAAAGATATATTAAAAAAAATTTACTTACCTGAATGTGGAGCTGGGAGGATCAAGAGTGCTCCTGATCGCCTCCCACCCAGGACCTACCTGAAGGCCGCTGCTGGGGAGACAGCCAGCCAAATTCATCCTCATGGAACCAGCAAGCTGCCCTCTGGACACCCAATTGGCGCAATATGCTGATGAGAGCCGAGGCCCAATTTCGGGTGAATCTCGGAACTCCTATCTCAGGCCCGAAAACTGTCCGGAACCAATTTCCACCCTATTGTGTTCAAATCCCTGTCTGAATATACCTCTAAATGAAAAACAACGTCACTTGTCAGTAACGCCATTATATTTATCTCCCCTCTCTGATCCTTCCTTTCTGGTTCTCTGCTTCCTTGCTGCTCTGATCCTTTGTGGCTATTGGGAATTGTTCTGCGACTCACAGTTCAGTGAATACCGACACCAAGGAATGTTTTTTCCAATTAAAATGGTGTTGAATAAGGCACAATGGAGGAAATAATTTAAAATTTAAATAGACAACGTTTGATGTGTTATTAATTTAGCTTACAGATCCGAATAATTATACATGAACTCAATTTCTGTACAAGTATACATTGGTACAATACAAAGAAGGAATCAGAGGTGTATGTATAGTGTGTGGTTGCCAGTTATTGTTATCGGTAAATATGAAAGTTTTGCATGTAGCACACACCCATCACACTTCAGAAGTGCCAAAGCTATAAATAAAGTAGAAAGAAAGCCACTTATTTCCAGCTGGTTTTTCTGACCCTGATACTTTCCTTTTACCAGGGTAATGGATTGGAGAAAAGCTAACTTTGAGGGGCTGGGAATAGAACTTGGGAAAATAAAATGGACAACAATATTGACAAACAATGATGTAGAACAGCAATGGGCAAAATTTAAAACGGTGCTCAACAGAGTCCAGGAAAAATATATTCCGCTAAAAAACAAGAACAAACTAAACACTAATGAGACACCATGGATGAATAAAGACATAAGGGAAAAATTGAAGGCAAGGAGAGAGGTATACACTAAGTACATGGACAGCAGGGGAGAGCATGACAAGGGAGACTACGAAGAGATTAGGAGAGAAGTCAAAAAAAATTAGGAAGGCAAATAGTAACTATGAAATTAACTTATAAAGGAACATAAAACAAAATAGTAAAATATTCCAGAGGCACATAAATAAAAAAAGGAATGATAGCAAAATACTGCGGATGCTGGAAATCCGAAATAACAACAGAAAATGCTGGAAAAACTCAGCAGGCCAGGCAACATCCGTGGAGAGAGAAATAGAGTCAACGGGGATGATTTTCATTCAGAAGTCGGGAAGGAGGCGGGACTACAACATTTGGGGTTGTAGTCCCGCCTCCATCGAGATGCGGCCAATCCACGCCATTTTAACTTGATTGACGTTGTGCCCACCCAGCGGGCTCAGCAGGCCAATTAAGGGCCACCCGGCAACAGGTGACGTCACAGACTGAATTTCATCTGTCAAGACGTTTTGACAGATGAAATATCAGTGTTTCACAGCTGTTTGAAGCTGTCAAACACTGACAGTCTTACTTCTAGCCTGAGTCCTTATACACAGACTCAGTTAGAAATCTCACCAGCACAGAAAGCTGCAGGCTGTCACTTTTGACAGTTCACAGCCATTCTGCTTTCTGTGCCGCTTAGATGATGGACTCCCGAAACCTAGAGGAAGGAAGGCTGTAATGGTAAGTACAGGTAATTTAAACTTCTTTACACACTTTAGACACACCAAACACACTTACCTTTGCACTCATGCACACATCACTCACCTGAACACCGACATCTCGACCCCTCCAAGTCCTTCAACCCAACGGCCTGCCTCCTCTAACTTGGCGTGGTTTGGAGCTGTCGGGAATCCCACACTTCAAGCTTTAAAATAGGGATTAGGCTAAAAACTGCCTGTTAGCTACCTGTTAACAGGCAGTTAATTGGCACTAATCCCTTCCCGCCTCGGGTAGGCGGGTCCCAGTGTGGGGCGGGTACCCGCCTCCTTTGAAACTTACATGGAGGCAGGTTGGGGGCGGGATGGTGTCGGGACCCCCGAATTCGGGACTTTAACCCCCCGCACGCCTCCAATCCCGACTCCACGGGTCAATGAAAATCGACCCCAACGTTTCAGGTCAAAACCCTTCATCAGGACTGAAAAAGCACAGGAAATGAAACAGATTAAAAGGCCTGTTTGGGGGCTGGGAAATGGGGATGAAAGAACAAAAGAGAAGTGAAGAGACATTAAGAGGTATTCAAAACCAGTTGAGATGGTGATAGGACTAGTGGAGACAAAAGACGGCTCTAGATTAGGTGTGAAATGCGCTGGCAGAATGAGAGACAGCTGCCATGTGGGAGAGAGAAAAAGGGGGAAGGGCCAAAACAAAGGTGTGGATAAAAAATATGTAAAAATGTAATGGGGGCCGAGGTTATGATCTGAAATTGTTGAACTCGATATTGAGTCCGGAAGGCTGTAAAGTGCCTAATCGGAAGATGAGGTGCTGTTCCTTGAGCTTACGCTGGGTTTCCATGGAACAATGCAAGAGCCCGAGGACGGTGAGGTCTGAGTGGGAATGGGGTGGTGAATTAAAATGACAGGCGACCGAGAGCTCGGGGTCAAACTTACAGACTGAACGGAGGTGTTCCGCAAAGCGGTGACCCAATCTGCATTTGGTCTCCCCAATGTAGAGGAGACCACATCGTGAGCAGCGAATACAGTATACTAGATTGCAAGAAGTACAAGTAAATCGCTGTTTCACCTGGAAGGGGCGTTTGGGGCCCTGGACAATGGGAAGGGGGGAGGTATATGGGCAGGTGTTGCATCTCCTGCGCTTGCACGGGAAGGTGCCGGGGGAAGGGGTGCTGGGGGTGATAGAGGAGTAGACTAGGGTGTCTCGGAGGGAGCGGTCCCTACGGAATGCTGAAAGGGGAGGGGGAGGGGAAGATGCATTTGGTGGTGGGATCACATTGGAGGTGGCAGAAATGGCAGAGGATGATCCTTTGAATGTGGAGGCTGATGGGGTGAAAGCTGAGGACAAGGGGAACCCTATCGTATTTCCGGGAGGGAGGGGCAGGGGTGAGGGCAGAAGTGCGGGAGCTAGAACGGACACGGTCGAGGGCCATGTCAACCACGGTAGAGGGGAATCCTCGGTTGAGGAAAAAGGAAGACATGTCACAAGCACTGGTGTGGAAGGTGGCATCATCTGAGCAGATGAGGCGGAGAATAAAAGGAAAGTCGGAATGGGAATAGGGTCACTAAAGGACGGACAAGTTAAAATCATAGGCAGCAATAGCGAAATGGCAGAAATATTGAATAATTATTTTGCTTCAGTATTTACCAGGGAGACGGAGCAGGTGGACCTGACATCGGAAGAAGTGATTAGAAATGATATAACTGCAGTTAAAATTAAAAAAGGAGAAATATTAAATAAACAAATCAAACTCAAAGTGGATAAAATCCTTGGTTCAGACGGTCTGCATCCACACATTTTAAAAGAATCTAGAGCAGAGAGAGCAGAGGCACTATTACAAATATTTAATAATTTGTTAGGAAAAGGTGTAGTGCCAGAGGACTGGCGGATAGCTAACATTATATGTATAATTAAGGAGATAGGGAACTATAGACCAGTCAGCTTATCATCAGTGGTAGAAAAGATAATGGAACCCCTACTAAAGGAGAAAATAGAAAAACATCTAGAATCCAAAAATATAATAATGAATAGTTAACATGGATTCAGAAGGGAAAGTCTTGCTTAACGAACCTCACTGAATTCTTTGAAGAGGTAACAGAGAGAGTAGACAAGGGTAAAGAGAAGATATAATATCTAGATTTGCAAAAGGCCTTCAATAAGGTACCGCATAACAGACTAATGAATAAAGTCAGAGCATGCGGAGTCAGGGGACAAGTAACAGAATGGAAAGCAAGCTGGCTTCAAGACAGAAAGCAGAGAGTAGGGATAAACGGTAGTTATTCAGAGTGGCAGAAGGCGGGTAGTAGTATTCCACAAGGATCAGTGTTGGGACCACTTGTTCACAATTTACATTAATGATTTAGACTTTGGAATCAAAAACATACTGGTCCAGAAATTCGGGTCTCCACGGGTGAGTACGCACGGGGTACTCACCCGTAAGCCCAATGGAAGTGCCGGTTTCTTGCATGCACTGCACATGCGCGGGAAACCGGCACTTCCGTACCCCTGAAAGCAGGGGTTAAGAGGGCGTGCGCGGGAGAGGCTGCGTGTGCGCATCGAACTTGCGTTTTTTTTGCAGGTTTTCCCAGGAGGGTAAGTTTCCAGAATTTACACATTTAAAAAGCAGAAGTGGTGAATTAATTAAAATTAAAACATTTTTTCCACAGGTTTATTATTTTTAAATACTTTAAAGCAAGGTAAGTTTATTTTTAGCCCTGTTAGAAAATAAAATTATTTTTTTCAAAAATTTAAATTATTGTTTAAAATAGTTATTTCATGTAATTTATAGTTTATTTAAAAAATGTGATTTAAAAAAAATTATTTGAAGATTTAGTGATGTTTTGGGGCCCGTAGTATTTATAAGTTTTGACAGCTCTTCCTGTCAAACTTATGAATGGAGCATTCCCTGCTCCAATTGGCTCCCCATGGCCCACGTGATCCCAGGGGACACATCGAACTAACTGTGCCCCTGGGATACGCAAGCACTGCGCGCCGGCAGTTGGAGCAGGCCCAGGATTGGAATCCCACGCGGGCCCACAGCTCAATGGCTGGCTCGCTAGGTAAGTGCAGGTCGGGGGCTTCCACCCGCGGGAAGCCCCCAACCCGAATTTCTGGGCCAATTTCTAAATTTGCGGATGACACCAAATTGAGGGGGTAGGAGGATAATCACTACTGAGGAAGGCTGCAACAAATTACAAGAAGGCATTAATAAACTTGCAGAATGGACATATAATTGGCAAATAAATTTCAACATAGATAACTGAGGTATTACATTTTAATAATAAAAATGAGATCACATATTTCTTGGAAAATAAGAATCTAAATGGGGTACAGGTCAAAGGGATCTTGGAGTGCAAATACACCAATAACTAAAGGTTGCACCACAGGTTAGCAAGGCCGTAAAAAAAAGCAAACCAAGCACTAGGGTCTATTTCTAGTGGGATAGAATTGTAAAGCAGTGAAGTTATGCTAAACCTGTATCGAACCTTGGTTAGACCACACTTAGAGTACTGCGTACAGTTCTGGTCGCCATATTATAAAAAGGGTATAGAGGCACTGGTGAGGGTGCAAAAAAGATTTACAAGGGTGATACCAGATATGCGAGGGTATACCAATGAGGAAAGGATGAATAAGCTGGGTCTCTTTTCTCTTGAAAAGAGAAGACTGAGGCATGACCTAATAGAGGTCTTAAAAATTATGAAAGGTTTTGATAGAGTAGACACTATTTTCTGGGGTCCGTTGGGGCGCAATTGGAGGTGGGTTGGGAGAGAAATATGAAAAACCTTGGAGCGGGTTGGGGACCCACCGTCATCCTGCCCACACGTGTCTTTCCCTCGGGTGCATTTGCCAGCGTGGCAGCGACCCGAACAGCAGAGGCGGCTGAGGTAATCGAGATCATTATGAGGTACTTGTCAGACCCTTAAGCGTCCTTTTAACCCAACCTTTCCAATTTCCCTCAATGAGCATGGGAATCATGCAGCTCGGGAACCACGCCTGTGAACCTCATTAGTGCACAGCATGAAATGTACAATAAAAACTCCCACCTGACAGCTAGTCACTTTCCTAATGCAGATGCTGTTGCTGAGCGCATTGTCAGCACAGATTTAGCTTTCTCAAGGTTGAAAGTGTTTCCAGCAAAGTCAGGATCCACTGACACCTCATTGGTAGAACCTATCACATCATTGACAGATTGCTTCTGTCATCTCAACTTGACCTGCCATCGATTACATCAGAATGGGTGCCATTTATACTGTCTTACCTTGGTCCTCAGAATCGGACCACGATCAGCCCCAACACAAGCAGCTCCATGCATACCAGCAGCACCAACCTTTCCCTCAACCACCTGATGCTCCACAGGACAGAGGGCATCAGGGCAGGGCTACACCGCGTCAGAGGCGATACCCCCAACACAGGGTATAGAGGCAGAGGATGAGCCCTCAACATGACGGAGCAGCAGTGCCAAAGGAGGCTCAGGCTATCGCGCCAGGTCATCGCCGACATTTGCAGATTGCTGGAGCAAGACCTGCGGAAAGGGTGGACATGCCTTACCAGTGGCTGTCAAAGTCACCAGTGCCCTCAACTTCTTCGCCTCAGGCTTCTTCCAGGTATCTGCAGCAGACATTTGTGGCATCTCGCAGTCGACCGCCCACAGGTGCATCACACAGGTCACCAATGCCCTCTTTGACAAGTCAGCCAATTATATCAACTTTGTCACTGATGAAGCCAGTGTTACTGAGCGGGTGCTGGCCTTTGCCGCTCTGGCTGGGTTCCCATGGATGAAGGGCGTCATCGACTGCACACTTGTGGCCATCAGGAACCCATCATCACACAGAAGTCTTTGTCAACCACAAGGGCTCCACTCCCTCAATGTGCAGCTCGTCTGCACCCATAGTGTGCGCCAAATTCCCTGGCAGCTGCCATGACTCTTTCATCCTGCGCCAATCCACCCTCCCTCAGCTCTTCGCTCCTCCAAACAGACTTTCCGACTGGCTGCTTGGATACAAGGGCTATCCACTGCAGACGTGGCTCATGACACCCTTGAGGAGGCCAAGTACTGAGGCCGAGGAGAGATATAATGAAAGCCATATTTCCACAAGATGTGTCATAGAGCAGACAATATGCATTCTGAAAATGCATTTCAGATGCCTTGACAGATCTGGAGGACCCCTTCAGTACACATCAGCCAGGGTCACCAGAAACATCATGGTCTGTTGTGCCCTGAACAACATAATGCAGCAGCGAGGATTAGTGCTGCATGAGAACCAAGGCTCTGAGCATACAGCCTCTTCAGAATCAGCGGAGGAGGAGCAGGAGGAACCTGCTGTCCAGATCCCACCAGCACCCGAGCACATTGCTGCCCGGAAGGCCAGGGATGGCCTCATCATGGCCAGATTTACTTAACTTTACGTATTACACCCATACGGCTGCCACATGCTGCACCAGGCTTGCGTCGCCCCACAGCAACACCATAAAGCATCCCTACAATGATCAAACCATTTCTTTCACACTAAGCCACTTCCAAAGGTGCACACAAATTTGTTCATGACCGGAAAGTGGTGAAAATAAATAGTTGTGTGTGGCATCACAGTAACGGAAACTTTACAGAAACATTTATCAAAATACCCAAGTGGCTACCTTTGTGCATCTACTTGTGTTTCATCTTTCTCTTACGTGTGCTTCTATGATGTGCAACCCCTGTGGCTTTAGCAGAGGTAGAGGCAGCTCGCTCACTTCCCTGCTGCGACTGCTTAGATGTCCTTTGGTGGGCGTCCTCTGGGTTCTGGAGCCTGTGATGGCCCCGCCAAAGTCTGCTCATCCTGCGACTGTGCAGGGGCAGACTTGGCCATCGAGATCCGAGGAGCCATCTGAGGCTCTGACTGACGGCGGCGGGTGGGGGGGCGGGGGGGGAACGGGGGAGAAGTGTGAGTGCTTTGAGAGGAGCCCCCACTTCCATGTCCCCTCTCACCATCATCCCTCTCATGGGCCACCCGACCCTCCCTGCTGGCAAGGAGCTGGAGAGCACCTTGCTGCACAGCAGTGGGGCCATGAGGACCCACGTCCTAGAGAGGAGGTCTATGAGCCTCTGCCATCTATTCAGAAACATAGAAGGTAGGAGCAGGAGTAGGCCATTTGGCCCCTCGAGCCTGCTCCGCCATTCAATGAGATCATGGCTGATCATCCAAACTCAGTACCCTGTCCCTGCCTTCTCCCCATATCCCTTGATCTCTTTAGCCTTAAGAAATATATCCAACTCCTTCTTGAATATATTTAATGAATTGGCCTCAACTGCCTTCTGTGTTAGAGAATTCCACAGGTTCACCACTCTCTGGGTGAAGAAATTCCTCCTCATCTCTGTCGCAAATGGCTTACCCCTTATCTTTAGACTGTGACCCCTGGTTCTGGACTCCCCCACCATCGGGAACATCCTTCCTGCTTCTAGTCTGTCCAGTCCTGTTAGAATTTTATAAGTTTCAATGAGATCCCCTCTCATTCTTCTAAACTCCAGCGAGTATAAGCACAATCGACCCAATCTCTCCTCATATGTCATTCCTGCCATCCCAGGTATCAGCCTGGTGAATCTTCGCTGCACTCCCTCCATGGCAAGAAAATCCTTCCTCAGATAAAGGCGACCAAAACTGCACACAATACTCAAGGTGTTGTCTCACCAAGGCCCTATACAACTGCAGTAAGACATCCTTGTTCCTGTACTCGAATCCTCTCGCTACGAAGGCCAACATACCGTTTGCCTTCTTAACCACCTGCTGCACCTGCATGCTTACCTTCAGCGACTGGTGCACAAGGACACCCAGGTCTCATTGCACTTCCCCGTCTCCCAATCTATTGCCATTCAGATAATAATCTGCCTTCCTGTTTTTGACACCAAAGTGGATAACCTCGCATTTATCCACATTATACTGCATCTGCCATACATCTGCCCAATCACCCAACCTGTCCAAATCATACTGGAGTTTCTTGGCATCCTCCTCACAGCACACACGCCCACCCAGCTTTGTGTTGTCTGCAAACTTGGAGATATTACATCGAGTTCCCTCATCTAGATCATTAATATATATTGTGAATAGCTGGGGTCCTAGCACTGATCCCTGCGGTACCCCACTAGCCACTGCCTGCCACTCGGAAAAAGAGCCGTTTATTCCAACTCTTTGCTTCCTGTCTGCCAGCCCGTTCTCTATCCAAGTCAGTACCTTGCCCCCAATCCCATGTGCATTAACTTTACATGCTAATCTCTTATGCGGGGCCTTATCAAAAGCCTTCTGAAAGTTCAAATACACCACATCCACTGGTTCTCCCTTATCTATTCTACCAGTTACATCTGCAAAAAATTCCAGGAGATTAGTCAAACACGATTTACCTTTTGTAAATCTATGTTGACTTTGTCCGATCCTGTCACTGTTTTCCAAGTGCTCTGCTATTACATCTTTTATAATGGACTCTAGCATTTTCCCCCACTACCGATGTCAGGCTTACCGGTCTATAATTCCCCGTTTTCTACCACCTTTTTTGAATAGTGGGGTAACATTAGCTACCCTCCAATCCATGGGAACTGTCCCAGAGTCTATAGAATTTTGGAAGATGACCAGCAATGCATCTACTATTTCTAGGGCCACTTCCTTAAGTACCTTAGGATGTAGATTCTCCGTAGATAGCCATCTGTTCTCCATAGATAGCATGTGCTCCTGTGAGTGGCACATTAGCTGCTCCATGCAGGTGGGTATCCTTTCCATGGAAGAACCTACAGTCGCCATCACCTGCAACACATTGGTGCTCATGTTGGAGATGGACTCCTCCATTCTCTGGACATTTGCAGACATCGCGGTCATAAAACCTGTCAGAGCCTGCTGCATTTCTTGCTGCTGGTCCAGGAACGCCCTCTTTCTGGATGGTCCCCGAGGTTCAGCGTCTGCTTGCAGCTGAGCAGAGCTGGGAGCATCATGCGCCCTCCAGCAAGGAACCTCCACTGCTGTCCCTGTCTCCACCATCTGCTCTTGCTCACTTATGAGTTGTGAGACACCAGATGACAACACTACTCTATCTCATTGTTGCACCCACCGAGGTGTGCATATCTGCACTGGTGCTGGGTTCGCTTATGTCTGGTGACGGTGCGCCCTCAGAGGCTGGAGGCTCCTCTGAGGAGTTGTCTTCCTGTGGACCTGTGGGAGAGTAAAGAGCTGAGTTAGATATTTTATATTAAGAATGGGTACAGATACCATTATGCACATGATGAACATTCACTGGCTGCTGACATCAGTCCCCATATGAGTGACTGCTGTATGCCATGTGGCTGTATGAGATGTAATTCTGTCACCAGGTTGGTGAGATGTCCCCATCTCTCTGTCTCCCACCACCAGCTGCTCTTCGACTCCAGACACTTCCAAGGCAACCTCCTCTGCTGCTGTTATGGCCAATGATGAAGGGCCACCTCCAGTTGTCTCCCTCCCCCTCTTATTGTGGGTTCTCTTCCCCTGCAAGGAGGGAAAGGAGAGACAGTTGAGTGAGAGTGATGGAATGGGTTACATCTTTAGAGGGTGACTATGATGGAGTGTGGTGCCAATGCCAAGTGGCCTCCTTGTGTGTGGTTAGTTGGTATGATTGCATTAGGATGAGGGTGAGTGTGAGGGGTGGCTAGCTAGATGGGGATGTGATAATGTAGATAGAGAGAGGGGGATGGGTAGACGTGCAAGGTATGTTGGTGTGAGTAAGAATGTGCAGGAGTAGGGTTGGGAAGGTAGAGTGGTGGGATGTGATGATAGGCACAGCAGGATGTAGTTGAGTGTAGCTTTGTGCTCACCTTTCCTGATCTAATGAGATCATTGAAACATTTGCAGCACCACACCCAGATCCTCCTCACAACATCCCTGCTGTTGACCTCCTCTTCTATTTGGAGCCAGGCTCCTTTGATCTGTTGGGGAGGTCTCTTCTGCCCATCAGAAGGGAAGAGGACCTCCCTGTGGGCTCTCACTCCCTCCACAAGCCTATGGAGGGAGTCATCGGAGAACCTGGGTGCAGCCCTCTGTCTCAGTGCAGTCATGTTTAAAACTCTTCGCAACACTCCAATGGCGCAGTGCAGTGCCTGCACACTCCTTGATGAACCTTCAAATGCAATGTGGCCATGGCTCCTTTAAATGTCCCAGCTGAAAAGGCATCATTGATGATGTCATCAGACCTACACGATTTACTAGGGCTGGGTAAGGTGCAGGGCTGCCTTACTAGGTCCCATTAACAGAAAGTCGATCTCAGGAGTGGGATGGAATGACGAACTGGGTTTTTACCCACCACAAGGACCGCCCATACCCAACCTGCCCAGGTACAGAAAATTCCGGCCAGAGAGAATGTTTCCACTCGTGGGGGAAAACAAAACTAGAGGCCATCAATATAAGAGTCACCAAGAAATCCAATAGGGATTTCAGAAGAAACTTCTTTACTCAGAGAGTGGTGAGAATGTGGAACTCGCTACAACAGGGAGTGGTCGAGGCGAATAGTATAGATGCATTTAAGGGGAAGCTAGACAAACATATGAGGGAGAAGGGAATAGAGGGTTGTGCTGATAGAGTTTGATGAGGAAAGACGGGAGGAGGCTCAAGTGAAGCATAAATACCAGCATGGACTGGTTGAGCTGAATGGCCTGTTTCTGTGCTGTGTATTCTATGTAGTCCGATGTAATTCATTGATAGGTGTCAGCCATTGCTCAGTGGTAGCACCTCCATCC
Source organism: Somniosus microcephalus (assembly GCF_052327205.1). Classification (NCBI taxonomy): domain Eukaryota; kingdom Metazoa; phylum Chordata; class Chondrichthyes; order Squaliformes; family Somniosidae; genus Somniosus; species Somniosus microcephalus. Next base: position 46,383,815 of record NC_141012.1, on the reverse strand, counting down.
TCTGAGTCAGAAGGTTCAACTCTAACTCCACAGACCCGAGCAGAGAATCTAGGCTGACACTCCCAGTGCAGTACTGAGGGAGGGGCTGTCTTTCAGCTGAGATATTGGCCCAGAAATTCAGGTCTCCATGGGCGAGTACGCACGGGGTACTCACCCATAGGCCCAATGGAAGTGCCGGTTTCCTGCATGCACTGCGCATGCGCGGGAAACCGGCACTTCCGTTCCCCTGAAAGAAGGGATTGAGAGGTGGAACACGTGCGCCGGAGAGACAGCGCGTGCGCATCGAACTTACGTTTTTTTTTCCAGGTTTCTCCGGGAAGATAAGTCTCCAGGAGTTGCACTTTTAAAAAGCAGGCGCAAGGCCTGCTTTTTACAAGGTAAGTGGTGAATTAATTAAAATTAAAATATTTTTTCAACAGGTTTATTATTTTTAAATACTTTAAAGAAAGGTAAGTTTATTTTTAGCCCCGTTAGAAAACGTAATTAATTTTTTCAAAAATTTAAATTATTGTTTAAAATAGTTATTTCATGTAATTTATAGTTATTTTAAAAATGTGATTTAAAAAAAAAATTATTTGAAGATTTAGTGATGTTTTGGGGCTGATAGTATTTATAGGTTTGACAGCTCTTCCGGTCAAACTTATGAATGGAGATTCCCTGCTCCGATTGGCTCTCCATGGCCCACGTGATCCCAGGGGACGCCTCGAACTAACTGCGCCCCTGGGATACGCAAGCACTGCGCGCCGGCAGTTGGAGCTGGCTCAGGATCGGAATCCCACGCGGGCCCACAGCGCAACGGCCGGCGCAGTAGGTAAGTGCAGGTCGGGGGCTTGCACCCGCGGGACGCCCCCGACCCGAATTTCTGGGCCATTAAATCGAGGCCCTGCCTGCTCTCTCAGGTGGATGTAAACGATCCCACGACACTGGTCGAAGAAGAACAGGAGAGTTCTCTACGTTTTCCTGGCCATTATTTATCCCTCAACCAATGTCACTATAACAGATTATCTGGTCATTATCACATTGCTGTTTGTGGGAGCTTCTTGTGCGCAAATTGGCTGCCACGTTTCCCACATTACAACAGCGTCTACACTTCAACAGTAGTTCATTGGCTGTAAAGTCCTTTGGGAAGTTCGGAGATCATGAAAAGTGCTATAGAAATGTAAGTTCTTTCGTTCCTCCCTGTCTCCAGGGGCAGAAGGCAGGGATTTGCAAGGAGCGGTAAATCAACAGGTTTGCTCAGCAATGACCCTCTAATTCACCTGAGGAACCTCTCTGCAGAGAGCATTGGACCAAGTTCCTTAAAAGGGAAAGGCCAAGTCAAACACAGTTCTGAATTAGGAGCTAAACATCACAACCGAAGTACCCCTGATAAATACCATGGAAATCAGCTAACATTTTAAAAATATATCTCACATTCACCTTTGTTGATGAAATTGGGTACATTGATCCAGGGATCTCCATAGCTGTGGTCCAATAGATCGGAACCAGTTGCTAGTGATGCTGCCACCAGATTCACTTGGGATCAGGAGAAGATTCCTGGAGATAAAAGAAAATAAACAGCAAACGCTGGAATTGTGAAATAGAAATCGGAAGCAGCACAAATACACAGCAGGGCAATTAGCATCGGAAAGAGAAATGGAGCAAGCAGCCAGCCCTGACAAAGTATCGCACATAAATCGTTAGCCCGCTTTCTTCTTTCAGATGTTAGAAGATCGGCTCTTATTTATAATTTACTCCTCAAATCAATAACATTCTTGAACATTGAAAATCAGGTGTCATAGATTTAAGTCTGCAGTACCTGCGGTAGTATTTAAATATAGACTTAAAAGATAGAGCTTAAAAACTGAACCTGACAGTTTAGTTTAGTTGAGTTAATCAACCGTGTCACAGTTCCGAGCTCGGTATACAGGTTGATCAGACCTCATTGAATCCTAGATATCTGCACAAACTCCCACTTTTTATACCTTTCCCTTACCCCCCTCTATGTGACAATCCACACATTTCTGCATTATATGATTATACGAAAGTTAAGTGACAACCCCGTATAAGGTGAATTTCAATGAGCTTGTCCCTTACCAATAGTTTTCGTTTCCTTACATAGCGAGTTATATGTGTTAACGAGAACCCTTACTTTGTTATCTTGTCAATAGTTTCACTCTTGTTACATATAATTGCTATTCTACCAAACGAAATCTTTAATTATAAGTTTGTCTTTGATCCAGTACCATTCGGTACTAGTCAATCTCCTGCTGCTACAGAGGCCCCAATTAAATAGGCTGATGTATACCCAGGTGTTTTGCTTTGCAGAGCGAACTGCTTTTCCTGCACTTTTTATCAACTGATTAAAGTTCTCTGAAATATATGAATCACTATGAAATGACATGTCTTACTGAAGTGATTAAACTGACCGTTACTTTAGAGTCAGTCTCAGTTCCGCAGCTCAGTGGTCATTGACTTAAATTGACTTAACAGGCAAAGGTTAATGTTACTACCATATAAAGAGAAATCTGCAACTAGCAGACTTAAGAGAACTTTGATTAACTCTTTCCTTACTGTGCTGTGCACTTCCGCCATTTTCTGTTCTATTTCTTAAACTGTTGAAATACATGTTGGAATGTTGGTAGCAGTCTTGTCTCTCAGTCGGGAGACTGGTTTCAGGTCCCACTATAGATCTAACTGCACAATCTAAACCGACAGTTCAGCGCAGTCATAAGAGAATGCTGTATTGTCGGACGGGCTGTCTATTGAAGGAGATGCGAAACCAATCTGGGCTATGGCACTATTTGAACAAAAGCTCAACCAGCTCCACAAGAAACAGATGATCTGATTGCTTTTCTGTTTGTGCGAGTTTTGTTGCTGTTCCTTCTCGGGATCTGGATCACTGGTCAGCACTTATTGGCCGGATTTTGCGACCCCTATGGATGCGTACGAGGTGTGCATGCACCCATAGGGGCCGGGCAAGTGCTGGGTTTAGGCATGCGAAGCACATGCGATAAAACCCGGCACTTGCAATCTGTGAAGAATCCTCTTGACATCATCCGCCTGCGGGCGGAGAGTTCCGCTTTCTGCACAACCTCCGCCCACTGAAAGCCTTTAAAAATCTTACGCTTGGTAAAAGCAGCATAAGGCCTACTTTTACCCGCATAAGAGTTTAAAAAAATAAAAAGTTAAACATTTTCACTCATTTATCATTTTAAAATACTTTTTTAAAAAAGGTAAGTTTATTTTTAGCCCCGTAAAAAACTTGAATTATTTTTTCAGAAAAATTAAATGTGTTTAAAATATTTAATTTAATGTCATTTTAATTAATTTTAAATGTGATTTTTTTTAAATGTATTTGGGGGAAAAATTCAGTATCGCCCCGTTTGGGGGCGCCATTATCGGCCGTGCGCAAAGTTTAGCGCCTGGTGCTAATTGTCGCCCCGACGGCAAACTTGGCTTTTATCGCCCCTGGAGGTGATTGGAGCGCTAAATCAGGCGCTTCACACCTGTCTTAAGGCGCAAAGGCCGAGGAGCGAGGCGCTACCTCAGATCACTGGCGAAGCAAGGAAGGGCCAATCAAAATGAACCTGCAAAGTGCTGCTCAGTACCCAAAACTCCTTCACACAGCGTTGAATCTCTCCAGAAGTCTCTCTCTCTCTCTCAGAATGTGTGGTGCAAAAATGTCACCGACAAAAAAAGGCAGGAAGCGGTCGCCTTTAAATAGCGCTCCCCTAGTCCCTTTCTGACAGCATAACGCTGCCCTCAACCTGTCGTTGCTAGCGGCAGGCGGTAAGGGAGGGGGCGCCACTCAATATCCGGTCCGGGGCGCTAACGGGGCGTTGCGCGTTCGACTGACGTCACGATCTGCCGGCGCAGGAGATCGTGGCGGTAGTGTTTAGCACTGCTGCAAAATGTCTAGTTAATTTCGTGAGCGGCGCAAACATCGCCGCACCCGGGCGCTAGTTGCTTTGCGCCCCAATTGGCACCCTCTTAAGGCGCTAACGGGAGGCGCAAACAACTGAATTTTTCCCCCTTAATGTTTAACTGTTTTTTAAGTGATCCCCATTCATACTTTTGACAGATCCGTGCATCGAAACCTGTCAAAAGTGTGAAGGGGGGGATTCCCTTCTTTGATTGGTTCCCCATGGCCCACGTGATCCCGGGGACGCTTGTGAACCACCTGCACCCCTGGGATATCTGGGCCTCTGCGCATTTCATAGAGCAGAGGCCCAGGATCGGAAGTGTCGAGACCTACGGAGCCAGCAGGTAAGTGCATAGATTTTTTCTGATGGGAGGCATCCGCCCGCAGGGAGCCTCCGATCGGAAATTCAGGCCCAATGCCCATCCCTAGTTGCCCTGATTTGATACAACTGAGTGGCTTGCTCGGCCACTTCAGAGGGCAGTTACGAGTTAGTGTGGGCCTGGAATCACATATAGGCCAGACCGGGTAAGGACGGCAGATTTCCTTCCCTCATGGACATTAGTGAACCAGTTGGGTTTTTATGACAATCTGTCAGCTTCATGGTCACTTTAATAGTTTGTTATTTCCACATTTTTTAAACTGAATTTAAATTCTCAGACAGCCAAGATGGGATTTAAACTCACATTCTCTGGACTACTAGTCCAGTAACATAACCACTACGCTACTGTACCTGGGTCCCATGCAATGATAGCCAGAACATTTCTAGCAATGGCTTCTCCTGCAACCTGTTCACTGCCACCTCCAGAGTCCCCCAAGGATATACCACTGACCCCCTCCTCTTCCTCATTGAAATGCTGCTCCTTGACAACATCCTCTGCAGACATGGGCTCAGCTTCCACATGTATGCGGATGACATCTAGCTCTCCCTCTTCACCATCTCTCATGAATCTTCCACTGCTGGTCGACATTCAGTCTTGGGTAAGGCACAATTTCCTCCATCTAAACATTGGGAAGGCCAAGGCCATTATCTTCACCCCTGCTACGAGCTCTATGTCTGTGCCACTGACTCTAATCCCCTCCCTGGATAGGCTGAACCGATAAGTTTGTAATCTTGATATCCTGTTTCACCCCTAACTGAGTTTATGACCCCATATCCACTCCACCACAAAGCCTGGCTCCTTTCACCTCTGTAGCATCACCTGCCTGCACCCCATACCTCACCCCATCTGCTGCTGAAATTCCTATATATACCTTTGTCACCTCCAGATTCAATTACTCCAATGCTTTTCTGGCCGACCTCCCATCCTCCACCCACCATAAACTTTGGCTGGTCCAACATTCTGCTGCCCGTATCCTAGTCCGCACCAAGTCCTGCTCACTCATCATCCCTATGGTTAAATCTCTCTATGGCCCCTCCCTATCTCTGTAACCTCCTCTAGCATTGCAACCTCCTCCAAATTCTCCATTCTTCTGACTCTGGCCTCTTAAGCAACTCCCCCTCCTATCAGTCCACCATTGGAATCCGTACCTTCATCTGACCAGTCCCCACACTCTGGAACTCCTTCCCTCTGTTTCTCCACCTGACTCTCCTTTTAGACCCTCCTTAAAACCGACCTCTTTGACCAAACTTTAATTACACATCACCTGCGGTTAAGGGCAGATTTTCTTGTTGCTTCGCCGGAGCATTTGGATCGTGGCGGATAGAGGAAATCCGAGTGGGAGGGAGTTCACATCCGTACGGGAGCCGGCCCCATTTTCTGTCCATTTAAATTGATAGCTAGGCCGCCCAATTTTCGCTGTGCCAGGGTAATCCAATAACCCTAATCGCAGCAACAGGAAGAGCTGCCCCTTCGTATATCATCATTTTCATTTGACAGACAAATCATTTTTTTAAAAACCTTTTCTTCTGCTCATGTGGCCTGTACCTGAGAGAGGAGGGATGAGGGTATAAAAGCCTCCAGCAGTGTCCCTCTGAACAGGCCACAAGCAGGCACGTAACAGTGGCCCGGTTAGAGGAACCTATTTCCTGGTCTTCACTCTTCTCTATTGGGGAAGTACAACGGCTCGGAACAGATCACCACAGTGCAGATTGGTAACTCAATCAAATGGGCAACTAAATCTAAGTGACCAGCAGAGAGGAAATCTTTCTGAAGTGGCATGTAATTCTAAAAAAATGGGGACAAATTATATGATAAGTCAATGTATAAAGGGTATCTGCAGAAATAAAGTCCCATCCACTCGGTTGGCATTACTGTGAGAAGGATTCTCAGAGAGCCACTTCAACTTGTTTTCTTGGGTTACATTTAACATTTATATTTTTAATTAAATACTTCGTACCTGTGAAATAGCTCAAATACAAGGGTTAACAGACAAGGGTTAACAAACAAGAGTTAACGAGCCGAATGACCCTGAAATTGGTAGTTATGTCGCGATCACATTCATTGGTGCCCTCCAGCACTAATCCTGCCAGAGTATGCGGGGTCAGGAGGGGGTCATTTTAATTAGTATGAGCCCAGTGGACTCTCATACCTCCATACAAGCAAAATGCTCTAGTGCCTGTTGCCAACCAGGAGGGGGGGAGATGGTGGTTTTACCTGAGAAATTCTTTATTGGCATCTTCACCCTCCCTCCACCCTTCCAAAGGGAAACAATGGTAAAAATGTTAAGAAAAATGTGTTCCTCAAAGTCTTCAGGAAGGGAGTTAAGGTAAACGGCTTCACTCATAGGGCGGATGTTAATAAATGTCATTTTTAGTCCAATCAGCCTCACATTGCTGATCTATCTGCCATGTTTTTAAGGCTGACCTTTTTTATTCGTTCATGGGATGTGGGTGTCGTTGGCAAGGCCAGTATTTATTGCCCATCCCTAGTTGCCCTTGAGAAGGTGGTAGTGAGCCACCGCCTTGAACTGCTGCAGTCTGTGTGGTAATGAATGTTCTTCCAATTAAGAACATGAGAACATAAGGAATGGGAGCAGGAGTAGGCCATTCAGCCCCTCAAGCCTGCTCTGCCATTCAGTAAGATCATGGCTGATCTTCTACCTCATCTCCACTTTCCTGCACTATCCCCATATCCCTTGATTCCCTTAATATTCATAAATCTATCGAGTTCTGTCTTGAATATATCAATGACTGAGCCTCCACAGCCTTCTGGAGTAGAGAATTCCAAAGATTCACCACCCTCTGAGTGAAGAAAATTTTCCTCATCTCAGTCCTAAATGGCTGACCCCTTATTCTGAGACTGTGACCCCTGGTTCTAGACTCCCCAGCCAGGGGAAACATCCTCCCTGCATCTACCCTGTCAAGCCCTGTAAGAATTTTGTATGTTTCAATGAGATCAACTCTCATTCTTCTAAACTCTAGAGAATATAGGCCTAGTCTACTCAATCTCTCCTCATAGGACAATCCACCCATCCCAGGAACCAGTCTGGTGAACATTTGTTGCACTCCCTCTATGGCAAGTATATCCTTCCTTCGGTAAGGAGACCAAAACTGTACACAATACTTCAGGTGTGGTCTCACCAGGGCCCTATATAATTGCAGTAAGACGTCTTTACTCTTATACTCAAATCTTCTTGTAATAAAGGCCAAAATACCATTTGCTTTCCTAATTGTTTGCTGTACCTGCATGTTAACTTGTAGTGATTCATGTACAAGGACACCCAGGTCCCTCTGAACACCAACATTTCCCAATCTCTCACCATTTAAAAAATACTCTTTTCTATTTTTCCTACCAAAGTGGATAACTTCACATTTCTCCACATTATATTCCATTTGCCATGTTCTTGCCCACTCACTTAGCCTGTCTATATCCCCTTGAAGCCTCTTTGCATCCTCCTCACAACTTACAAAGCTGGGTGGGAATGTATCATCAGCAAACTTGGATATATTACATTTGGTCCTCTCATCCAAATCATTGATGTAGATTGTGAATAGCTGAGGCCCAAGCACTGATCCTTGCGGCACCCCACTAGTTACAGCCTACCAACCCCAAAATGACCCGTTTATTCCTACTCTCTGTTTTCTGTCCATTAACCAATCCTCAATCCATTCTAGTATATTACCCCCAATCCCATGAGCCCTAATTTTGTTTAATAATCCCTTGTGTGGCACCTTATCGAATGCCTTCTGAAAATCCAAATACACCACATCCACTGGTTCCCCCTTATCTATACTGCTAGTTACAACCTCAAAAAACTCTTAACAGATTTGTCAAACACGATTTCCCTTTCCTAAATCCGTGTTGACTCTGCCCAATCCTATTATTATTTTCTAAGTGCCCTGTTACCATATCCTTAATATCAGATTCTAGCATTTTCCCTACTACTGATGTCAGGCTAACTGGTCTATAGTTCCCCGTTTTCTCTCTCCCTCCTTTCTTAAACAGTGGGGTTACATTTGCTACCTTCCAATCCACAGGAACCGGTCCAGAATCTATGGAATTTTGGAAATGAATGTTCTAAATGGATATTACATGATAGGCCATTAAATCTGATGTTTATGACGTGGTGTGGAGCTCAACCTGGTGCTGAAAAGTGTCACACTAAGTGACTGGACATGGGTTTTGTGTCCACATCTCAATGCACGTTGACTCAGTTCAGGAGCATTGAGAGACCCCTGAGGGTCACTGTATGGTGGTAGGGGGAGGAGTGAGGAACCTAAAGAGAGAAGGAAAACAACATTAAAATGGATCTGACCATTGATTGAGAAGGAGCTGACACCGAAAGACAGTTTGTTCAACAATCATCTTAATCATTTTATTACCACTTGAAGTGGTACAAGACGGGGCTCTGGCAATTTGCCTTCTGATAGTCCCTACCTCTGTAAGAGGAATGTTTTACTATTGCTTGCTGCCTTCCTCTATCCATGTGGTGGAGCCTAGTTAGATATATTCTCTGCTCAAGAAAATCAAAGCAAACCACCTTCGATGTCTCCTTTCACAGTGAAATGGTTCCCAGGGCATCAGATGTGATGAAAATTTCTGCTTATAGTTTTCCTACTTTCAAATACCTGGGTTTAAACCGGACACTGCTCGTTTACGAACCAGAAAATGGTGGAACATTCAATCCATCAGCAAGAATCAGACAGGCACCCTGTCCATGAACTAGCCCTATTGATGGTGGGGTCAACCTGGCTTCAATGTCACTGCATACAGCTTTACTCAGACATTAGTGATCTTGTGCTAATTTTCTTCCATTTTCTTTTCTTCATCTCCCCAGGTCTTGCACCACCTCTACTGGAATGGGCAGCAGGTAACCTGCTCCCAGACCTCCAATGGTCTCGCTCTGAGACCAATCACTGGAAGATGCTTGAAAGCGCCCCAGATGCCATCTCCCTCTGATTTGCCCCTCCTGCATCTGTTTGGCCTCCGCTTGCTACCATCTTCCTGATATCATCTGTGGCTGAGATCAGGAGCTGTGATGACTAGGACAAGGGATTGGGCATACCACACTGCACAAAATCTTGGGAACGTCTTTACTTACTGGGATTAGTGTGACTTACCTCATAACTAACACGAATTTGAGTTAAAAGTCCTCAAAGTAGCGAAAATGCCAATTTCTGAATAATGGAAAATCACCTGCCCTAATGATGGGGGATGAATCTTTGTTTCTTCAGAGACACCTTGGGGACAATTTGAACCGAGAACACCTGTCGGGAAACTGACGGGATCGGGTGCAACGCTAGTTTTACCCCCGCCCGATTTCTCTTTCCATTGAGAGTAATATTGGGTGGCTATGGGATTCCCGCCCAGCAAATTAGATTAAAATGAGTGCCCTGTATGATCTGCATCTCATTCCCTACTAGAGGTGAGTGCTCACCATTATGAAAGCCTCTCAGCTTAAAACTAATGGTAATTGTTGCCAAATCGTAATCTATTATTTGTTGCACAGCCGATTTAATGACTAATTTCATGACTTGTTTCCCCCTTTAAATATATATATTTTTAAGAGATTGCGAGACGGTAATCAGCCCATGTTGCTGGTCACTTCATCCCCAAGCCCATATTACAATTGGTTCACTGAGTGTCACAGAATCACAGAATCACAGAAACCCCACAGTGCAGATAGAGGCCATTTCGGCCCATCGAGCCTACACCAACACATATCCCACCCGATCCCCGTAACCCCACGTATTTAATCCCCCTAACACTAAGGGTCAATTTTATCATAGCCAATCATCCTAACCCGCACATCTTTGGACTGTGGGAGGAAACCGGAGCACCCGGAGGAAACCCACGCAAACACGGGGAGAATGTGCAAACTCCACACAGACACACACAGAACAGGAGGAGGCCATTCAGCCCCTTGAGTCGGTTCTGCCATTCAATTAGATTATGGGCAATCTGAACCTCAACTCCAGTTCCCCACCCTTGCTCCATGTATCAGCAATCTTCTTGTACGAGGCCCCTTGGGTCAGAGCGATCATAATATGATCGAGCTCTCAGTCGAGATGGAGAGTGAGGAAATTGAATCAGAGACTAAGGTCCAGAACTTAAATAAAGGGAATTACGAGGGTATGAGACGGGAATTGGGTAAGATTGATTGGGTGGTGTTTCTGGGGGGATTGACAGTGGATAGACAATGGCAAGCATTCAAAGATAGAATGGAAGAATTCCAGAACATGTTTATACCGGTTTGGCATAAAAATAAACCTAAAAAGGTGACTCAACCGTGGATAACGAGGGAAATTAGGGACAGCATAAAATCAAAAAAAAGGGCATATCAACTGGCAAAAAAAAGCACCAGACCGGAAGATTGGGGGCAGTACAGGATACAGCAAAAGAGGACAAAGGGATTAATCAGGAAGGGGAAAATAGAATACGAAAGTAAACTTGCAGCAAACATAAAGACAGACTGCAAAAGCTTTTATCGGTATATCAGGAGGAAAAGACTGGTAAAATCCCAAGTCGGTCCCTTGCAGTCCGATTCGGGAGAATATATAATGGAGAATAAGGAAATGGCAGACCAATTAAACTCATACTTTGGTTCTGTATTCACAAAGGAGGACACAAATAACCTCCCAGGAATATCGGCAAACATAGGGACTAATGAGAGGGAGGAGCTGACAGAAATTAGTATCTCTAGGGATATGGTGTTGGGTAAGTTGAGGGGACTGAAGGCCGACAAATCCCCGGGGCCTGATAAACTACATCCTAGGGTACTTAAGGAGGTGGCCCTGGAGATAGCAGATGCTCTAAGGATCATCTTCCGGAACTCCATTGACTCGGGAACAGTACCCGTGGATTGGAGGGTAGCTAATGTTATCCCAATATTTAAAAAGGGGGGTAGAGAGAAAGCAGGGAATTATAGACCAGTAAGCCTTACATCGGTTGTGGGCAAAATGCTAGAGTCCATTATTAAGGATAAAATAGCGGAGCACTTGACAAATGGGGAAAGGATCGGACAGAGTCAACATGGATTTACAAAGGGTAAATCGTGTTTGACTAATCTGCTGGAATTTTTTGAGGAAGTAACTGGTAAAATAGATGGGGGAGAGCCAGTGGATGTGGTGTACCTTGACTTCCAGAAAGCCTTCGATAAGGTTCCACACAAAAGATTATCATGCAAAATTAAGGCTCATGGAATTGGGGGCAAAGTATTAACGTGGATAGAGAACTGGCTGGCGGATAGAAAACAGAGAGTTGGAATAAACGGCTCGTTTTCGGAGTGGCAGGCAGTGACCAGCGGGGTGCCGCAAGGATCTGTCCTGGGACCCCAGCTGTTCACAATATATATAAATGATCTGGATCAGGGAATTGGATGCAATATTTCCAAATTCGCTGACGACACTAAACTAGGAGGAGGGGTGGGCTCTGATGAGGATGTCAGGAGGCTACAGTGCGATTTGGACAGGTTGGGGGAATGGGCGGATACATGGCAGATGCACTATAATGTGGATAAATGCGAGGTTATCCACTTTGGGGGTAAAAACAGGAGGGTAGATTATTATCTAAATGGCAATAGATTGGGAGATGGGGAAGTGCAGAGGGACCTGGGTGTTCTTGTGCACCAGTCACTGAAGGAGAGCATGCAGGTGCAACAGGCGATTAAGAAGGCAAATGGTATGTTGGCCTTCATATCAAGGGGGTTCGAGTATAGGAATAGGGATACCTTACTACAGCTGTACAAGGTGCTGGTGAGACCGCATCTGGAGTATTGTGTACAGTTTTGGTCGCCCCATCTGCGGAAGGATGTTCTTGCCATGGAAAGAGTGCAACGGCGATTCACCAGGCTGATACCTGGAATGGCGGGAATGACCTACGAAGAGAGATTAAATAGTTTGGGCTTGTACTCACTGGAGTTTAGAAGATTGAGAGGGGATCTCATCGAAACATATAAAATTATGGCAGGCCTGGACAGGCTGAATTCAGAGAGAATGTTTCCAATGGCCGGGGAGCACAGAACCAGGGGCCACAGTCTAAAAATAGCGGGCAAATCATTTAAAACAGAGATGAGGAAGAATTTCTTCACTCAAAGAGTGGTGAGCCTGTGGAATTCCCTGCCACAGAGGGCTGTGAAGGCTAATTCAATAAATATTTTCAAGAGAGAATTGGATATATTTCTGAAGGCTAAGGGGATTAAGGGTTACGGAGAAAAGGCGGGGACGGGGTACTGAACTGGTAAGATCAGCTATGATCTCAGACGAAGATCAGCCATGATCTCATTGAATGGCGGAGCAGGCTCGAAGGGCCGAATGGCCTACTCCTGTTCCTATCTCTATGTTTCTATGTTTCTATGTACTTTGATACCTTGACCTGACAAAAATCGATCAATCTCAGTCTTGAACATTACAATCCAGTGACTTTTGGGGACAGATTTCCAGATTTTTGCTACACTTTGCATGAAAAAGTGCTTCCTGATTTCACTCCTAAATGACCTAATGTTAAGATGATGCCTTCTTGTTCTGGATTCCCCCAGCAGAGGATGTAGTTCCCTATTAAATCCTTTAACATTTTAAACACCTTGATTAGATCTCCCCATACTCAAGTAAATACAAACCAAGTCTATGCAACCTGTCCATATAACTTAACCCTTTGCCCCTCGGTATCATTCTGCTGAATCTGCGCTGTATCCCCTCCGGAAATATTATTCCTGCGGTGCAGTGCCTAAAACGGAATGCGGTCACTCCAGCTGGGGCCTGACCAAGGCTCTGTACAACTGAATCATCGCTTCCATCCCTTTGTATTCCAGCCCCCTGGAGATAAAGGCCAACATTCCATTAGCCTTTTTGATTGCTTTTTGTACCTGTGCACTAGCTTTTCGTGATTTGTGTACGTGGACACCTAAATTACTTTGCTCCTCCACAGTTACAAGTCTCTCGCCATTAAGAAAATATTCTGAGTTATCTTTCTCTGATCCAAAGTGGATGACCCCACACTTGCTCACACTGAACTCCATCTGCCATAGTTTTTTCCACTCAATTAATCTATCCGTGTCCCTTTGTAACTTCCTGTTCCCATCCACACAACTTACTGTGCCTCCTAACTTAGTGCCATCTGCAAACTTGGATATACAACTCTCTATTCCTTCATCCAAGTAGTTTTAAATAGAAGAAAAGTAGCTTAAGAATTTTGAGAATTACAGTATAACTTCACTATAATAAAACATGCTTAGAACAATCGCAATGGCAAGACCTGATTTTTCAATGGAAATCAGCCCTAATATAACAAACTCAAACATAATCGACCTGGACTGATCTGAGCATATTGTTGGAATTCAAGCTGAGGCTAATTGAAAGATAACCCATTGCAGTGAGAATCCCACATGATGTATGCATTTGCTGCCTGATAAGACGGCCCACCTTCTGCACACAAAGTGCAATGAAGTACTGGCATGAGCAGACACCTGCAGCTTGGCAATCTGCATGAAGACGGTGAGTAAGATATTGGCCGAGATTTTCTGGGGTGTCAGCGGGCAAGATCAGTGGCGGGCCAGGTGGGAAAATGTTGTTTTTGACAGTGGGTTGGGAACCCTCAGTCAACCCACCACAACATGCCTTTCCCAAAGTCGGGTCTGTCAGCGCTGAGCAGACTGGACAGGCAGCAGCGGGTGACCCAATTAAACTCATAAGCATCTAGTTGACAGATGATTAACAGGATTTTTTAAAATTAACTTTTGACTTTAACTTCATGGCCACGGGAACCATGCTGTTCGGGGACCACGGCTGTCAACCTGAGGTGGAAGTTCAGTGTCCATTGCCCCAGCTGATTACTTGACAGCTTCAAATGTACAGTAAAAGCTCCCACCTGACAGATCATCTCTTTCCTCAGCCATAAGCTATTTCTCAGTCCATTTCCAGCACAGATTCTGCAGTCTTTTCACTTTCCATCCAGTCTCACCTCATTGGAAGAACTCTCTCACCATTGACAGAATGCTTCTGTCATCTGTACTTCACCTGCCATCTATTCCATCAACATGGGTGCCCTTTATATTGTCTCAGCTTGGTCCTCAGAATCCGATCACGATCAACCCCAACACCAGCAGCACCAACACCAACCTTCTCCGCAATCACCTGATGCTGCACAGGACAGAGGGCATCAGCACCCGAGCACATTGCTGCCCGGGAGCCCAGCGATTGCCTCACCATGGCCAGATTTACTTCACTTGACGCTGTGCACCCTGGTTGCCACATGATGTGTCAGGTTGGCACCACCCCACACCAACACCATAAAGCATCCCTACAATATACAAGCCATTCCTTTCACGCTCATCGCCATTGCAGGGGGTACCGTTATGTCTCGCCATTCACTACAACTCACTAAGCCACTTCCAAAGATGCACACAAATCTGTCCAAGAATGCAATGTTAACAGAACATTAACAGAAACTTTAAATGAACATTGGTTAAAACACCCAAGTGCCTACCCTTGTGTGTTGTTAGTTGGTATGATTGCACTAGGATGAGGGTGAGTGTGAGGGGTGGCTAGTGAGATGGGGAAGTGATAATATAGATAGAGAGGGATGGGTGGACATGCAAGGTAAGTTGGTGTGAGTAAGGATGTGCAGGAGTAGGGTAGGGAAGGCAGAGTGATGGGGATGTGATGAGAGGCACAGCAGGATGAGTGTGACTGTAGCTTTGTACTAATGTTTCATGATCTCATGAGATCATTGAAACGTTTGCACCATTGCATCCTCCTTGTGCCCTCCTCTGCAACCAGGTTGTGTTGGTCTCCTGGAGAGCTCTCTTCCACCCATCGGAAGGGAAGAGGACCTCACTGCGTGCTTTGACTTCCTCCATAAACATATGGAGGGAGTCATGGGAGAACCTGGGTGTAGCCCTGCACCTCTGTGCAGTCATTGTCAGTGTTTGCAGCACTTCAATGCTGTAGAACACGGACAGCACAAATGTCAAAAGAAAGTTGGCCATGGTCCCTTTAAGGAAACCAGCTGATGACGTATCATGAATTATGTCACCAGACCCGCTTCCTCTAATTGGACTGGGAAATGCACTGGGTGGGGTTAACAAGCCCTATCAATGGAAATTAATTTTCCAGAGCGGGATGGAACTAGCAGCGGGGCCGCAAACTGCCACCGACCCTGGCCGCACCGGACCCTCCGAGGTAAGGAAAATCTCGGCCATTGTCTTTGTCTCTGAAAGCAACACTTAAATCATCGATGATCTGGACCATAAAAGCAAATTGCAAACCACAATCCACAAAGATCTCGGCTTGGCAAAGAGTACTGCTGTAACTGTGTGGGCCGACAGATGAAACATCACGCCTGGTATCATCGAAGATCAAATGTCAATCCAGTGAAAACAAATCCATACTGTGACTCATGAATATCTTGATGAAGGAATCTATCACTGGCTGAAAACAGCCAGAGAAACGTTCCAGTATTGGATGATGTGTTACACGCAAAGGCCAAACGATTTGCCTGTTCTTTAGGTATCGAAAGTTTCAAATGTTCAAATGGATGGCTGGATCACTTTAAGCAGCAGCATGATGGGATGACTATCATCTTCTTCTTCTTAGGCAGTCCCTCAGAACCGAGGATGACTTGCTTCCACACTAAAAATGAGTTCTCGGGTGACTGATGAGTCCAATGCAGGACCTACAGTCTCTGTCACAGGTGGGGCAGACGGTGGTTGAAGGGGTGGGTGGGTGGGGTGCTTGGGTTGACGTGCACTCCTTGTGCTGCCTGCGCTTGTCTTCCGCTTGCTCCTGGCGAAGAGACTCGAGGTGTTCGGCACCTTCCCAGATGCTTCTCCTCCACTTTGTGCGGTCTTGGGCCAGGGATACCCAGGTGTCGGATGACTATCACCCCCAAGTCACACACCCTCCCGGCTTGGACATTTATCGCTGATCCTTCATCGTCGCTGGGTCAAAATCCTGGAACTCCCTCCCTAACAGCACTGTGGGAGTACCTTCGCCACACGGACTGCAGCGGTTCAAGAAGGCGGCTCATCACCACCTTCTCAAAGGCAACTAGCGACGCTCATATCCCCAAAATTAATTTTTTTTAATGACTTAAAATTTAAAACAGTAATAATAGTGTAGTTTTCTTAACAGAATAAAATGATGTTCAATTTAAATTGGTAATTTCTTCATTTTTCTGATGCAGCAAATGGCCAAACCCGACTATGATGAACATCCTGATATAACGACCCTTTCTGCTGGTTCTGTGGGGTGGGGGTCATTATGGTGAAGCTCGAATGTGAAATCAAAATGGCAAGATTGTGATATTACTGGCACTGTTTTCTTAGGAGGCTGCTCAGGGCACTCCAGGCACGTGTGTATGCTGTTCCACTGCGGGAAACCTCACAAGTAAGCTTGATCCGGCCGTCACCTGCTGTCCCCACACACACGCACATTTCAGGAGGAGGCACCAATCTCATTAGATTGAAGGGCAGCTCCCCGTGCTACCCATGCATTGCGAGGTGCAGATTAGCCATAATTAAACAGGCAGCGTGCGTTTCATTCTGATCTGGCTGAACACATTTCTGAATTAATTGCAGTGGAAGCAAATTAATTGCGGCTCACGTGTGCCAGAATACCGGGAGGTGGAGCTTGCTGCACACACTCCGCTTTTAAACACAGACTCGTGGAGCAGGCAGGGAGATGCTGTTAACTGAATGTGGGCATCGATTGACAAGTATTCAAGTGCCAGTCCGCGTGTGTATGAGAGGCACAGAGGGGGGCAGAAAGGAGCGAGTGAAAGCAGGCGAATGGCACAGACTTGCACTTACATGTTGCTGTACATGTGTGGGTCTTTCTACCCTTCTTACTCTAGATTATTTCCCCTCACTTATCTTAGATTACGCTTATGGGCAAGTCCCAGCTCACCAAACCTTCCAATGTCTAATCTTGGTAAACTTCCAGTAATGCATCTGGGTAAATGAGCAGCGAGCCCCGTTTTTGGTAATTGCTTTTAGATCCTGGACTGTCGTAAACCTCCAAAAGTGGCCACTTTAAAAAGTTTTATCAGTGCTATAAGGCAGTAGGAAGTCATCCATCCAACTCATCTAGTAGAATCAAATCATACAAAAAAGCTGCAGGCATGAAATGGCTAGAGGTCCACTCAGCTTCTGCAAGCCCCAGTCTGCTCTGGCCTTGACCCTGACCCAAATACTAGGGATAGGGTCACTTGCATTAAGGCAGGCGGGCGCCAACATCGTTCAAGGAGCTTCCTGAGCATCTGCCCTGTGGGGAGGGACGGGGTAACTGGAATTTCGGAGCACCACCTTGTCAGTCCCATGGGGATGTGGGCTGACTCTGGCCAAAGATCGGAGAGTTAGGATTATTGTTAGACCGTGTTGGGCAGCTGCCACCGTCCTGATGCCAATCAGACGCAGGGGGTGCCTGTGTACTTGGCATTCGCGCTGGAACAGGTGGCATTTCAGGTGGGCGACATCATTCCAGAGGCCACGCCTCCTCTGCCGATGTCAGCATGGAGCAAATGGAAAAATACCCGCGCCCCTCCCGTCATAGCTTCCCATTGGGAATATAAAGGAGCAGAGACCTGAAATTAATAGGGTCTTCGCCCCAAATTCCAACCCCACCCTTTGCCCAGCCTACATCAAATGCCTCCAGACTTTGGCACCGGGTCAGCAGTGGGTCGCAGCAGCACGAGCAAGTCCCAGCCTAAACGCACTTCGCGCCTGTTCTGCGCAAGTTTGACCCGAATTTATTTTCCTGGCTCTTGAAAGAAAGCAATAACTTGCATTTCTATAGCGCCTTTCATGACCTCAGGAATTCGCAAAGCGCTTTACAGCCAATGACGCACTTTTGAAGTGTATTCACTGTTGTAATGCAGGGAACGTGACAGCTCATTTGTGCACAGCAAGATCCCACAAACAGCAACGTGATAGTGACCAGATAATCTGTTTTTAGGTGTTGGTTGATGGATAAATATTGGCCAGGACACCAGAAAACTCCCCGTCTCCTCTTCAAAATAATGCCATGGGATATTTTACATCCACCTGCTAGAACAGATGGGGCCTCAGTTTAACATCTCATCCGAAAGGTGGCAACTCCGACAGTGCAGCACTCTCTCAGCACTGCACTGGAGTGTCAGCCTAGATTTGTGTGTTCAGGTCCCTGGAGTGGGACTTGAACCCACAACCTTCCGACTCAGAGGCGAGTGTGCTGCCCACTTTTTAAAAAAAATTATACTTTATTGAACATTAAGAACATTTACAACATCGTGATCATTACATTGTATGATACAAATCAATTCCACCGCCCTCCACAGCCATTCCGCCACCACATTTTAACATCAAAACCTGAAGAGACTGCTGCCCACTGAGCCACGGCTGAGTTGCAAGGTTGTCCAGCTCTGCCGTCGAGAAACGAGAACCAAGGCTGAGATTTTCTCTCCTGAACCAAATAGTAAGACTTTTGGCTCCTGGTCGAGCTGGGGAAGGGCCGATTCACCAGCGACAGGGAACCCTCCTGATCGGTGCGGCTCGAGTGTCACACAGCAGCCACCTGTTGCCACATTTTACCTGTGTCACACCTAACACTTGGCGTTACTGGTAAAAATGCAGCAAAGATTTGAAATAACTATGGACAAGGGGTGGGGGGGGGGATTTAAAACTAATTTCCTGCATCGCACAGGCCTTTTATGAAGTGTTATTAATGAAACTCATTTCAAAGCTAAATGGGCGCAGTCTGGGTTGTGATTGTGTTCTGATGTAGTGTAAATAGAACTCCATTATTTCAATGGGAAACAGCTGCTGTCTGATTAACAGCATATGTTACCATGATGGCAGCTTCATCATAGCGCCTTCACTCCGCTAATGAACCAATGGCTCCTCCTTGTTTCGAGATGCTCACTGCAAGTCGCCTTTATCCTGCTGCTGTTTCCACCTGCAGCTTGACACTCACGGTTTGTGTTCACAGAGCTAGACCTGCTAGCAGCACAGATGTCACCAGAAGTGACCCCTAATCAGGCAGTGAGCCAACTTTCACCTGATGTCTGTTTATCTGAAGTGATAATTGATGCTTCATCCCCCACCTCGAGCTCACTAACTGTTCCCAGTAACAAAAGGGATGAAGGTACCAGTCATTGAACTTTCTAAATCCTCCCCCCGCCCCAAATAAAAAACGACTTGGTGTTCCATGGAATTCTGCACTTTCTGGGCCAGCTATTTCTCTTAACGATTTCAGCTCCCATGCTGTGGAGCAGGAACAGATGTTATTGCTGTAACCCTATTCTTCCTAATTCAGGTCATTTCATTCAAATGATCTGATCGTTCAAAATATGTTTTAACTAAATTCCTCCTTCGTGTTATTCACATTGCTTAATTCAAATTACTGGATAATTCATTGTCTTATTGATCAGGTTCAAATTATGAGTGTAAAGTATTGTATTATACTAATTATTACATTATTATATTACTAATTGTACTAGTTATACTACAAATTAGACTTCTAAAATTAATACTTTGCAAATTAAGTTAAAAGTTTTAAAACTTTACTTCTGCTCTGCCTGTTCCCCGTTTCTTTCCTTTCTACCGTTTCTGCTCAGTTTTATATTTATTTCTACTTTTAATATTTATGTATTTTATATTTAAATATTCATTGTACCTCCATAGACCAGATCTCCAATCACTCGCTTCAGCCAGGTTGAACCTATCACTATTTTGTTAAGCACCGTACACGTCAAAAAACTCTGACCATTTGACAAGTTGGCTCATTGATGGTTCAGGGATCAGCTACCCAACGGATTAACTGGGAGCCCAAGGAACTAGATACCTTTGTCAGAATGGATAATGCAGCTCCAACTTGGGCTGCGAGTGCTGAGCTTGAGGATATGTAAAGATTAACAAGCCTCCAGAAAGACGAGAGATTAGAAGGAGCTTTTTTCCCACACAATTGGTGGGTCTGTGGGATAGTCGCCCAGAAAAAGCAGTTAATACTGTCTGATGAACAGCTTTCATTAAGTTTCATGGGTTGAAGGTCACCTGTGCACCATTTGTAGTCTACTGTTTAATGAGCTTGTGTCAAACCGTTGCGCGGATACTTTAACAAAGCCTGTTCCTTTTTAAATGTATTAACCACATTGTTAAAACGAGGAGATTCAAACCTTCGGAAGAGCATTAGGTTACGGACGGAATCGAGGGTCCTAAAGATAAACATTGAGCGAGATAATTGGATGCTGAGTGGGACATAATGGGTCCTGATGGACCATGGAAATGTCAAGTCAAGAAGGCAATTGGTCAAAGATTATAAAATGTAGCATAAGGTCAGCCAGAAATATTAAAGTTTTACTCGCCTTGAGGGCAGCCATGTATGTCCTTTCCCCAGGTGATTAAATGCGTTGGAATAGAATCTGTGAGGCAGTAGATTGTACATGGTCTGTGGAAAATAGTTCCCAATGGCCTTGTCTTGTTCCTTGCTTTCTTATGGTTTTTTTCCCCTCATACTTTGTAATTCAAGATTCTCAGAAACCTAGATATAGAATACACTGAAAGTAAAAGAAACCCCAACCAACGCAGGGAACCCACGTACACACTTCAAGGTAGGACAGCTGGTTCCCCGCGTTACCCCACAGCTAAAGGGAGCAGACTCGGGAATAGTCACAGCCGCCTGTTAGCGAGTGAGGCTCCATCCGAGCCACAGAAAGGTAGCTTTTAATGCATTGCTTCCTTATTTTGAGCCCCATCTCCTCTAATCCCATCCCTTGCTCGTTCCCTCGTATACTTTTATTATCTTTTTTACAAACAATTTACTGCGGATGCATAGGAAATGAAACAGAAAATGCTGGAAATACTCAGCAGGTCAGGCGACATCTGTGGAGAGAGAAACAAGAGTTAACGTTTCAGGTCTGTGACCTCCCGTCAGTCTGGAATATTAACTCTGTTTCTCTTTCCACAGATGCTGCCTGACCTCCTGAGTATTTCCAGCACTTTCTGGTTGTTTTTAATCAAACTCCTGTCCAGTTTGCATTTAAATGATATGCAGTCACTGTGGTGGGGTGGGGAAAGAACATTTTAGGTTCAAATGAGGCTGTGGCGGTACCACTGGTTGTCCCTTACATTGAGATATAGATAATTCCCTTTAACTTACCTTACTGTATGTGTCTGTTACTATACTCGGGCTTCTCTCCTGTACTCTGCGTCATGACGTCAGAGCTCGGAACCTTCCAACAGTCGAGCTCGGAACCTGCTGGCAGTCGAGCTCGGAAACTGCTGGCAGTTGAGCTGGGAAACTTCTAGTTAGTCTTCGTGGCATCCCTGCTGGGGAAAGACCTACACCACGGTGCTCCTACAGTCAGCCATCTTACCTGCTACCTTACCTGTTGTATTTAACCTGTTCCTGTAAATAAACAACTTATTTATAGTTCGTCGAAGTCGAACTCGATTATTTAGTGGCGATGCACACGAATCGCTACAAGGCACTGTTTGAATAAGTTTGTTCCAACTTCACCCTTCATTCTTCTAGTGATGTTCCTCAGCCCCCTTGGCACCAATTTGCCAACCAGTGGAGACACTGGCCGTGGTTTTCGACTGCTGCACGCCCATTTCTCTCCAGGAAGACAAGCAACTGACAGTGAAAAACTGAAAGGGTTCCTCGGTTCCCCTTTCCCCGGGTGTCCAAGGGCCACCTGATGCAATCTTCAGGCGTGCCTTTGAATGGGCGCACAGCATGTACGCCCGGAATGCCGGTTGTAGGACCCCATTTGCAATTTATTTTAGGTACATTATAATCGCTCAACCATTGGTGGCCGTGCCTTCTGTTGCCGAGGCCCCAAGTTCTGGAATTCCTGGCCTAAACCTCTCCGCCTCGCAAGCTCACTCTCTCCTCCTTTAAGACGCTCCTTAAAACCTACCTCTTTGACCAAGCTTTTGGTCACCTGCCCTAATTTATCCTAATGTGGAAATTTTTGTCTTAAAATACTGGTGTGCAGCTCCTTGGGATGTTTTACTACGTTAAAGGCGCCATATAAATACAAATTGTTGTTGTTGTTGTCCAAATGGGCAAAGGTTGTTCCGCGATCGGCCTTCCCATTTGTACCGGGCGGAAGGACTGCCCAAGGCCTTTCCAGAAACTAACCCCCCTTTTACTACTGACTCCTGGCTGGCTCGCCCTTGGAGCCTCCAGATTTCCCACCACCCGGTGCGGCCAGCTACTCGTTAGCGTGCAATTAGTGCTCGGCAACTCACCTAAATTATGCTGTTGAGGCCCAAACCTGAAAATTATTCAGGTCTCCCAATGCTAGCTTCAGACAGGCAGGTGGCATGGGCACTTTGCCAACTTCATGCCCATTTTGGGTGGCAATTAAAAATCACCCCCCCCATCTTTCACTATTCACCCCGTCAAAGTCTTTCATAAATTTGACAAAATTTACGAGATCACCCTTAGCCTTCCCTGTCCCAATTTTTTCAGCTTTTCTTCATAATTATAACCTTTCATTCTAGCGAATCTTCGCTGTACTCTTTCCTTGGCTCTTCCTGTAATATGGTGCCCAGAATGCGGCCTAACCAGTGGCTGGTACAAACTCACTTCCTTGACACTGTCGTTCAATCTGATCGGTTTTTGACCCAAGATGGGCTTCAATTTCGGACAGGAAGGACTGAACCTTAAAATAATCTTCCTTCAGGTGGCTGCTGATGGTTCTACTCTAAGGAATCGCTCTTCTGAAATATCTAAATCAGCTCCAGCCAACCCACACCTCTTTTAATGTGATAGTTGCTCGATGGGTCTCTGAAAGAAGAAAGACTTGCATTTATATAGCGCCTTTCACAACCTTGGGACATCCCAAAACACTACAGCCAATGAAATACTTTTTTTGAAGTGTAGTCACTGTTGTAATGTAGGAATGTGCAGCCAATTTGAGCACAGCAAGCTCCCAGAAACAACAATGTGATAATGACCAGATCATCTGTTTTTAGTGATGTTGGTTAAGGGATAAATATTGGCCAGGACACCGGGGAGAACTCCCCTGCTCTTCTTTGAAATATTGCCATGGGATCTTTTACATCCACTTGATAGGGCAGATGGTTTAAAGTCTCATCCAAAGTAAAATGGAATAATACATTTCTCAGATGGATGAAGGAAGGAAGTCCTACAATCGGCGATGGTATTCACACGGATCTCCTTACTCAGAAAGTGCCGTACATGGAGATAATGAGAAGTCAGCAGCTGCTTTGTTCTTAAGAAGCAGAGGGCATCATTCTTCAGTTTATTTAATTTGGAGGAATTCCAATCCATGACTGAATTTATTGGATTTTAGGAATCGTGGGTTGACCCTTGGAGATACTCTTTGCAAAAGAAACATTCATGGGATTCTGTGTTTCCTACCTTACAATAGTGACTACATTTCAAAAAGTACTTCATTGGCTGTAAAGTGCTTTGGGATGTCCTGAGGTCATGAAAGGTGCTATATAAATACAAGTTCTTTCTTTCTTTGACATTGGATCTTCAGCCCAGATTATGTGTGCAAGTGCTGGAGTACAGCTTGAACCCACAATCTTCTGCCCCAGAGATGGCAGCGCCAACGACTGAGCCAAGCTGACATTTGAATGTTAATTATGTTAACCAACGTGTGAAACATTGACCTAATTGCCAACATGAGAATGTCATCGTCGAGATGAAAAGAGAAGCTCCAGATGTTGGGAGGACACAGCAGCTGGGCCAGTACCTGAGAGGGAAAGGGCAGATCAATATTTTGAGGGAGGAGCTCTCTGCTGGGTTCTGGTTAACAAGTTGACTTGAAATGTTAAAAGGACAGTGGAAGCAGATTCAATAATAACTTTCAAACAGGAATTGGATAAATTTGCAGGGCTATGGAGAAAGGGCAAGGAAATGGGACTAATTGGAAAACTCCTTCAAAGTGCCGGCACAGCCAAGATGGGGCGAATAGTCTCCTTCTGTGGTGCATCATTCTATGATTCTATATATTCCAGATGCTGACCAACCTCCTTTGCATCTTTAGCATTTTTGGTTTCTGAGAAGGTTGCCAACCTTAAGGTCATGCTGGGTGCTACAAAAACTTCTTACAGTTGTCAGAAATGGTTTTGCCGACTATTTTAGAAGAGACCTTAACTGGTAGCAGGCAAAGGAATTTCAGAAACGCAGTAAGCACTTGTGCACTATTGTTCCATAAAGTACTTTCAAGACTATTGTGTTCACAAAATGCCATCAGGCACTTGCCTTTGATGCTATTGTGTCAGTCAGCACCTTCCCCAACACAGTGATAATCCCTCTGTAGGTCATGCACTAATCGACACAGAGCAGTCTAAAAGCTTAGAGAGAGAACGTTACACTGGCAGGCTAAACATCTGCTGGGCCTTCTAATGCCTGTGTTTCTCCTCAATCATCATCAATCTGTTGACTACCCGTTCCTGCAGTTCTTATTCCATTAAGCTGGTTATTGTTTTCTGTATCTTAGCCATCTAATCATTGCCAGAGAATCACCTCCAATGGCTTCTATTCCCACTCCCACACCATTACCTCTGGTGTCCCCCAAGGATCTATCCTTGGCCCCCTCCTATTTCCCATCTACATGCTGCCCTTTGGCAACATCATCAGAAAACATAGCATCAGTTTTCACATGTACGCTGTTCTCAGACTGCTTGTCCGACATTCAGTATTGGATTAGCAGAAATTTCCTCCAACTAAATATTGGGAAGACTGAAGCCATTGTCTTCAGTCCCCACCACAAACTCCATTCCCTCGCCACCGACTCCATCTCTTTCCCTGGTAACTGCCTGAGGCTGAACCAGACTGTTCGCAACCTTGGTGTCATATTTGACCCCGAGATGAGCTTCCGACCTCAGATCCGCGCCATCACTAAGATTGCCTATTTCCACCTCAGTAACAGTGCCCGATTCCGCCCGCCTCAGCTCCTCTGCTGCTGAAACCCTCACCCATGCCTTTGTTCCCTCTAGACTTGACTATTCCAACGCACTCCTGGCCGGCCTCCCACGTTCTACCCTCCATAAACTTGAGGTGATCCAAAACTCAGCTGCCCGTGTCCTAACCCGCAAAAAGTCCCATTCACCCATCACCCCTGTGCTCGCTGACCTACATTGCTTCCTGGGTAAGCAACACCTCGATTTTAAAATTATCATCCTTGTTTTGAAATCCCTCCATGGGCTCGCCCCTTCCTATCTCTGTGTCCTCCTTCAGTCACATAACCCTCCGAGATCTCTGCGCTGCACTAATTCTGGCCTCTTGAACATCCCCAATTATAATCACTCCACCATTGGTGGCCGTGCCTTCAGCTGCTGAGAGCCTAAGCTCTGGAATTCCCTCCCTAAACTTCTCCACCTCTCTAACTCGCTTTCCTCCTTTAAGGTGCTCCTTAAAACCTACCTCTTTGACCAAGCTTTTGGTCACCTGCCCTAATATCTTCTTATTTAGCTTGGTGTCAAATTTTGTTTTAGAACGCTCCTGTGAAGCACCTTGGGATATTTTACTATGTTAAAGGCGCTATATAAATACAAGTTATTGTTGCTGTATCCAATTATAAGTTCAGTATAGTTAGAGGTATTTTGTATTATGATGTGAATATAAAGAAGGTGTGAATACCTGCCACTAAAGGTTATGGGATGGACAGTCCCAAAGGTGGATATTAGAAATAGGTTCAACCAGAATTTATACTCATAATCACCTCCTTAGTGGAACAGAGAGACAAACAAACAAATGGACTGACAGGTTATGGTTAAACTACACAGCTTAACTAAACAGCCCTGCAGGAACACAAGGAAAACAGTTAGGTAAACATAGAAACATAGAAGATAGGAGCAGGAGTAGGCCATTCGGCCCCTCGAGCCTGCTCCGCCATTCAATGCGATCATGGCTGATCATCCAAATTCAGTACCCTGTCCCTGCTTTCTCCCCATACCCCTTGATCCCCTTAGCCTTAAGAAATATATCTAACTCCTTCTTGAATATACTTAATGAATTGGCCTCAACTGTCTTCTGTGGTAGAGAATTCCACAGGTTCACCACTCTCTGGGTGAAGAAATTCCTCCTCATCTCAGTCCTAAATGGCTTACCCCTTATCCTTAGACTGTGACCCCTGGTTCTGAATGGATCCATCCTGTAAATTAAGTAATACTGATATAAACATGGAAAAGCAGAGGGGCAGGAGAAATGACTGGGCCGAGATACCCAGGCAGGCAGCAGTAGTGACATCTAGTGGAGAAGTAACTAAGTTATTGAATTAATCAGGTATTCAGAATATAATCTCATCATTTCACTGATAATTATCCCACTCTTGTTTGCTTTGGGTCTTTCCATGAATATCCTGTATAGCTGATATTGATGGTGACAGCTGGCAATGTACACTATGGAACAGTTGGCTGTAGAGGGAAGACGAGCGCCACAGTTTGACTGTTGAGGTTTCACAGACCTCAGCTGGCCTTGGTCTTTGATATATGGAACTCGAAACTGAAATGCTTGGCTTAGGCTGATGTCCTTGCACATTAGTGAAATGTGTGAGTGGCTCGAGCTCTTTCTGCACACTAGATTGTGCGAGTGGGTAAGGCTGTTTTTTTTCACACTAGGATAGTATAGTGTGCGAGTGGGTAAGGCTGTTTTTCACACTAAGTTAGCAGAGTGTGTGAGTGGGTAAGGCTGTGGTGCGTACAAGTACAAAGTGTGATTGAATCAAATGGTTTGGCTTACTTGTACAGTTTGAGTGGTTCAAAACATTGCTACACACCTACATGATATGAGACTGTTCTGTACATAAGTTCAGTGTTTAAGGTTAATAAGGGTCACTCAAGTGCCTTGCTCATTGTACATGTGGCCCAGGCTGGCTCTAAGTTCTATTTACTGGTTTTCTGCT
The DNA here is from genome assembly GCF_052327205.1 of Somniosus microcephalus. Lineage (NCBI taxonomy): Eukaryota > Metazoa > Chordata > Chondrichthyes > Squaliformes > Somniosidae > Somniosus > Somniosus microcephalus. The sequence goes on along the minus strand of NC_141012.1, from coordinate 46,356,671 downwards.
GGGTTTGGGTGACTCTGTGTTGGGTCTCTTTCGAATTTGTTGGCTCCGTGAGTTTGGGTTGGGTTGATCAGTTTTCTGCTGGGTTTGGGTTGAGTTTGAATGTCTTTCTGAACTGGATGTGGGATCCTCTGTGCTCGGTTTGAATTTTCTTTGCTGACTCTGTGTTGAGAATACTGGAGGCATGTTTTACTTGAGGCATGTGTTACTTGAGGCATGTGTTGCTGGAGGCATATGTTACTGGATGCCTGTGTTACTGGAGGCATGTGTTACTTGAGGCATGTGTTACTGGATGCCTCTGTTACTGGAGGCATATGTTACTGGATGTCATAGTCATACGGCACAGAAGGAGGCCATTGGGCCCATCGAGTCTGTGCCGGCTCTCTGAAGAGCGATCCAGTCAGTCCCATTCCCCCGCTCTATCCCCGTAGCCCTGCAAGTTTATTTCCCTCAAGTGCCTATCCAGTCTCCCCTTGAAAACATTGAGTGTCTCCGCTTCTACCACTTCTGTCGGCAGTGAATTCCAGGTCTTCACCACTCGCTGCATAAAAATTTATTCATTCACAGGATGTGTGCATTGCTGGCAAGGCCAACATTTATTGTCCATCCCAAATTGCCCTTGAGAAGGTAGTGGTGAGCCGCCTTCTTGAACCGCTGCAGTCCGCGTGGTGAAGGTACTCCCACAGTGCAGTTAGGGAGGGAGTTCCAGGATTTTGATCTGGTGACGATGAAGGATCGGTGATATATTTCCAAATCAGGATGGAGTGTGACTTGAAGGGAAACTTGGAGGTGATGGTGTTCCCATGCACCTGCTGCCCTTGTCCTTCTAGGTGAGTTGGCAAGTTGCTGCAGTGCATCTTGTAGATGGTATACACTGCAATATTGAGTTAGATGGGTTTGGGTTGTTGAGGTTGGGGGTTCCTAGCATAGGTAATGTTGAAATAATGGATTTGGCTGGGTGAGTATATTGGGTTAGATGGGATTTGGTTGCCCTATTCTAGGCAGAGGGGAGTAGGTTTGAGTTCCCTGTGCTGGTTGTAGGTTTGGTGGGTTTGAAGTGCTCTGTCTTGGGTATGTTAGGTTGGGTGTGCTAGGTTACCCTGTGCTATTTACAGTTGGGTGGGATTGAGCTGTGTTGTGTTGAGCATTTGTTGGGTATGGGTGTGTTTGTGTTGCCTGTGCTGAATATATTAAGTTGAGTGGGTTTGGGTTACCCTGTGTTGGGTTAGGTGGGTTTTGGGTCAACCTATACCAGATAAATTAGATTAGGTTGCCCTGTGACAGGTTTATTGCGAGTGTTGCTCTGTGCTGGGTTTGTTAGGTGTGTTGCCCTGTGCCAGATTTGTTGGGTGTGTTGGTCTGTGCTGGGTTTGTTGGATATGTTGGTCTTTGCTGGATTTGTTGGGAGTGTTGCCCTGTGCTGGGTCTGGGTAGTGTGCAGGTGACTGTGTCCTGCTCTAGATGCTCTGTGCTGGGTTTGTTAGGTGTGTTGCTCTGTACTGGGATTGGGTAGGGTGTGTTGCCCTGTGCCGGGCGTGGGTAAGGTGCAGGTGACTGTGTCTAGATGCTGTGTGCTGGGTTTTATTGGGTGTACGTGTTGGGTGTCGAGCTGCCGCTGTGGGCGGAGTTGCTGCTGCTGGAAGCGCTGGATCTGAATGATTCTCAGTGAGGAGATGGTGCTGAGCGGAGACAGGAGCTGGACAGCGGAGAGAGAAATATAGTAACTGATGAAGACCAGCAAACACTGAGACAGCAGAGCCGAGCCCGGAGAGAGAGGAACCCACGGCCACTCCAGCCGGCAATCTGCAAGGATCGGCGGGCGAAGGATATTCTGCAGCCGAGGGTATGAGCCCTGTCCTCCCGCTGCTAATCGCCCTGCTCCTCGGGGAAGGTAAGAGACTGGGATCAGATTTAGGATTTTCGATTTCTGCTCCAATCTCCAGTTTAGGGCTTGCGCCGCCGTTTGCTGCTGTTATTTGCGATGTCTGGTTTGGCTTTGGGTTGTTATGACCCGGGAGCTCTCGCTGTGGACAGTGTCATTAATTCCTTCGGTCGGTTGTCTTACCTGTCGGGGGGACTGTGATAGGGTTTGTGTGTGTTTTGCGGAGAAAGTGTTAGTTTTTGTGCTGCCAGGGCATCTGCCTATCAGGTAGGGTCTGACTCATGCACCATGCCCACAGGTAGGGTCAACCCTCTCACCATGCCCACAGGTAGGGTCAACCCTCTCACCATGCCCACAGGTAGGTTCAACCCTCTCACCATGCCCACAGGTAGGGTCTGACCCTCTCACCATGCCCACAGGTAGGGTCTGACCCACACACCATGCCCACAGGTAGGGTCTGACCTTCTCACCATCCCACAGGTAGGGTCTGACCCTCTCACCATGCCCACAGGTAGGGTCAACCCTCTCACCATGCCCACAGGTAGGCTCAGACCTTCTCACCATCCCACAGGTAGGGTCTGACCTTCTCACCATCCCACAGGTAGGGTCTGACCCTCTCACCATGCCCACAGGTAGGGTCTGACCCTCTCACCATGCCCACAGGTAGGGTCTGACCCTCTCACCATGCCTACAGGTAGGGTCTGACCCTCTTACCATGCCCATAGGTTGCATCTGACCCACGCACCATGCCCACAGGTAGGGTCTGACCCTCTCACCATGCCCACAGGTAGGGTCTGACCCATGCACCATGCCCACATGTACGTTCTGACCCTCTCACCATACCCACAGGTAGGGTCTGACCCACACACCATGCCTACAGGTAGGGTCTGACCCTCTTACCATGCCCATAGGTTGCATCTGACCCACGCACCATGCCCACAGGTAGGGTCTGACCCTCTCACCATGCCCACAGGTAGGGTCTGACCCATGCACCATGCCCACATGTACGTTCTGACCCTCTCACCATACCCACAGGTAGGGTCTGACCCACACACCATGCCCACATGTACGTTCTGACCCTCTCACCATGCCCACATGTATGTTGTGACCCTCTCACCATACCCACAGGTAGGGTCTGACTCACACACCATGCCCACAGGTAGGGTCTGACCCTCTCAACATACCCACAGGTAGGGTCTGACCCACACACCATGCCCACAGGTAGGGTCTATCCCATGCACCATGCCCACATGTAGGGTCTGACCCTCTCACCATGCCCACAGGTAGGGTCTGACCCTCTCGCCATGCCCACAGGTGGGGTCTGACCCTCTCACCATGCCCACAGGTAGGGTCTGACCCACACACCATGCCCACAGGTAGGGTCTGACCCTCTCACCATGCCCACAGGTAGGATCTGACCCACACACCATGCCCACAGGTAGGGTCTGACCCCCGCACCATGCCCACAGGTAGGGTCAGACCCTCTCCCCATGCCCACAGGTAGGGTCTGACCCACACACCATGCCCACAGGTAGGGTCAGACCCACACACCATGCCCACGGGTTGGGTCTGACCCACGTACCTTGCCCACAGGTAGGGTCTGACCCTCTCCATGCCCACAGGTAGGGTCTGACCCTCTCACCATGCCCACAGGTAGGGTCTGACCCTCTCACCATGCACACAAAGGAAGGCCTGGTGACTGTCCAGAGCCACTGAGCAGGGTCTGGGATCAGCTCATATACACCGAGCAGGATCTGGGATCAGATCATATACACCGAGCAGGATCTGGGATCAGATCATATACACCGAGCAGGATCTGGGATCAGTTCGGGCTGACGGAGCAGTTAGCTCCCTAAAAAGTTTCACGTTCCCGCTCGCTCTTGGGGATGGGGTCGAGGTGGCGCGGATGGACATGGGCAAGATTTTATCACTGCGTGCAGGGGGGGAGAAGCGGAGAAGCAGACGCAACTAAATCTGAGAGATGCTGCAGAGTACAAGTTGGGCAGTGATTTCTTTCGGTGTACTGAGCGAGCGGACTCCTCCAGGGAGGGACCGATTGAGCAGGAGAGCCCGACACCTCAATCATACCTGGGGGCGGCTCCACGCCCCCCCTGTCAAATGCAATTATTCCTTTTTGTTCAGCTTCCACTGAATGTGGATACCCGCACAGCTCAAAAGCGAGAAATTCACTAGTGAGTTCCAGACAGCCACATAAGTGATGTGTGTTTCACAGCGAAGTAATGAGTATCTGTTCCAAACGCTCGGCACGTTTCGCTGTTTTCTTCAAAGAACAAAAATTCCAAAGTGCGAAGGGAAAAGAAAGGGGGGGAAGATACAAGAACACGCATTGCATTCTGCCTGCGGAGATCGGAGCGGCATTGTGACTCGGGAAGTGCGGATTCTTCCATTCTCTGCCGGCTTCTGTGGGCGCTGACAACAGATGGCAGGTGTTGGGGTCTGAATGGAAACCCCGAACTGTTGCAGGCTCGGCCCTCCCGAGCGATGTCTCTGTGTAATCGATGGTGTGTGTCTGTCATTGGCAGCTTGGTATTTCTAACCGGCCCATGCTTGGAGGCACAGACGTGACGCGGCGATATATATATATAAATATATTGGGTTTCCAGACCCACACCTCAATGCCTTCAGGCTGGGTGACGGTCCCTGTGTATGGAGCAGTGAGTGTGCGCTACTGGAATCCAGGCTTGTGCCGATGCTTTCTAGATGGTGCAGTCTTTTCCCCCAAGATTTCAGCAAAGTCTAACAGTGGCAGTGTGAAAATGCTCTTACTGTGACATCCAGCACAGCAATGACAGAATCTGTCATCCTTGGGTGTGTGTCTGGAGAGAGCATTTGGCGCCGTGTACCAGAAGGGGGAAGTATTGTGGGTGTGGGGTTACAGGACTGGCCACTTGCATCTTTCCCAGCTCCATTGCAATCACTCGCAATTGCCAGACTTTGGACAGGGGGTCAACTGCCCCTGTGTTGAGGCCAGCAAGAGCCCCACTGTGTAAAATGGGAACTCTGAATCCAGGCACAGCAATCCCTGTGTCCCATTTCCCGTCAGTTGGAGGGGGAATCCCGCACTTTGTGTCGGCAGGGGTGTGTGGGCACTCCAGCTTTACAGCCACACTCCCTGTGACTGCGGCTCTCCACTGGCAGGGCTGGATCGCACCTTCACACGCACCGGAGTTTGGAGCAAGCCTACAGGTGCGTGGCAAATGCAGCCGACGTTTTCCTGCTTCGGCCACTGTAAGCATGTGAGTCTCCGGGTTCAGTGAAGCAGTCTATTAGTGCTGTCACTTGATTGGGTGTCGCGCGTGTAGTGGCGTTCCCAAGGTGAAGTATGGGTCTGGGGTGTCACTGCTCCAAGCAAGCCCAGATCATTGCATTTGACACTGTTTGATCGGCTTTAAAGTGAAGCCAGCCGCGAGCCGAATCACTTTCAAGAGCTGTTGCTTCCAACCCTGGCCTGCTGAGTATTTCCAGCATTTTCTGTTGTTATTTCTTCTCTCCTCCCCTCCTGAAGGTGCTGGGGTACGGGTTCCACAGCAATGGACCTCCTGTGGTGCTTAATCCACGTGGACACTATCCGTGTGGGAATCGAGACAGAGAGTCGGGCAGCTATTCAACTCTTGGAGGAATCACATCTGAGCCTGTCCCTGATGTCACCCGAGATATCCATATTGGTGCGCCTTCCAGCAAGGGTCATTGAATGACAAGGACCCTGGCTGATGTCTCTCCTCCCGAGCCCAGGAGTGCTGTGGGTAACTGCATTGCCCCAGACAGTGTGACATCTGAGGTCAGCTAAGGGGATAGCTAGTGTCCTGGATTAGTACTCCAGAGGCCTTGACTAATAATCCAGAGAACATAAATTCAAATCCCACAATGACAAGTTGAGGATTTGAATTCGTTTTTTTAAAAAAAAATCTGTAAATAAAAAGCTGGTATCAGTAAAAGTAACCACGTGTCTGTCGAATTGTTGTAAACACCCAACTGGTTCACTAATGTCTTTACCCAGTCTGGCCTATACGTGACTCCAGTCCCACACCAATCTGGTTGACTCTCACCTGCCCTCGGGTGTGGCCTAGCTAGGCACTCCGTTGTATCACCATCTTCTCAGGGCCGCGAGCGATGGGCAATAAACGACAGCCTTGCCAGCGACGCCCACATATCAAGAATGAATTAAAAAAAACACAGCACAGATTATGACTCAACACACATGGTCTGTATCGCTTTTACTCACCGAGCCATCAGGAAGCAGAGAGGGAAAGTAAATAAGAGTATGACACCGAGACTGACACAGAGGCACAGATAGACTCCAGCACACACACTCACACAGCCAGTAGGATGGGAATAGCTGAAAACATATCGAGATTAAAACTGGAAGACTGACACGTTGAGCAATAATAGAGTCCAGAAGAGATAAGAATGATGAAGGTAGAATATACACACATTAAAAAGCAAACAGTGGGAGGAGGGGAGAGGGATGGTGGAGCTCTTCACATGTAGCTCAGTTAATGGTAACTATTGCAAAGGGTTTACGATGAATTTCCGTGCAAGCTAAGCTCTGTTAGTGGCGATGAAACGGGATGAGGTAGATCAGTGACTGAGTGACCGGATCAGGGCTGGGAGATCTCCGACAGCTGCTCTCTTCCTCCAGCAATAATACCGCCTCTAATCCACTAATCCCTGCCTCTAATCCACTAATCCCTGCAATCTGCTTCTCTCAGATTCTCAGAGTCTCATCCCACAGCGGACTCGCCTTGCCTTGGGCTAAACCTTGCTCCTCCAGAGGATTCCACACTATTGTACATGTCAGTTTGAATTAGTCCAGGACCTTGTAATGAAATATTTATAACTGGCTCATCAGAATCCATACAATTTTTAATCAAAGCCACTGCAACATTTTATAAAAACGATTTGAAGTATGTCATCCTGAGAATAAATAGTAAAACTATAGCATTATAAAATAGCAGGAATATTAAAGACAATTTTTAATTTTGATCAAATTTATAATACGTGGGACATGTTTATTTTCAATGATTCGAGATTGCAAAGATCTCTTTCTGTCCTTTGTGTTTGAGTTGGTTTTATTAACCCCATGAGTGCAATGATTTGGGATTGATCAATGAATAAAACTCATTCCGTTACTTCATTCTTCTAAGCATCTTCTTTCAATAAAACAAAACACAGGGTGTTGGAGAACATAAGACACTGTGGTATAATGTGAGGAGAATGGGATTTTTGAGCAGGTTTTTGGAGTTAGAATTTGTTTCTGAATTACATATTTCAGTTTCATTTCAGCCTGTTCTTTCTGCTGGAATCTTATTTTCTTGGTGTTTATCGTTGGCAGAATGCTTCTTTCACACTACTTTCTTAATCATTGATACCAGGACTTAAAGGGTTAAATTATGAGGACAGCTTGCATAAACCTGGCTTGCATTCCCTTGGGTTGAGAAGATTGGGGGGGGGGGGGTGGTGAGATAATTGAGGTGTTTAAAATGATAAAAGGATTCAATAGGGTAGATGTGGAGAAACTATTTTCTCTGGTGGGGGAACCTGGCGTCATCTTAAAATTAGAGCTAGGCTGTTTAGAAGTGAAATCACGAGGCACTTCTTCACACAAAAGGTGGTGGAAATCTGGAACTCTCTCCCCCAAAAGGCTGTGGATGCTGGGGGTTAATTGAAATGTCCAAGGCTGAGATTGATAGATTTTTGTTGGGTAAGGGTATCAGGGGATACAGAGCAAAGGCGGGTAAATGGGGTTGAGGTACAGATCAGCCATGATCTAATAGAATGGTGGAACAGGCTCAAGGGGCTGAATGACCTCCTCCTGTTCCTACTTCACCTTTCAGTAATCACCCATTTCCAGCTCTATTGTTGTGAGGAGGGTTGGTGACTTCGCTCACAGAATCATACCGAATGTGATTAATCCCTGAGGGTGACACATCCAGAAAACCAACAGGCTGGGTCAGAAACACCAAGAACAGGTGCATAATGTGTTGGAGCCAGCATTAGTCCTCACCTCAGTAAGGTAGCACTGTGTCTAAAGGTTAATTATTTCCCTGGCTACATCCCCTGCTAATGTACAGCACACTCTTTATCGAGAATGACTCTTTGTGCAGGTTGTACTCTTTTTTTCGCTGTTGTTCCGATCAGGCACATGGACTAGTTTAATTCTGATTTCACACAAACCTCTTGTCTATCTGTGCTAAATAATGTTTTTTAAGTTTTGATTTAATTGTGACAGTATATATCGCCATAATTTAATTTTTTTGGAATTTAATTTCAGGACTCATTAAAATGTCCTCATCAAAATGGATTTCAGATTTTGAAGATCGTACAATGATAAAATGTAATTGCATTTGACTTAACTGTTCACTTGAGTGCATGGTTCTAAACTGATTTTACATCAAAAAGCTCCTGCAGCTGGTGAATACACCACCCAGTGTGCTGAAGAAAGAACTTGCATTTATACAGTGCCATATCACATCCTCAGGAAATCCCAAAGAGCTCACAACAAATGGATTATTTTTGAAGTGCATTCACTGTTGTTCTGTAGGCAAATATGACAGCTACTTTGCATACTGCAAGGTCCCATAAACAACACATGAGATAAATGACCAGATAACCCGGGTTTTCTCCGGGTGCTCCGGTTTCCTCCCACAGTCCAAAGATGTGCGGGTTAGGTTGATTGGCTATGATAAATTGACACTTAGTGTTAGGGGGATTAAATACGTGGGGTTACGGGGATAGGGTGGGATATGTGTTGGTGTAGGGGTTATGGGAATCGGGTGGGATATGTGTCAGTGCAGACTCGATGGGCCGAAATGGCCTCTATCTGCACTGTGGGGTTTCTGTGATTCTGTGATTGATAATCTGTTTGTAGTGGTATTGCGCAGGACAATGGAGAACTCCACTTCAAATAGCACTACGGAATCTTTTACACCCACCTGAGCAGGTGAACAGGGCCTCGGTTTAATGTCCCACCTGAAAGACGGCACATCTGGCAGTGCAGCACTTCTGCTCAAGTCTGAGATAGGGCTTAAATCCATGACCTTTGGAGCAAGAGAACTACCAATTGGGCCAAGCTGTGATATTGAGTCACGCAGATCAGAAGATCCAAGATTAGATCTCCAGTCTCCACAGCTGATCTCAACAACTGTGGCACTACAATTATACCTGGGCCTAAGAGGGAGAATTCGGTCAGGATTCCCATTACTGACACCCAGCAATGAATCCTGCTGGGAAATGCACCTGTGTGGACTTGAGGTCAGGTTAGAATTAAAGCTTGGCTGTAACACTTTCTATTGTGAATAGCATGCCAACATTCACTGTCCAAACTCACACATGAAGAATAGACCAGTTGGGTGAGGTACTGATGGGCTGGTGATAACACACTATGGTCCTGCACTCGGTTTTGGAGACCCAGTCTGTCGGTGTTCTGGAAGTGTCCCCTTAAGATATTAATCACATTCTGTATGATACTGTGAGAGAAGTCACCAACCCTCACAACAATAGAGCTGGAAATGGGTATTTACTGAAAGATGAAATAGGAATCTATACACCAGCAAGTGTCAATGCCTTCTAAAGAGGAAGACGGACAGCTGATGAAGGCATGTTGCTATAGAGGAGAGCCACACTGAGGCAGACGTAATTCTCTCCTCAAGCACCTTAATCAAAAATTGATGGAAGAGAGAAACTGTTGATGTTGGAGTGTGGGTGAGGATGAGGTGTTGGTCATTCAGCCGTCTTGCCCTCCCTTCCTCTCGGACTTCCTCCCTCTGCCTCATCAGTCCTCTCCCTATCTTCTTCTGGAGACCACATTCTCTCCCGTGTGCCAATCACCTCATCCTCATCCTCATCCTCACTCCATCACCTCATCCTCACCCACACTCCACCTCACCCTCACCCACACTCCATCACCTCATCCTCACCCACACTCCATCACCTCACCCTCACCCACACTCCATCACCTCATCCTCACCCACACTCCACCTCATCCTCACCTGCACTCCATCACCTCATCCTCACTCCATCACCTCATCCTCACCCACACTCATCACCTCATCCTCACTCCATCACCTCAACCTCACCCACACTCCATCACCTCATCCTCACCCGCACTCATCACCTCATCCTCACTCCATCACCTCAACCTCACCCACACTCCATCACCTCATCCTCACCCGCACTCATCACCTCATCCTCACTCCATTACCTCAACCTCACCCACACTCCATCACCTCATCTTCACCCGCACTCATCACCTCACCCACACTCCATCACCTCATCCTCACCCGCACTCATCACCTCATCCTCACTCCATCACCTCATCCTCACCCACACTCCATCACCTCATCCTCACCCACACTCCATCACCTCAACCTCACCCACACTCCATCACCTCATCCTCACCCACACTCCATCACCTCATCCTCACCCGCACTCATCACCTCATCCTCACTCCATCACCTCAACCTCACCCACACTCCATCACCTCATCCTCACCCACACTCCATCACCTCATCCTCACTCCATCACCTCAACCTCACCCACACTCCATCACCTCATCCTCACCCGCACTCATCACCTCATCCTCACTCCATCACCTCACCCTCGCCCTCACTCCATCACCTCATCCTCACCCTCACTCCATCACCTCATCCTCATCCACACTCCATCACCTCATCCTCACCCTCACTCCATCACCTCACCCTCACCCACACTGCAATCTCCTCATCTTCACCCCGCTCAGTCCTGCACACCTTGCATGGCACCTGCTCCACTGACACTGGGCTTCTACTTGCCCCTTGTTCCCTTTAGTCCACCACTAGTCAATGCTTGTTCAGCTGCTGCCCAGTTCCCTGCACCTTGCCGCCTCTGTTCTTGCTCCCTCAATTTCCTTTTCTCCAATCATCCTTTTCCCTCACCCATAACCACCTCCATTTCCCCTTTATCATTTCTGCTTGATGCCCACTGTTTTGTCCCCCTTAATGAAAAGCACTTTGAGACTTCATCCTGCATGTGAGTAGTGCTCACCAAATTTGCACACATACTTACACACTTGAGCATGAGTGACTATGGAGCAATCATCAGTGGGAAGTGCTGGCGAATATCTCACCTCATTAATCAAAGAGAGCTTCCCAACTGCTGTCTGGGCTGAGTTTAACTAACTCAGTACAGAGCAGGGATTGAACCTGGGGATTCTAGTTTATCTGACTCCCTAAATAAATAAAGACTTGCATTTCTATAGCGCCTTTCATAACCTCAGGACTTCCCAAAGCACTTTACAGCCAATCAAGTACTTTTGAAGTCTAGAAGACAGTTGTAATGTAGGGAATTTGCCAATGTGCACGCAGCAAGCTCCCATTAACAGCAATGAAATGATGACCAGATCATTTGTTTTAGTGATGTTGCTTTGAAGGGATAATTACTAGTCCTAGCCCTTTTCGGGCTACCCCAGATCAGGTGTATTCCCCAGACATTCACCTTCAACTAAAGTTAAAGATAGCCGAATTCTATAAGATGCTTAATTGGGTCTAAAGGTTCAGACTATCTCTCCCTAAAGGAAAGCACTTTTAATAAGTTTAACTAGACTGTAACCTTCCGGATATTATGAGGGTCCGGAATAACCCCCAGAATTCTGCAACTCCTCACAAAAGAGTGTACAGAAATTGAGTTTGCGAGATTGATACAGAAATACTACTTGAGACAATTCTAAAAATATATAGATTTATTTAAGAGCCGACATACAGTTAACAGCTGTTGATTCAATCGCAACATTAACAGTTCAAAAACAAATAGCTTACATTTCTTATCCTCAGAGATTCTTATTCTCAAATCTTAACTTCGTACATTTTTACATTTCTTATTCTTAATTCTAATCCAGGATAGCCACCAAAATCAAATACCTTGATTACCCGAGACTCAAGAGCTGTAGGCTTACAGAGTGGTTCTGAAGCTGAGAATTGCTTGCCTCTTCCCAGCGACTTCTGACTGTCTATCTGAAAAACTCTTATTTTTATACCTTTTTTTTAGTAGTTTATCCTTTGAAGTTTTCTGTTGATGTAAGCTAATTATCTTTATTCATTTTTCTGTTGACTTTTTTCTATTCTTACTGTCAATTTAGCCATTAACTTTTAGAATCCTGTCTCTGTGTTTAGGTGTTTCAAAGACGTATCATAAAATGGTTATTACAGATTTATCTCTTTGATGCCATTCTCACGAAGATCTTTCATTCAATTTTTAATAGTGGCTTAACTGGCTATTAGCAGACATTGTGACTCCATGGTGTTCGAAGTTCAATACAAAAACCATGTGATTGCTTGGTGTCATCTATTGAAGTCATATCTTCAAAGTGTTCTGTTGGTATTATATTTACTACATGTAAATTAAAACCACTTCAACCAGGGTGTTTCATGCATTTCTAGCTATCTCAATGGTTATATTATAGTCTTATGTCTCCTGTCTTCCAAGTTTAACATAACAACTATTTGACCAGCAGGTGTTTCTTTTACTTGATGTCATCTTTTCAAAGGCACATGCCTCTTTTAATGTTTCTGTGTTTCTGTTCAATGTGTTAGTTTTTAACACTTTACTTGGGTCATTCCATTGTGTTTCTCCCAGACTCCAGACCGTCTGGAAGCGCCAAACTGCTACTTCAATAGGGCCATTGTTTTAGCATTAACTATCAATTCCCATTTCAAAAGCCTGTGTGGTTTTTACAGCTTGTGTTATCAAACTAGCCCATCTCAGAAGCCTGTTTTGACGCAGCTTGTGTCGCCGAGGCTTTAGATTTTTAAACCCAGCATATCATGTATTAATAAAATCAGAAATCTGTTCATATGATGGTGTATCTCTTGGAATATGGCTTATTCCATCACAGCTTGAGGGGTACGTATTGGCCAGGACTCCTCTGCCCACTTGTCTGCAAATAGTGCCATGGGATCTTTTACGTCCACCTGAGAGGGCAGATGGGGCCTCGGTTTAACATCTCATTTGAAAGATGGCACCTCTCATAGTACTGGACTGGAGTGTCATCCTAAATTACGTGCTCAAGAGTTGAACCCACAACCTTCTGATTCAGAGGCGAGAGTGCTACTACTGAGCCATGGCTGACACCTATACTGGTGGGCGGTACCTTACTCATTGAGCCCCTCAGGCACCCATAGATTTCAGTTTCATTATTTAAAAACCTGCTATCTTTGAATCTACAGAACAAATTTTATATGTCTCAGGAGCTCGATAGTATAATGAGCCCTCCTGGGGACCAGCTAGTGCTTACATGACCTTCTCCTCTCAAATTCGGGTGTTAATCTAGCCTGGGCCGAGGGCACCTTTGTCAGCTTGCTGTAAGGTTCAATCATGAAGTGAGTTTGGGTAGTACCAGTCTAGTTCCTCATCTCCAGCCAAGAATGGGTAGTTCAGCGTTAATTGGCACTAAGTTGGCAATCTGATTCCGAGAGGCTATAAGGACAGCTGCTGTGGAAAACGGTAAATATGATAGTGGCACAGTCGGGGGCATTTTACTGAGGTTGGGGCAGTGAAGAGGAGCTTTGCTCTGTGAGCTAAGCCCACACCATCCCCCAGCAGAGGGATCTGGGTGTCCCCACAGCCCCACTATCAAGGGAAGTGACTCAAATCCCCACCACTAAAATGATTTTGGCTCCTGATCTTCAGCAGTCCAGGCCCAGCCCATCCTGGATCTCCACGTGGGTCCCACTTGCTCTGGGATCAGGCAGGTACACTGGGGAGACCTGTGCAAATCTTAAGATTGGTCCAGGCTGTGGGTCTAGGAGCAGGAACGCCCGACTTAGGGCATCCTCCCCATCCCTTATGCTGATGATCTTAATGAGGGGGGGAGGCTCCGCAAAGCCATCCTAGAACGTTGGCACCAGGCCCCAGGGCAAATTTTCAGTCATTCGGGCCAAATCCTGCCTGTCCAATGGACTGAGACACACCTCCGCCCCCTCTCCACCCACCCCCCCGAATGGTCAATCAATTTTTGGGGCCACAATGTTTAAATTCTGGTAATGAGTGTTTAGCTTACAGAATCACAGAAACCCCACAGTGCAGATAGAGGCCATTTCGGCCCATCGAGCCTGCACTGACACATATCCCACCCCCGATCCCCGTAACCCCTGCACCAACACATATCCCACCCTATCCCCGTAACCCCACGTATTTAATCCCCCTAACACTAAGGGTCAATTTATCATAGCCAATCAACCTAACCCGCACATCTTTGGACTGTGGGAGGAAACCGGAGCACCCGGAGGAAACCCAGGAAATCTGGTCATTTATCAAATTGCTGTTTGTGGGAGCTTGCTGTGTGCAAGTTGGTTGCCACGTTTCCTACATTACAACAGTGACTACACTTCAAAAAGTACTTAATTGGCTGTAAAGCGCTTTGGGATGTCTGGTGGTCGTGAAAGGTGCTATAGAAATGCAAGTCTTCCTTTTTATTTTTCCAGAATGGACTGACTTAAGAAGTCTGCCACTCCCTTCCCTCACCCTCTCCCCTTAAGGCACTGCCTTTGGCTGAGGTACAGCCCTCTAGTACCCTACCCAAGTGACCATTCTTTATCTGTGATCCTACATGATATTCCATCTTGGGGGGCATCAAAACCAAGCTGACTCTTGCCTACACCCGACATCTACTTTGCGGCAGGATTCGCTGGACTGTAAGAGCCCTGGTTAGCTTTTCACCTCCCTACCCAGGGTGCCAAAGCCAATTGTAGCTCCGACTGCGATCAGCTAATCCGCACAGACCAGGGATCAAACCTGACACCGTCCGCCCGGTTTGACTCAGTCACATGCTGCCTTTACCAACTTAGCCACTGGGGGAGCTCTAGAGTTCACTTAGTTGAGACACATTTTAATCTGCACATTTTATTACCTTGGGGGAGAAATGCTGTATAACCCCGTTTGGGGCGCTAAAAACGTAAAAGTTGAAAAATTAGCGCCAGGCGCTATTCATTCTCGCCTCCCGCAAAATTCAGTTTTCGCGTTCCAAGAGGGAAGTGGCGCGCTAAATCAAGCGCTAAACACTTCTCTTAGGGCGCTAAAGTCCGAGAGCGGGGCAGTAGCAGCAGAGCGCTAAACAATTTCGATTGAATTGTGAACGGCACTCTTTCATCACTTAAAGGGAAAGGCCAATGATGCTGCACGAGCTAGTTGTCATCAGTTCTGTTTTGCAAGGTGACCTGGGCGACTGCCATTACAGCCCCAAACACTCTCACACAGTGGAGGACTTGGACATCTTGCACCAGTGAAACATTAAAAACTTTTTGCAGGCACCAGACTGGTGCAAATAATAAAAGTTGCGCGAGCTGAAAAGCATTCCCTTTAATTACCGCTCCCGAAGCGGCCAGCCGAGTTCACAACGCCTCCTCTTGCTGGCGTTGTCGGTGCGAGGTGATAAAGCAGGGGGCGAGGGTCAATTTTCCATCCGGGGCGATAACGGGACGCTGCGCACTTTATGACATCACAACCTGCGAGGGGCTAGAGGCCCGGGCGCTAAGAGTTAGCGCCAGCGCTAAACTGATGTTCGCAGGCGTCGCTGCATTCACCGTGCCTGGGCGGTAACCCCTTAGCGCCCCATTAGAGGCCCCGCTAGGCGCTAACATACGAATTTCACGGACCATGTCTCCAATCACAATGATATACTCCCCATCTCTTAAAGGGGCTGAAATGTCTGGAGGGGATAAATCCTTTCCAAAAGGAGTATCCCCCACCTCTCAACAATTTTTTAAATAATAACTGATCTTCTGTGGCATTGCTCATGGGTAGTTTGGGATCTGCAGTCAGTAACCTGGTCAGTGCCTTTAAGGCCATTGCAAGAAATAGGCAAATCCAGGTAATTGAGGCACTTATAATCTGCTGAGGGCAGTTATATGTGCCTGTAACATTCAATGCAGGGGTGGGTAAGTGCTACACTGGCCTTTGGATCAGATGTTTAAATCGAAGCCCCATCTGTCTGTTCAGGTGAATACAAAAAAATTCCCATGGCACTATTGGCTGGAGAACGGGGAGTTCTCCCGGTGTCCTCGGCCAACATTCCTCCCTCAAACAGCACCGGTAACAACCAGAATAACGGGTCATTTACCTCATTGCTGTTTGTGGGATCCTGTGCTTCAAACTGTTCACATCTACATAATAACAGTGAGTGCTCTCCAAAAGTAGCTCTTTGTTTGTGAAACCCTTTGAGATGTTTCTGAGGTGTGATGACGCACTATATAAACATAAGTGAAATCAATAATACTGCAAATTTGCTAACCGAGAAATGATTATTTTCTGAACTAAATTAATTCCAGTGGAGCAGCACTCCAGCTACCTCACCTTTTCTCCCCTCCTATCCCGATGGCACTGATTCTTGTTGAGATACGATTCCACGGACACTGGCGGCTCTTTAATACCTCACAGAAATGGCCATTCCACATGGGTGAGCCAACCTGCTGAGTACAGTCAGGTGAATTGGGACGTGGAGGCAGTTCCTTTAGACCGAGACTTCTGGAGCAGCCCCACCTGGTGCACAGACTGAGCAATTGCCTGTGCCTTGATGTAAGCTAGTGTGAAAGTTGGGAGAAATGCCTGAGACCGCAAAGCCTTTTCTAAAATATTCCCGGGAGTCCTCCCGATCGGCCACTGTAATTTCGTGTTTACATGTCCCTTTGGGGTTCCCTCTGGACGATCGGGAGGATCTTGAGGAAATTCCTGGCGATGGTGTCCTGGTTTGGAAATACAACCGCTGATTTTTCTTGATGATATCACAGAATCACAGAATCACAGAAACCCCACAGTGCAGATAGAGGCCATTTCGGCCCATCGAGCCTGCACCGACACATATCCCACCCAATCCCCGTAACCCCTACATATCCCACCCTATCCCCGTAACCCCACGTATTTAATCCCCCTAACACTAAGGGTCAATTTATCATAGCCAATCAACCTAACCCGCACATCTTTGGGCTGTGGGAGGAAACCGGAGCACCCGGAGGAAACCCACGCAAACACGGGGAGAATGTGCAAACTCCACACAGACAGTCACCCGAGGCCGGATTTGAACCCGGGTCCCTAGCACTGTGAGGCAACAGTGCTAACCACTATGCCACCCGATATAGGGGGTCATTTAAACTGTTGCCGCTGGTGTAAAACGGATGATATTGGATCGGGCGCCCGTTACACACCTGCCCTGAGTTTCATTGACGCTCACGGAACGGGCGGCCGATCCGACATTGCCCGTCTTAAACTAGCGGCATAGGTTAAACTTACCCCCATAAAGCATCTGAGAGATACATGAGTGAGCGTCGGCAGTCTATCAGACCGCTAGATGGTATCGCAGCTGAGCGCAATCCTGTCTTCGCCCAGTAACTAACACTCGAGACTTCCCGCACGGGCCAGTGCGATCGGGAATGAGAGCCCTGGTCGATTGTTTGACTATGGGGGAGATGAACAGAATGTCACTGAGCGTTTTCAACCATTGGCCGGTCCAGTAATTCAGGAAACACATGGGACTTGGACAAGCTCACCCTGGCCTGGAGCTTAGAATTCATAGAATCTTACAGCACAGAAGGAGGCCATTCGGCCCGTCGTGATTTTGAACGAGCAGTCGTGCTCAGCCCCACTTTTTGTCCGTAACCCTGTAAGTTGCTTATCCTCCAGTACCCGTCCAACTCTGTTTTAAAATTATTGATGGAATCAGCTTTCACCACCTTTTCAGGTAGAGCGTTCCAGACCCCGACAACTCTCCGAGTGAAAACAATTCCCCTCTAGATCTTCTGTGAAGTACGACCGGCCCCCTGTCGTAACCTCAGCAGGCAATCGGTGTAAATGGCCCTTTTTTTTTAGCCACTAACGCCGTTTCCCCAGGGATTCCGCCGATTCTCCCGCCGCAGAATCTCCGCAGGAATTCCAGGCGCTTGCGTCCATCGCTCCCATCAAAACCTGGAGATCAAGGAGGTGGGACTGCCCGCAATCAAAATTCCTTCCTCTCACTCTCTCAAAACAGAGGCCCAGAAATCAGAAACATTGGCCTAGAAATTTGGTTTGTGCCTGCACAAACAGATATTGGTCCTTGGGCCTCGGGCCTCACTTACGTGAGACCGTCGCGCTGCAGCCACCTGATGGGCCGCCCCAGGCAGCTCGCCAGCAAAGAGGATTTGGATTTCGGGCTGCTGGCTCGCTGGCTGCAGCCCTCGGGTAGGTCCTGAGAGAGAGGAGGAAGCGATCGGGAGAGCGGCATGGAGCTGATCCAGGGGCTGGCCCTCCTGCAACTCCCGGCTACACATGCAGGTAAGCATTTTTAAAAACTTACCTTTTTAGTGGCGGCCTCTAGTGGCCCCCTTTAAGGATCGCTGGTTGGGCCGCAAGTGGATCACGTTTTCCTGAACACAATTGGCCGCGCGCAGGGCAGACCAGTTTTGCAATGTGGCCCTTGAACAGGCATTGGGACCTTTATTTTCATATGCAAAGGGCCTAACGCCTGTTTCAGGCACGGGCCTTTACCAATATGGCGAGTGGTGCACTTCCGGCACGTAATGAGCGTGTGCCGCCAGCCTGCTCGCCATATTGGATGCTTAGGCACCCATTTTGCACCTAAAAACAGGTGCGGTGCCACCGAATGTCTGGACATTATTTTAAAATACAGAACCCTCAGAAGCTGTAAAGGTACATTAGTTTTTTTAAGCAATTAAAAAGTAACAGTTCCAGCTCCGCTACCGGCAGGTGTCTCATTAATAAAGGTTCATGACTGCTGCTTCAATTGTCAAAAAAAATCACATTTAAGTTTGAAAGAAACACTGCAGCTCTTCAGACAACAGTAACAAGGTTCCATCTATTTCACAGGCAACTGATATGCAATGAGTGACTTACAGATTGCAATGAAACTCAACAAGAAATTTAACAATTATTAAGAACATAAGAAACAGGAGCTGGAGTAGGCCATTTGGCTCTTCGAGCCTGCTCCGTCATTCAATAAAATCATGGCTGATCTTCTACCTCATCTCCACTTTCCTGCACTATCCCCATTTCCCTTGATTCCCTTAATATCCAAAAATCCATCGATCTTTATCTTGAATATACTCAACGACTGAGCCTCCACAGTCCTCTGGGGTAGAGAATGCCAAAGATTCACCGCCCTCTGAGTGAAGAAATTCCTCCTCATCTCAGTCCTAAATGGCCGACCCCTTATTCTGAGACTGTGACCCCTGGTTCTAGACTCCCCAGCCAGGGGAAACATCCTCCCTGCATCTACCCTGTCAAGCTCTGTAAGAATTTTGTATGTTTCAATGAGATCACCTCTCATTCTTCTAAACTCTAGAGAATATAGGCCTAGTCTACTCAATCTATTAAAACATTTTTTTTTTAAATCAGATATAACAGCCAGCAGTCTGAGGGATTACCCCATGACAGTGAACAGACTCATTCCGTGTCCAGGGACTGTCATAGAACTTTGACGCGAGTGAATTCCACTTCCTGTAAAGGGAGAGATCAGAACACTTTTCTATTGTTCTACAAAGGTAGAGAGCGTCTGTGTAGCTAAAGCAGTGGGATTTGTTTACAACTGTACAGTGTTGGCTCCAGCCCTTGAGACAGTAGGACCGTTTCAGCGGAATGAAACAAGATTGCAGTATTTTATTTTTCTATTAGTTCCCAATGATGTTCTGAATGAAGTCATGTTCCTTTTATTTTTAACTTCCATCCACCGGCCCTCCCCAAAGGCAGTGACTTAAACTGTGGTACAGTTCCATGACAACAATGACAACTTGTATTTATATAGCACCTTTAATGTCGTAAAACATCCCAAGGCGCTTCATGGGAGCGTTCTAAAATAAAATTTGACACTGAGCCACAGAAGGAGATATTAGTTAATCCCGTTTCTCTCTCTACAGATGCTGCCTGACCTGTTGAGTATTTCCAGCATTTTCTGTTTTTATTATAGGAGATTCTAGGGCAGTTTGGTTAAAGAGGTAGATTTTAATGAGCACCTTAAAGGAGGAAAGAGAGGTAGAGAGAGGTGGAGAGGTTTAGGGAAGGAATTCCAGAGCTCAGGGCCTTGGCAGCTGAAGGCATGGCCGCCAATGGTGGAGCGATTAAAATTGGGGATGCACAAGAGGCCAGAATTAGAGGAGCGCAGATATCTCAGGAAGTTGTGGGGCTGGAGGAGATTACAGAGATAGGGAGGGGTGAGACCATGGAGTGATTTGAAAACAAGGATGAGAATTTTTGAATTCAGGCATTGCTTAACCAGGAGCCACTGTAGGTCAGCAAGCGCATAGGTAATGGGCGAGTTAGGACATGGGCAGCAGAGTTTTGGATGACCTCAAATTTACGGAGCGTAGAATATGGGAGGCTGGCCAGGGGTGCATTGGAATAGTCCAAGTCTAGAGGTAACAAAGGCACGGATCACGGATGAGAGTTTCACAGCACTGCTCGCCCCCTACTGATACCTCATCAACTGACCATTCTAGGTGGCGGAGGTCGCAGGTTTGTGAGGGGCTGCCAAAGAAGCCTTGGCAACTTGCTGCAGTGCGTCCTGTAAATAGTACACACAGCAGCCACGGTGCACTGGTGGTAGAGGGAATAGATGTTTAAACCAATGGGCCAGCTGCCGGTTAAGCAGACTGCTTTGTCCTGGATAGTACTGAGTTTCTTTGAGTGTTGTTGCAGTTATTCATCCAGGCAAGTGAAGAGTATTCCATCACAGTCCTGAATTTTGCCTTGTATGTGGTGGAAAGGCTTTGGGGAGTCACGAGGTGAGCCACTCGCTGCAGAATAACCAGCCTCCGAGCTGCTCTTGTAGTCACAGCATTTATGTGGCTCATTCAGTTGAGTTTGTGGTCAATGGTGACCTTCAGGATGTCGCTCTTGTGGGGCTCGGTGATGGTAATGCCACTGGATGACAAGAGGAGTTGGTTAATCTCTATCTTGTTGGAGATAGTCATTGCCTGGCACTTGTGTGGCATGAATGTTACTTGCCACTTATCAGCCCAAGCCTGGATGTTGTCCAGATCTTGCTGCATGCGGGCATAGACTGCTTCATTATCTGAGGAGTTGTGAATGGAACTGAACACTGTGCAGTCATCAGCGAACAACCCCACTTCTGATCTTATGATGGAGGGAACACCATTGGTGAAGCAGCTGAAGATGGTTGCGCCTAGGACACTGCCGTGAGGAACTCCTGCAGCAATGTCCTGGGGCTGAGATGATTGGCCTTCAAAGACCACAACCATCTTCTGTAATGATATCAGCAAATAGTGATGGTATTTGCCTGTTTGATTATTTATGCCTTACCAGCATATTTGCCTGATTGATTATTTATGCCTGACCAGCAGAGGGCATGTGAGAGACAAGCAGTTTAGTTTTAGTTTCGTTTTAGATGGATCTCTAAGATGGTGTCTCCTGTAAATGCTGTTAACTGAGTTGAACATACTTTAGATAAAAAGTCATTCTCTTTCATGAATGTGTCGTCATTGAACCCACATACAAATCAATACATGGTGTCAGAAGTGATTGAAAGAGATGAAGAGGAAAAATCTGAAGTTAAATCAGCTCTCCACATATTAGCAAGCCAAAAGAGAACATCGTTACTTACCTTTGGAGAATAGCTAACGAAGTGAAAAAATGGTAGGATTACACCCACTGGCGAAGCTTCAGTTGACAGGTAATGTGGCTGAAAATTGGAGGAGGTTCAAACAACGTTTGGAGTTGTATTTAGCGGCAATCGGAGTTGACGAGAAAAGTGATAAAATGAAAGTGTCAGTGTTCTTACATGTCGTGGGTGATGAAGCGCTGGAAGTGTATAATAACTTCACATTCGCTGCTGATGGAGACAAAATGAAGTTGGATAAAATAATGGAACAGTTTGAGGCCTACTGCATACCTAAACATAACATGACGTTTGAGAGGCACAGATTTTTCACATGTCTACAGAAAACGGGAGAGACTATTGATCAGTATGTGACTGAACTGAGAAACCGAAGCAAAACATGTGAATTTGAGGGACTGACAGACTCGCTGATAAAAGACAGACTGGTGTGTGGTATTCCAGATAATGGTCTAAGGGAAAGACTGCTAAGAGAGCAAAATCTAGACCTGGGAAAAGTCATAGCACTGTGTAGGGCTACAGAGACTGTGAAGTCGCAGGCAAAGGAGCTGTTCAGTGACAGTAGCTGCAACGTGGATGCAGTGAGAATGAACGGACACAAACCGTTTAACAAAAAGAGCGCCAATGTGAAAAAAGAGGCGTGGCCAGCGAACAAAAATGAAAGGGGCAATCGAAAGTCATGTAGTCGATGCGGTACACAGCATCCACCAAAAAAGTGTCCAGCATATGGTAAAACATGCAATAGTTGCAACAAAAACAACCATTATGCCTGTTGCTGCAAGAACCAAGCGCAACAAAGCAAGGTCCATGCAGTAGATGAAAGCGAGATAGAGGAGTTCTATGTAGATGTCGTGTCTGAAAACAAAAAAGAAAAAAGAGACTGGATGTTGACACTAAAAGTGAATGACATACACATTCCATTTAAATTGGATACTGGAGCACAAGTTAATGTGATATCAGAGACTGATTTTAAGAAAATTAGACCCAGACCAAAGATACATGGAATAAAAGTGAAAGTGACAGGATACTCAGGTACTGATATACCAGTGAAAGGAAGATGCATTGTCAAAGTGACACACAAGGACAGAGAGCACACGCTAGCATAAATCGTGGTGCCAAAGGATGTGCAAGCCATACTAGGTTTAAAAGCCTGTGAGAGACTGAACCTGGTAAAGAGAGTCCTCGTTGTGGAAAGCGAAGGAGAGACAGTCTATGATGAACTCATGAAAGAGTACAACGACCTATTTCAGGGTCTAGGCTGCCTTCCAGGAGAACACACGATCAGAGTAGATAAAAGCATGCCGACGGTCATACATCCATACAGAAAAGTTCCGTTTGCTCTTCAAAAGCAACTGAAGGCAGAGTTGGACAGGATGGAAAGCCTGAACGTGATTCAGAAGATAGATGAGCCAACTGAGTGGGTGAGTTCCCTTGTCGTTGTGGACAAAAAGAATGGAAAGCTCAGAATTTGCCTGGATCCAAGAGATCTAAACAGAGCAATAAAGAGAGAGCACTTCAAGCTTCCTACACGTGAGGAAATCATGTCACAGTTTGCAAATGCAAAGTATTTCAGCAAGTTAGATGCATAATCAGGATTTTGGCAGATGAAACTGGACGAGGCACGTTCAAGACTGTGCACGTTCAACAGTCCATTTGGCAGATACAGATTCCTAAGGTTACCATTTGGCATTGCCTCAGCTCCTGAAGTGTATCACAAAACTATCCATATGATATATGAGCACCTGGAGGGAGTTGATACATCAATGGATGACATCATAGTATGGGGAACCACGAGAACTGAGCATGACGAGAGACTGAAAAAAGTGCTGGAAGCAACAAGGAAAACAAACCTGAAGCTGAATAGAGAGAAATGCCAGCTCGGGGTGACAGAACTGACATTCGTGGGAGATATCCTTAGCAGTGAGGGCATCAGACCAGATCCCAGAAAGGTGTCCGCCATTGAGAATATGCCAAAGCCACAATGCAAAAAGGACGTGCAGAGGTTTAATGGAATGATCAACTACATGGGTAAATTCATATCCAACCTCTCAGAAAAGATGGCGCCACTGAGAAGACTAACTGAAAAGAACATAGAATGGGAATGGAATCATGAGCATGAGAAGTCATGGAGCGGTCTAAAGAAACTGCTCACAGAGGAACCAGTTCTGAGGTTTTATGACCCAGCGAGACCCATCAAGATATCATCAGATGCATCACAGAGTGGGCTCGGTGCCGTTCTTCTGCAAAAATATGATTACTGGCAACCTATTGCATATGCATCGCGCTCAATGACAGACGCGGAGACGCGATATGCTCAAATAGAAAAGGAGCTGCTCAGCATCATATACGCCTGTGAAAGATTTCTCCAGTTTGTGGCAGGACAAGCAATCAGTGTAGAGACTGACCATAAGCCCTTGATTGCATTGTTCCAAAAGCCACTAAATAGCTGTCCGCTTAGAATACAAAGAATGATGATCAGGCTGCAACGCTATACACTGAATGTTGCGTACACACCGGGTAAAAAGTAAACGCCTATGTGGACATGATCACAAGTGCACTGCCCATAGCAGATGCAAAAATGGAGCTCGTAAAGACTGAGACAAACAAAGATGAAACACTGAGATGACTGAGGAAAAGCATCTTGGATGGATGGCCCAACATGAAGCAAGACTGCTCACCTGACATGGCAGAGTACTGGAACTGCAGGGCGGAACTATCAGTGGTCGAAGACATCATCTACAAAGGAAGTAAAATAGTTATCCCAAAGAGTCTGAGAAAAGAGATACTAAAAAGGATCCATGGAGGACATCTGGGAATCGAAAAGTGTAAGAAAAGAGCACGAGAGGTGATGTACTGGCCACGAATCAACCAAGATGTGACAAATGAGGTGTCAAACTGCACAATATGCCTGAAATATCGAGCAAGCAATCCGGTAGAACCACTAAAGCCACACCCAGCGCCAGACAGACCTTACCAGAAGGTAGGCGCTGACCTATTCGTATGTCAAGGGAAGGACTATCTTGTAGTCACAGACTATTACTCCCTGTATCCAGAGGTTTGTAGACTGTACACCACCACTGCAGATGCTGTGATAACATGTATGAAAGCCATATTCTCCAGACATGGTGTGGCAAGCGAGGTCTTCACAGACAACGGACCCCAGTTTTACAATGCAAGTTTCCGACACTTTGCCAAAGAGTGGGACTTTGTCCACACAACGTCAAGTCCTCACTTTCCACAGTCCAATGGACTAGTGGAAAAATCGGTCCAGACAGTGAAAAGACTGACGTACAAGGCAAAAGACAGTGGAACTGACTTCTACCAGAGCATGCTTGTATACCGCACAACGCCGCTCGAGTGTGGTATGTCACCAGCCCAACTCCTTATGGGACGTCTGCTAAGGTCAAACCTACCCATCCCGGAGAACCTCCTGAAAACAAAAGAGGGGGAGAAAGTGAGGAAGTTCAAAGAACAACAGAAAGAAAAGCAAAAGTACTACTATGACAGAGGAACACAAAACCTACCTGAACTCCACACTGGTGACCAAGTAAGGTTCAAAGACAAAACAAACACATGGACTCAGAAGGGAACTGTCCTGAGTGAAGTTCAACCAAGATCATACACCATTCAGACAGATGAGGGTGCTGTTCTGAGAAGAAATCATCGGGATCTTCTCATGGGACCAGCCACAGCAGGTCAAAAGACTGATACTGTTGAACAACCTGATCACACAGCAGGTCAAAAGACTGATACTGTTGAACAACCTGATCACACAGCTGAGAAATCATCATCTGAGGCAACAACTCAGATTCAAGGACAATCAATCAGAAAATCCTCAAGACACGTGAAGCCTCCTGAGAGACTCATTGAGCAAATTTAAGGACTCTTGTTATAGAAGGAAGTAATGTTATCTTAAGTTCTAGGTATTTACATATTTCATGTGAACACACAAAACAAGGTTAAAAAACCTTGATAATGTTAATGATAATGTAAGTTCATTAAGTGTTACAGTTAAAATGCAGAGTAATACAAAGAAAACATGTTGTTAGATAAAAGTAAAATACTTTTGTTTTAAGAAAGGGAGATGTAATGATATCAGCAATTAGTGATGGTATTTGCCTGTTTGATTATTTATGCCTTACCAGCATATTTGCCTGATAGATTATTTATGCCTGACCAGCAGAGGGCATGTGAGAGACAAGCAGTTTAGTTTTAGTTTCGTTTTAGATGGATCTCTAAGATGGTGTCTCCTGTAAATGCTGTTAGCTGAGTTGAACATACTTTCGATAAAAAGTCATTCTCTTTCATGAATGTGTCGTCATTGAACCCACATACAAATCAATACATCTTCCTTCATACCAGGTATGACTCCAGTCATTGAAGAGTTTTATCCCTGATCCTCATTGACTTCAATTTTAACTAGGGTTCCTTGGCACCACACTCAGTTAAGTGCTGACTTGATGTCAAATGCATTCACTCTCACCTCACCTCTGGAATTCAGCTCTTGTGTCCATGTTTGGACCAAGATTGTAATGAGGTCTGGAGTCAGGTGGCCTTGGCGGAATCCAAGCTGAGCATCGGTGAGCAAGTTAGTGGTGAGTAAGTGCTGCTGATACCACTGTTGATTCCTTTGATCAATTTGCTGTTGATTGAGAGCAGACTGATAGGATGGTTGGCTTTAGGAACATGTCAACATAGGAACAGGAATAGGCCATTTAGCTATTGAGCCTGTTCCGCCATTCAGTTAGATCATGGCTGATCTGTATCTTTATTCCATTTACCCGCCATGGTTCCATATCCCTTGATACCCTTACCTAACAAAAATCTATCAATCTCAGTTTTGAAATTTTCAATTGACCCCCAGCCTCAACTGCTTTTTGAGAGAGAGTCCCAGATTTCCACCGCCCTTCGTGTGAAAAAGTGCTTCCTGATATCATCTCTGAGTGGTCTAGCTCTAATGTTAAGGTTCTGCCCCCTTGTTCTGGACTCCCTAACCAGAGTTAATAATTTCTCTCCAGCTACCC
This sequence comes from Somniosus microcephalus, assembly GCF_052327205.1. Taxonomy (NCBI): domain Eukaryota; kingdom Metazoa; phylum Chordata; class Chondrichthyes; order Squaliformes; family Somniosidae; genus Somniosus; species Somniosus microcephalus. The sequence goes on along the minus strand of NC_141012.1, from coordinate 46,330,159 downwards.
TATTGAATCTTAAACACCTCAATTAGTTCGCACCTTTTGACCGCGATTTCGCCAGCGGAGGTGGGATCGCGGCGGGAGAGGTTGGTGGCGGGTCCCGGTCCCGCTCCCGCTCCCGGCTCCAGTCCATGCTCTCCAAGTGATTTTACGTAGATTGGGCTTGTTAAGCCCGCCCTGCACGTTTCCTGGCCAATTAAAAGGAAGCGGGTCTGATGACATAATTTGATGACGTGTCATCAGACGGTTTCCTTAAAGGGGCCATGTCCACATTCATTTTGACAGTTGTGCTGTCAGTGTTCTACAGCACTGAGGTGCTGCAAACACTGACAAGCACTGCACAGAGGTGGACAGCTGCACCCAGGCTCACCCATGACTCCCTCCATATGCTTATGGAGGGAGTTACAGCATGCAGGGAGAATCTCTTCCCTTCCCGTGGTGGACGAGACCTCCCCAGGACCCCAACACAGCCTGGTTGCACATTGCACAGGAGGGCACAAGCAGGGATATTGTCAGGGGGACAAGGCTGCAGTGGCGCAAACCTTTCAATGATCTCAGTAGATCACGAAACGTTACTGCCATGCCACACTCAATCTCATCCTGCTGTGCCTCTCATCACATCCCCATCACTCTGCCTTCCCTACCCTACTCCTGCACATCCTTACTCACACCAACATACCTTGCACCTCCACCCATCCCTCTTTATCTACATTATCACTTCCCCATCTCACTAGCCACCCCTCACACTCACCCTCATCCTACTGCAAGCATACCAACTAACAACACACAAGGGTAGCCACTTGAGTGGTTTAGCCAATGTTCATGTGAAGTTTCTATTAATGTGTTGTCAAACATTGAAATCTATATTTTCAACAATTTCCCTTATTGGACAGATCTGTGCGCACCTTTAGAAGTGTCTTAGTGAGTTCCAGTGAATGTTGAGACATATAACCCCTCCCTCCAATTGTGGTGAATGTGAAAGGAATGGTTTGGGCATTGTAGGGATGCTTTATGGTGCTGATGTGAGATGGTGTCTGTCATAAATCGCAACTTCTGCAAGAAGTAACTCAGGAAGTACTACTGGACGGCCAGCTGAGGGCGCCATCCCAGGAGTATAAATACTCGGGCGTGGGCCCAACTTGGCCAGAGACAATCTGGAAACAGGAAGCTAGTAACTACTAACTAGACCTCCATGTTTTGTTACAAGTCGATTAAAGCCTTGCTTTACGTTCAACCAAGTGCGTAGTGAGTCTTTATTACATCAGTGTCAACCTAGCGCATCATGTGACAGCCAGGGTTTACAGCATCAAGTGAAGTAAATCTGGCCATGGTGAGGCTATCCCTGGCCTCCCGGGCAGCAATGTTGTTGGGTGCTGATGCCCTCTGTCCTGTGCAGCATCAGGTGATTGCGGAGAAGGTTGGTGTGGATGTTGGTGCTGCTGGTGTGCCTGGTGATGTTGCTGTTGGGGCGGATCGTGGAGGGATTCAGAGGACCAAGATGAGATTTGTTCAAGGGCACTGATATTACTGGAATAGATGGCAGCTGAAGTTGAGATGACAGAAGTGATCTGTCAGTGGTGAGAGAGCTTGCTCCAAGGAGGTGACAGTGGATAGAGAGTTTACTCCAAACACTTCCAAACTGCATAAAGCTCAAAAGTGTCTTCCAAGTCCTGAAAATTCAAGCTCTGATATTGGAAAGTGACCAGCTGTGAAATGGTAGCTTTCAGACCACTTTTGCAGCTGTCACCTATTCACAGCAATGGGGAGATATAGAGAACCTGACCTACTTACCTGACGTGATGTACGAACGATGTGAACCCCGTTAAAAAAGTGGTAAAATAGAAGTAGGCTGGCAAAATAGTTGTTAACAAGCATTTAACTGGCTTGGTGTCGGGTCTGTTCTGAAATCGCAGACCTGACACTTTGGAAGCTTACATGATAGCAGGTTCGGAGCGGTTCCCAGCCCGCTGTCAATCATTCCGATTTTGACAGTGGACCCGTCGCCAAACCCGCACTCTGAGCACCAGCAAAATTCAGCCCTTAGTCTTTTATATTCAAGGTAATACAAGCCTAGTCCATGCAACCTGTCCTCATAATTTAACCCTTTTAGCCCCGGTATCATTCTGGTGAATCGGCACTGCTCCCCCTCAGAGGCCAATATATCCTTCCTGAGGGGCGGGGCCCAGAACTGACCGCAGTGTCCAGATGAGTTTTAACCAGAGCTCTGTACAACTGTAGCATAACTTCCACCCCTTTGTATTCCAGCTCCCTTGATAAAAATGTTAGCATTCCATTAGCCTTTTAAATTATTTTTTGTATCTGTCCATTAGCTTTTACTGATTTCTATACATGGACCCCTAAATCTCACTGCTGCTCCACAGTTCATAACTTCTCAACAATTAGAAAATACTCTGATCTAGCTTTCTTAGGTCCAAAGTGATTTGTCCTGCTTTTTGGGGACACAGGACACACCTGGGCAGTTTTCCAATTGTCGGGTAGACGCCAGTGTTGTAGCTGTACTGGAACAGTTTGCCTAGAGGCACGGGTGTGAGTTCTGCAGCACGGGTCTTCAGCAGTACAGCCGGGATGTTATCAGGTTCCATAGTCTTTGCTGTGTCCTGTGCACACAGACATTTCTTGATATCATGTGGACGGAATTAAATTGTCTGAAGACTGGCTTCTGTAATGGTGGGATCCTCAGGAGAAGGTCAAGATGGATCATCCACTCAGCACCTCTGGCTGAAGATGGTTGCGAACACTTCAGCCTTGTCTTTTGCACTCACGTGCTGGGCTCCTCCACCATTGAGGGTGGGGATATTCATAGAACCTATCCTCCCATTAGTTGCTCAATTGTCCACCACCATTCATGACTGGATGTGGCAGGACTGCAGAGCTTTGACCTGCTCTGTTGGTTGTGGGATTGCTTAGCCCTGTCTATAGCATGCTGCTTCTGCGATTCAGCATGCATGTAGGCCTGTATTGTAGCTTCATCAGGTTGGCACCTCATTTTCAGGTACGCTTGGTGCTGCTACTGGCAAGCTTTTCTACTCTCCTCATTGAACTAGGGTTGGCCATCTGGCTTGATGATAACGGAGGAGTGAGGGATACGGGCCATGAGATTATAGATTGTGGTGGAATAAAATTCTGTTGCTGCTGATGACCCACAGCAGTTTTGAGCTGCTAGATCTGTTCTTTATTTATCCCACTTAGCATGGCGGTACTGCCACAAGTGCCACAACTGCCCTCTCTGAAGTCTTTGACATAATCAACCACACCATCTTTGTAGCCAGAACATCTCCAGCAATGTCTTCTCTTTCCACTCCTGAACTGTTACCTTTGGAGTTCCCCAAGGATCCAAACTTGGCCCGCTCCTCTTCACCATCTGCATGTTGCCCTTGATGACATCATCAAAAACATGAGGTCAAGTTCCACATGTACGCCGACGACACCCAACCCTACGGTGGCATAGTGGTTAGCACTGTTGCCTCACAGCGCCAGGGACCCGGGTTCGAATCCGGCCTCGGGTGACTGTCTGTGTGGAGTTTGCACATTCTCCCCGTGTTTGCGTGGGTTTCCTCCGGGTGCTCCTGTTTCCTCCCACAGTCCAAAGATGTGCGGGTTAGGTTGATTGGCTATGATAAAAAATTGACCCTTAGTGTTAGGGGGATTAAATACGTGGGGTTACAGGGATAGGGTGGGATATGTGTTGGTGTAGGAGTTACGGGGATCGGGTGGGATATGTGTCGGTGCAGGCTCGATGGGCCGAAATGGCCTCTATCTGCACTGTGGGGTTTCTATGATTTCTGTGATACCTCTCAACCTATTCTCCCAATGCCTCCACTGCCTCTGTGTTGTCAGACTGCTTGTCCGAAATCCAGTCCTGGATGAGCCACAATTTTCTCCACTTAAACATTGGGAAGCCCAAAGCCATTGTCTCGACTCCCAAAAATTCAGTTCCCTTGTCACTGATTCCATCCTCCTCCCCAACCACTGTCTCCGGTTGAACCAGGCTGTTCTTAAACTTGGCATCCTATTCCACTCCGAGCTGAGCTTACCGACCCCTAATCTTCTCCATCAAAAAGACCACCTACTTCTACATCCGTAACTTTGCCCGATTCCACCCCTGCCACAGGCCATTTCCTTCTGAAACCCTCGTCCATGCCTTTGTCACTTCCGGACTCAATTATTCCAATGTTTTCCGAGCCGCCTTCCATCCCCCATCCTCTGTAAGCCTCAGCTCATTGTCTGTATCCTATACCACTCCCAATCACGCATCTCCGCTGACCTACATTGGCTCTTGGTCGGCTAACACCTCCAATTTCAAATTGTCATCCTTGTGTTTGAATCCCTTCATGGCCGGGAACCTCCCTATTCCTGTAACCTCCTAGAACCCTACAACTACCCCCACAGAACTCCACCTTCCTCCGACACTGACATGTCGTGCATGCCACCCTCCTTTTGTCTCACATTGGCTGCCGTGCCTTGACGTGTTCAGGCCCCACGCTCTGGAATTCCCTTCTAAATCTCTCTGTCTCTCCATCTCTTTCTCCTCCTTAAAACCCACCCCTGTAACCAAGCTTTTGGTCGCCCCTCCTAATAACTCTGTATAAGGAATGGCTCGGCATCCAGTTTTGTTTGTGATGTGCCTTCAATAACCACAAAACTAGAAGTTATAAACTTTAACAAGTTGGCTTTTAATCACTAAGATCAGAGCTAACATCTCAACACACTGACTGGCTCGCAGGAATGAGTCATAAAGATCCTGGGATCTTTATGTAAGAGAAGTCAGGGGTGGAGCCAAGAGCCAAGACCTGGAACCTTCCAGGTTAGTCAGGAAAGAGGAAGTGAAACTATACACCGTGTGGGGGAGGGTAATATACATGAGTGCAAAACGAATACAGGCAAGCCAAACACATTTCATTACATTCACCCCTTCTTTAGATTTAGTCCATCGGGGTGATGTTTCTTAAAAGTTGGTATAAGTGAGTCTGTCAGGAGGTTTTGCAGTTCTCAGTGATCGGCGCAAAGCCGGTTGGGGTGCCTCTAGGGGAGTGGATTCTGGTTCCTCCGCTGTCCGGGCCTCCGCAGTGTCTTCCAGGTTATCTGCAGTGTCCTCCAGGTTAAAGTTGGGTATTGATACCTCTGGGCGTCCTGTCTCTTTTTGGTGTAGGTCTTCCTCGGGTAGTCTCTCGTCGTTCTCTCCGCTCCCCGAGGGAGCGAGGTCTTTTATGGAAACAGTGTCCTCTCGCCCGTCAGAGTATTCGATATAGGCGTACTGAGGGTTTGCATGGAGGAGCTGTACCTTTTCCACAAGGGGATCCGTTTTATGGCCTCTCACGTGCTTCCGCAATAGTACTGTCCCCGGAGACGTCAGCCACGCGGGTAGAGATATGCCCGAGGTAGGTTTTCGGAGGAAAACGAACATCTTTTCGTGAGGGGTAGCGTTAGTGGCTGTACATAACAGAGACCTTATGGAGTGGAGCACGTCTGGGAGGACTTCCTGCCAGCTGGAGGTCGGAAGGCCTTTTGACTTTAAGGCTAACGTGACAGCCTTCCAAACAGTAGCATTCTCCCTTTCCACTTGCCCATTACCCCGGGGGTTGTAGCTAGTGGTTCTGCTAGTGGCTATCCCCTTTGAGAGCAAGAACTGGCGCAGTTCGTCACTCATAAATGACGTCCCCCTATCGCTGTGTATGTAGTTCGGCATGCCAAACATGCAGAATAGATTACCCAGACACTTGATGACCATGGCACTGGTCATGTCTGGGCAGGGAATGGCGAAGGGGAAGCGGGAATTCATCGATGATATTGAGGAAGTATACGTTACGGTCGGCAGAGGGAAGGGGTCCCTTGAAGTCCAGACTTAGGCGCTCGAATGGCCGTGTGGCTTTGATAAGGTGTGCACGGTCAGGCCTGTAGAAACGAGGCTTGCATTCCGCACAGATGCGGCAGGCTCTGGTCATTGCCCTGACCTCCTCGATGGAGTGGGGCAGATTGCGGGACTTTATAAAATGGTATAGTCGGGTGACCCCTGGGTGACAGAGGTCGTTGTGGAGACCCTGTAATTTGTCCATATGAATGCTGGCACACATTCCCCGCGATAGGGCGTCTGGGGGTTCATTAAGGGCTCCCGGCCTGTACATAATATCATAGTCGAACGTGGATAGTTCGATCCTCCACCTGAGTATTTTGTCATTCTTGATTTTCCCCCTTTGTTTGTTATTAAACATGAAAGCCACCGACCGCTGGTCGGTGAGCAGGGTGAAACATTTGCCGGCTAGGTAGTGTCTCCAGTGCCGCACTGCCTCCACTATAGCCTGTGCCTCCTTCTCGACAGAAGAGTGCCTGATTTCAGGTCCTTGAAGGGTTCGGGAGAAGAAGGCCACAGGTCTCCCAGCCTGATTGAGGGTCGCAGCTAAAGCAAAGTCTGACACATCGCTTTCGACTTGAAAGGGAATGCTTTCGTCCACTGCACACAGTGCAGCCCTTTCAATGCCCTGTTTGATACTGGTGAAAGCCTCCCGAGCTTCAGCTGATAGTGGGAAGGACGTCGATTTAATGAGGGGTCGGGCCTTATCAGAGTAATTGGGCACCCATTGGGCATAATACGAAAAAAATCCCAGGCACCTTTTTAAGGCTTTGGGATTGTGTGGCAGGGGCAGTTCCTTTAGGGGGCGTAATCGGTCAGGGTCCGGTCCAATTACCCCATCTTCCACCACACAGCCGAGGATACAGAGATGGGTTGTGTTGAAGACACATTTGTCTTTGTTGTAGGTTAGATTCAGCTTTAGGGCAGTTTTTAAAAATCTCGCAAGATTTAGATCGTGGTCTTGCTGGTTGTGCCCGCAAATAGTGACATTGTCCAGATAGGGGTAGGTAGCTTGTAGTTTATTCTCATCAACCATGCGGTCCATCTCACGTTGGAAAACCGAGACCCCATTTGTTACCCCGAAGGGCACTCTGAGAAAATGGTAGAGGCATCCGTTCGCCTCAAAGGCGGTGTATGGGCGGTCCTCCGTTCTAATGGGCTGCTGGTGATACGCGGATTTGAGGTCAATAGTCGAGAAGACTCGGTATTGCGCGATCTGGTTGACCATTTCTGATATGCGGGGTAAAGGGTAGGCGTCCAGCTGGGTATAAATATTAACAGTCTGGCTGTAGTCAATTACCATCCGTTTCTTTTCGCTATTTTTAACTATGACTACTTGGGCACGCCACGGACTGGTACTGCATTCAATAATGCCTTCCCGCAGGAGTCTGTCCACTTCCGCCTTGATAAAGTGTCTGTCTTCCAGACTGTACCGTCTACTTTTGGTCGTTATGGGCCTACAGTTCGGAGCGAGATTAGCGAATAAAGAGGGCGGGCTGATTTTTAAGGTTGATAGGCCACAGACTGTGAGTGGCGGCTGGGACCCGCCATATGCTAGCGTGACACTTTCGTGGTGGCACTGGAAGTCCAGGCCCAAGATTACATTAACACAGAGTTCTGGCATCACGAGGAGTTTAAAATCCTTGTAGTCCGTGCCTTTTACAGTCAGTGTTACCACACAGTAGCCCAAAATGTCCGAAGTGTGGGGCTTAGCAGCCATAGCAATTCTGCTCCGTGTAGGGGTTACCGTTAATGAGTGCCGCCGTACCAGGCTAGGGTGGATAAAACTCTCGGTGCTCCCACAGTCAATTAAACATTTCGTTAAATTCCCGTTTACCTGTATGTCCATCATGGATTTTGTCAACGGGCGTGGCCTGGATTGATCCACCGTGATTGAAGCCACTGTTGGGCCCTGGGCGGCCGTTGAGTCGGGAAAAGATGGCGGATCCCAAGATGGCGGCCCGCACGGCACGCACGAGGCGGTGACGGAGTTGGAAATCGGATTCCCCCTGCAGACTTTGCTAAAATGCCCCTTTTTCTTACATTTGAAGCATATAGCGTCCTTCGCTGGGCATCGTTGTCTGGGGTGCTTGGCCTGGCCGCAGAAGTAGCATTTCGGGCCTCGAGACATTGCCGCTGTAGTAGGACTCCTGGGTGAACTTCTGTGTGGGGACTCCGGCGGTGTAGAGCTGGTCTGAGACCTGGATGGGGAAGATGGCTGATTCCAAGATGGCGGCCCGCTCGGTGCGCATGAGGTGGTGAGGGCCGCATGGCCGGAAGAATAAGAGTCAGAGTTTTTCTGGGCCACGCCCAGCGATCGCGCAGTGGCCACTGCCTTTTTTAAGTCCAGGGCCTCCTTCTCCAGCAGTCTCTGCCGGATATAATTCGATTTGAGGCCCGTGATGAAGGAATCGCGGACCAATTCGTCAGAGTACGCGTTGGCCGTCATGGCCTTGCAGTTACAGTCCTGGACCAAGTCCTTTAGGCCCTGTAAGAAATCGTCCATTGATTCCTCAGGTCGCTGCCTGCGTGTAGCCAGCAGATGTCTGGCGTACACTTCATTTACTGGCCTCTGGTATTGGGCCTTCAGGATAGTGATGGCCTCCGTGTAAGAGGTGGCGTCCCGGATGAACGAATAAATCCGATGACTAACGCGAGTAGTCAGTAGACTCAGTTTATCTACCTCGCTAGCGGATGAGGCCCTCGCGAAGAGTTCGAAGCATTTGAGCCAGTGTCCAAATTGATTTGATGCTTCAGCAGAATGTGGATCCAGACGCTCTGGTTTTAGGAGTCGATCCATCCTAGTACTCTTTAGTGATTAAAATTGATGTGCCTTCAATAACCACAAAACTAGAAGTTATAAACTTTAACAAGTTGGCTTTTAATCACTAAGATCAGAGCTAACATCTCAACACACTGACTGGCTTGCAGGAATGAGTCATAAAGATCCTGGGATCTTTATGTAAGAGAAGTCAGGGGTGGAGCCAAGAGCCAAGACCTGGAACATTCCAGGTTAGTCAGGAAAGAGGAAGTGAAACTATACACCGTGTGGGGGAGGGTAATATACATGAGTGCAAAACGAATACAGGAAAGCCAAACACATTTCATTACAGTTTGATTACACTTCCTTGAAGCACGTTGTTGATGCTGTTGTTGAAGACCTGCAGGAGAGCTGGAGGTGATGGTGTTCCCACTACATTGAGCTGGAGGTGATGGTGTTCCCACTACATTGAGCTGAAAGTGATGGTGTTCCCACTACATTGAGCTGGAGGTGATGGTGTTCCCACTACATTGAGCTGGAGGTGATGGTGTTCCCACTACATTGAGCTGGAGGTGATGGTGTTCCCACTACATTGAGCTGGAGGTGATGGTGTTCCCACTACATTGAGCTGGAGGTGATGGTGTTCCCACTACATTGAGCTGGAGGTGATGGTGTTCCCACTACATTGAGCTGGAGGTGATGGTGTTCCCACTACATTGAGCTGGAGGTGATGGTGTTCCCACTACATTGAGCTGGAGGTGATGGTGTTCCCACTACATTGAGCTGGAGGTGATGGTGTTCCCACTACATTGAGCTGGAGGTGATGGTGTTCCCACTACATTGCTGCTCATGTCTTTCTCAGGGGCAGAGAAAGAAAGAAAGAACTTGCATTTATATAGTGCCTTTCATGACCTCAGGACATTAGGACGCCCCAAAATGCTTTACAGCCAATGAAGTACTGTTGAAGTGTAGTCACTGTTGTAAAATGTAGGAAACACGGCAGCCAATTTGCACACAGCAAGCTCCCACAAACAACAATGAGATAATGATCAGATCATCTGTTTTAGTGATGTTGGTTAAGAGATAAATATTGACCAGGACATCTTGTAGATATTATATACTGCAACCACAGTGCACCGGTGGTGGAGGGGTTGGCTGTTAAGTCAAATAGTTCGACTTAACATCCATCCTCCTCATCGTGTGTTGTGTTTTACCACATATTAGGTAAGTGGTAATTCGATGTAATTATTCATTATAAATATAAATGATATTGATGCACAGATGGTCAGTGATATCACCGAGAACCAGTTTCTATCTCAGTCCCTTCCTTCCTCCATTGTGATGTCCCCCATGGAATATGTAAATAGCTCAAGAAGCTGAGATAACCCCGTGTAGAAAGTCTGCTTTGTAATGTTCAGTGTTACTGAAGTTCTGAGTGAGAGGAATGTGTATTTTAAAAGATGAAACAATCCTTAATTCCAATAGGGGTTGAGGAAGGTGTCAGTGAGCTTTTTGAAGATCAATAATACTTCTGAACAATTTTACTTTGAAAAGTAATGGGATAGATACCATAAATGCAAAGGTCTGTGTTTCTCAACAGTGTTATAACTTACCTCTGTTAAAGCTGTCTCTGGTTCTTCTGTAGCAGAAGAAAAATGTATCTCAAAAAAATTGCCAGTGAAGCTTGAAAGCTGGAAGTGTGTGAAGCTGAATAACAAGTTTCCCTCCAAGTCACACACCATCCTGACTTGGGCATGTATCGCTGTTCCTGCATTGTCGCTGGGTCAAAATCCTGGCATTCCCTCTCTAACGGCATTGTGGGAGCACCTTTACCACACAGAATGCAGACGTTGGAGAAGGCGGCCCACCACCACCTTCTCAAGGGAACTAGGGATAGGCAATAAAGTCGAGTGACGCCCATATCCCGAGAACGAATATTTAAAAAAAAATCTCTCCCTGCTGTCTGAATCCTCCCCCAACAACCTCCTTGCCTTTTTTTTTGTGGGGTGAGAACCATGAGATTGCCATAAGTTGTTGATAGAAGGTCCTGTGCTGTCTCTCTGTGCAGCTTGCTCTTCTTCGAACAGTGCCATGGGATCCTTTACGTGCACCCGAGAGGGCAGATGGGGCCTCGGTTTAACGTCTCATCTGAAAGACAGCCCCTCTGGCAGTGCAGCACTCCCTCAGCACTACACTAAATGTCAGCCTAGATTATGCGCTTAAATCTCTAGAGTGGGAGTTGAACCGATGGCCTTCTGATACAAAGGCAAGCGTGCTCCCACTGAGCGATGGCTGACACCTTAGAAGGAGCCGAGCTTGGCTGAGCATAGATAATGGGATCAGGACTGAAGGGAGGAAGACGTGCTGTGCCAACAACTCATTTGTTTAAAGTCAAGATACAATTGAGTAACAGTAATGACCCTGTACAATCCTCAAAAACTGCAGGTGAGGTGTAAGATTTAGGGAATTAGATGTCCTTGAATGCTTCAAATTTACCTTGCTTTTGGAAAGATGGTACAAACTCTTCATTATTACTTAACTCAGCATCTGCCATCAGGATAATATTCACACAAACCCAGTTAAGCTGTGAAAGGTTCTATTCTTCTGTACGGTTGGCTGAATATACAATAAAGCATTGGGGAAAATCCCATTCTGTCTGTGTCAGTGTCTGGCATTGCCTTAAGTTGTTGATAGAAGGTTCCTCTGCCACTGTGCTGTCTCTTTGTGCAGTTTGCCGGCATAACAACCGTTGTTGCACATCAAGTAAATCACTCTGTGCGTGTGAGCGTGTGTGTGTTTGTGTGTGTGTGAGCGTGTGTCTGTGTGTGTGTGTCTGCGTGTGTGTGAGCATGTGTCTGTGTGTGTGTGAGCGTGTGTGCATGTGTCTGTGTGTGTGTGTGTGTGTAATTGAGCGTGTGTGTGTCAGTGTGTGTGTCTGTGTGCATGTGTCTGTGTGTGTGTCTGTGTGTGTGTGTATGGCTGTGTGTGCGTGTGTTTGTGTGTGTGTGTCTGTGTGCATGTGTCTGTGTGTGTGTGTCTGTGCGTGTGCGTGTGAGTGTGTGTGTGTCTGTGTGTGTGTGAGCATGTGTGTGTGTGTGTATGCGTGTATGTCTGTGTGTGCATGCGTGCGTGTGGGTGCGTGTGTGCATGCGTGTGTGTCTGTGTATGCATGTGTGTGTGAGCGTGTGCATGTGTGCGCGCGATTGAGTGTATGCGTGTGTGCGTATGCATGTGTGCTTGTTTGTATGTGTGTATGCGTGTGCGTGTATATGTGTGTACCTGTGTGTACACCTGTATGTGTGTGTGTGTGTATATGTGTGCGTGTGTGTGTGTATATGTGTGCGTATGTGATGTGTGTGTATGTGTGTGCTTGTGTGTATGTGTGTCTTGGAGGTTGAATTCCAAACCATCGTCAACACCTTCACTGAAGCGTATGAGAACATGGGCCTTACACTAAACATCCGTAAGACAAAGGTCCTCTACCAACCTGCCCCCGTTACACAGTACTGCCCCTCAATTATCAAAATCCACGACAAGGCCTTGGACAATGTGGACCACTTTCCATACCTCAGGAGCCCACTGTCAACAAGGGCAGACGTCGACGACGAAGTCCAACACCGCCTTCAGTGTGCCAGTGCAGCCTTCGGTCGCCTGAGGAAGAGAGTGTTTGAAGACCAGGACCTCAAACCCGGCACTAAGCTCATGGTCTACAGAGCAGCAGTGATACCCGCCCTGCTGTATGCCTCAGAGACATGGACCATGTACAGCAGGCACTTCAAAGCACTGGAGAGTTACCACCAACGCTGCCTCCGCAAGATCCTGCAAATCCATTGGCTGGGTAAGCGCACCAACGTCAGTGTTCTTGCTCAGGCCAACATCCCCAGCATCGAAGCTTTGACCATGCTCAATCAGCTCCGATGGACGGGTCACATTGTCCGCATGCCCGATACGAGACTCCCAAAACAAGCGCTCTACTCGGAACTCCGACGCGGCAAGAGAGCCCCAGGTGGGCAGAAGAAATGCTTCAAGGACACCCTCAAAGCCTCCTTGAAAAAGTGTAACATCCCCACTGACACCTGGGAATCCCTGGCCCAAGACCGCACAAAGTGGAGGAGAAGCATCCGGGAAGGCGCCGAACACCTCGAGTCTCTTCGCCGGGAGTAAGCAGAAGCCAAGCGCAGGCAGCGCAAGGAGTGCACGTCAACCCAAGCACCCCACCCCACCCGCCCCTTCAACCACCATCTGCCCCACCTGTGACAGAGATTGTAGGTCCCGCATTGGACTCATCAGTCACCTGCAAACTCATTTTTAATGTGGAAGCAAGTCATCCTCAGTTCCGAGGGACTGCCTAAGACTGGAAGACTGGTATATGTGTGTGTATGCGTGTGCATGTGTGTGTATGTGTATCTGTATGCATGTGTGTGCATGTGTGTATGTGTGTGCATATGTGCGTCTGTCTGTCTGTTTTTATGTACCTGTGTGTCTGTGTGTCTGTGTGTGTGTCTGTGTCTGTGTGTGTGTGTCTATGTGTGCGTGTGCATGTGTGTATGTGTGTGCATATGTGCGTCTGTCTGTCTGTTTTTATGTACCTGTGTGTCTGTGTGTGTGTGTCTGTGTGTGTGTGTCTGTGTGTGTCTGTGTGTCTGTGCCTGTGTGTCCGCCTGTGTATATGTGTCTGACTGTAGGATTCTACAAAGAACTGGAAGGTTGATGCCAACTCCTCTAGTTCCACAAAACAATGCCCGAGTCTTGCTTTTGAAATGTTTGGCAGAGGCTGCGCGTCATTAAAAACTAATCATTGCAGAGTGATTATGGGAGAGGGAGAAGGATGATCAGATGATTTATTTCCCCCATTTTATTGCCTTCCTCTCAAGGCACCAGCTCGTGCTCAGTATGGTTGCAGAGAGCCCATCAACCGTCATTCCTTGTCCAAGGAACAATTCTTCACCTATGAAGCCAGCCAGTGACTATTCGACAGTGGAAGGCATTACAGCCCAGCCTAATCCTGCCTGTATTCAATCTCAACACATGCCTTTCCCAGCAGGGATCACTGGACAGCGATCAGGAGCAAGAATACTGATTGATTTTTCCCTTCTTTGATGCAGGAGCCCTCGAGCCAATTCAAGTGCTTTCCTCCCATGACTGGCTGAGATCTGCTAACCCAGCACAGACTGGAGACAGGGCCTGGGAGGTGGGGCCTGGGACCTTCCTGTTTCTCTAGTCCATATAATGCCGGGCTGTGCATTTGCTAACTAAACGTTCTAATTGGAGACTTTACCTACACGTTCGGATTTTCGGATCTCATTTTGCAACTGGGCAGATGGGGAAGGGATGAAGAGATGCTGAGTGAAGCTGACAACTCGTCTTTCACAACCCTGCACCCCCACCCCTCCTCACCAAGCCCTCGTCGATGCAAACAGACTCTCCCTGAGCAGCTTTTATGCATCCCTGAGCTAATTACAGTGCGGCATTTAGTTGGAACAGGCTCGAGGGGCTCCTGTTCCTATGTTCCATTGTTGGAATCCTGGGATTAGGTTATCTTGCTGCCCCTTTGGCCCTAAACTGCTAGCACTAAAGAACATTAAAATGTGGAGGAGTTTTCACTACTAGAGAGGGACGATTGGTTGTGGAGTTAAAACAAAAAGGAAGACTTATCATCACACCCAAAGCAACTCTAAATGCTTTGCTGACAATGAATTACTTTGAAGTGAATCACCAGCAGTTATAAAGATAAATGCTGCAGTCATTTTGGGCACATCAAGATCCCAATAACCGCAGTTGGATAAATGACCAGTTCATCCATTGTTGCTGAGGCAGGAAAGTTGCCATGACAGCAAGACAACTCTTAGGAACTAACATAAAGGAAAAACTTGCTTTTATTCCCAAAGTGCTTCACAGCCAATGAAGTGCTTTTGGAGTGTAGTCACCATTGTAATGTAGGAAATGCGACCGCCAATTCTGCACAGCAAGCTCCCACAAACAGCAATGTGATAATCAACTTTCCCTCTAAGCTGCATGGCCGGGCGGCTCTCTGCTGGTCCCACGCAGCCCGGGACCGGCTTTTCCAATGTTAAGTTTCGTGCATGCATGAAAACTGTGACTGGGCCAGCCAAAAGTAAATTAGAGGGAACATTAGTGCTAGTGACCAGGTAATCTGTTTTTTATTATGTTGATTGAGGGATAAATATTGATCAGGACACTTCGGAATAGTGCAATGGGATCTTTTACGTCCAACTGAGAGGGCTGACGGGGCCTCAGTTTAACGTCTCATCCGAAAATATGGCACCTCTGACAGTGCAGCACTCCCTCAGTACTGCACTGGAGTGTCAGCCTGGATTTTATGCTCAAGTCAAATGGAGTGGGACTTGAACCCACAACCTTCTGACTCAGAGGAGAGAGCGCTACCCACTTTTTAAAAGATATATTATTTATTGAACATTAAAAACATTTACAACTTTGTGATCATTCCATTGTATCATTCAAATTCATTCCGCCGCTCTGCACAGCCATTCCTCCACCACATATTAACTTAAAAACCTGAAGTTTAATTTGTCTCCCATAACATATATTAATCGATTGTACTTTAAAAATTGATCATAAAATACTACCTTTAAATTTCTTTCTGAATAAAACATCCACAGAGCCTTAAAATGATCTTTTAGCTTATATTTAAAATACTCTTTTAGATTTATTCTTCTCCCCTTAAAAACAGAGCATTCCTTCTTTGCACAATCACACATCTAGCCAAACTGAACATTATGTTAATTGCCGCTCCACTAGACTCGGCCAGACTCTCCTGCAATCCCTATCTCAAAATTCAGCTCCACGGGATTCCTATTCCCGCTCTTCGGTCCCCACCCAACAAGAAAACCTCACACAACTGTTGAACATACTACTTAAAATCCTTTAACTGCGGGCATAACACCAGTAAATAGGACAGAGTCTCATCCTGTGTCCCAAACACTGGGCAAGTTGGCTTATCGGGGGAAGGCAGCAGCAGCCAACTTCCTGGCACCATGGGTGGTTCTGCTGCACAGGATGGGAGGAAAAAGACTGGGAGATCTATAGTGATAGGGGATTCTATTGTAAGGGGAAGAGATAGGCGTTTCTGCGGCCGCAAACGAGACTCCAGGATGGTATGTTGCCTCCCTGGTGCAAGGGTCAAGGATGTCTCAGGGCGGCTGCAGGGCATTCTGGAGGGGGAGGGGGAACAACCAGTTGTCATGGTGCATATAGGTACCAACGATATAGGTAAAAAACGGGATGAGGTCCTAAAAGCTGAATATAGGGAGTAAGGAGGTAAATTAAAAAATAGGACCTCAAAGGTAGTAATCTCAAGATTGCTACCAGTGCCACGTGCTAGTCAGAGTAGAAATAGAAGGATATTTCAGATGAATACGTGGCTAGAGGAATGGTGCAAGGGGGAGGGATTCAAATTCCTGGGATATTGGAACCGGTTCTTGGGGTTGTGGGACCAGTACAAACTGGATGGTTTACACCTGGGCGGGGCTGGGACCGATGTCCTAGGGGGAGTGTTTGCTAGTGCTGTCGGGGAGGGTTTAAACTAAAATGGCAGGGGTTTGGGAATCTGTGCAGGGAGACAGAGGAAAGGGAAGCAAGGATAGAAACAAAAGACAGGAAGGAGAAAAGCAAAAGTGGAAGGCAGAGAAATCAAGGGTGTAAATCAAACAGGGCTACAGTAAATAATAATTCTAAAAGGACAAAGAGTGTTAAAAAAACAAGCCTAAAGGCTTTGTGTCTTAATGCGAGGAGCATTCATAATAACGTGGATGAATTAGCTGCGCAAATAGATGTAAACGGATATGATGTAATTGGAATTACGGAGACATGGCTCCAGGGTGACCAAGGCTGGGAATCCAACATCCAGGGGTATTCAATATTCAGGAAGGACAGGCAAAAAGGAAAAGGCGGTGGGGTAGCATTGCTGGTTAAAGAGGAGATTAACACAATAGTAAGGAAAGATCATGGCCCAGAAATTCGTGTCGGGGGCTTCCCGCGGGTGCAAGCCCCCGACCTACACTTACCTAGCAAGCCGGCAGTTGAGGCCTGGGCCTGCGTGGATTTCCTGTCTGTGGCCCGGTCCAGCTCCCGGCGTGCTGTGCTTGCGTGATCCAGCGGCGTAGTTAGTGCGATGCGTCCACTGGGATCACGTGAGCACTGGGCAACCAATCAGAGGAGGGAAAAGCCCATTCATGAGATTGACAGAAAGAACTGTCAAACTCATGAAAACTCCGGCCCCCAAAACAGTACTTACCCTTCAAATAAATATTTTAAAAAATCACACTTTTTAAATAAACTATAAATAACATTAAATAACTATTTTAAACAATAATTTAAATTTTTGAAAAAAATAATTTAATAAAAAATCAGGGCTAAAAATACTTACCTTACTTTAAAGTATTTTAAAATAATAAACCTGTGGAAAAAAAATTCTAATTTTAATTAATTGGCCACTTACCTTTTAAAATGAAGTCCTTGCGCCTGGTTTTTAAATGTGTAAAATGTAGAGGCCTTCACACACGGGCAAACCTGTAAAAAAAAAGGAAGTTCAACGCGCACGCGCAGACTCCCGCGCGCACGCGTTCGACCTCTGAACCCCTTGGTTCAGAGGATCGGAAATGCCGGTTTCCCGCGCATGCGTAGTGCATGCAAGAAACCGGCACTTCCATCGGGTCCACGCGTGAGTACTCCGTGCTTACTCACGCGTTGGGACCCTAATTTCTGGGCCATTAGCTCTGATGATGTGGAATCTGTATGGGTAGAGATGAGCAATCACAAGGGGCAGAAAGTGTTAGTGGGAGTTGTATACAGACCCCCCAAACAGTAATGCTGAGGTTGGGGATGGCATTAAACGGGAAATTAGAGATGTGTGCAATAAAGGCACAGCAGTTATCATGGGTGACTTTAATCTACATATAGATTGGGCTAACCAAATTAGGAACAATACTGTGGAGGAGGAATTCCTAGAGTGTATACCGGATGGTTTCCTGGACCAATATGTCGAGGAACCAACTAGAGATCAGGCCATCTTAGAATGGGTATTATGTAATGAGAAAGGATTAATTAGCAATCTCCTTGTGCGAGGCCCCTTGGGGAGAAGCAATCATAATATGATGGCATTCTTCATTAAGATGGAGAGTGAAGGAGTTGACTCAGAGACTAGGGTCCTGAATTTAAATAAAGGAAACTACAATGGTATGAGGCGCGAGTTGGCTAGGATGGATTGGGGAACGTTACTTAAAGGGTTGACAGTGGATAGGCAATGGCAAACATTTAAAGATTGCATGGATGAACTACAAAATTTGTTCATCCCTTTTTGGCATAAAAATAAAACAAAAAAGGTGACTCAACCGTGGCTAACAAGTGAAATTAGGGATAGCATAAGATCCAAGGAGAGGGCATATAAATTGGCCAGAAAAAGCAGCAGAACTGAGGATTGGGAACAGTTTAGGATTCAAAGGAGGACAAAGGAATTAATTAAGAGGGGGGAAATAGAATATGAGAGTAAGCTTGCATGGAACATAAAAACTGACTGTAAAAGCTTCTATAGATATGTAAAGAGAAAAAGATTGGTGAAGTCAAGCATAGGTCCCTTGAAGTCAGAATCATGGGAATTTATAATGGGGAACAAAGAAATGGCAGCCAATTAAATACATACTTTGGTTCTGTCTTCACAAAGGAGGACACAAATAACCTTCCAGAGATTTCGGGGAACATAGGGTCTAATGAGAGGGAGGAATTGAATGAAATCAGTATTTGTAGGGAAATGGTGTTTGGGAAATTGATGGGATTGAAGGCCGATAAATCCCCAGGGCCTGATAATCTGCATCCTAGGGTACTTAAGGAAGTGGCCCTAGAAATAGTAGATACATTGCTGGTCATCTTCCAAAATTCTATAGACTCTGGAACAGTTCCCATGGATTGGAGGGTAGCTAATGTTACTCCACTATTCAAAAAAGGTGGTAGAGAGAAAACGGGGAATTATAGACCGGTAAGTCTGACATCGGTAGTGGGGAAAATGCTAGAGTCCATTATAAAAGATGTAATAGCAGAGCACTTGGTAAACAGTGACAGGATCGGACAAAGTTAACATGGATTTACAAAAGGTAAATCGTGCTTGACTAATCTACTGGAATTTTTTGAGGATGTGACTCGTACAATAGATAAGGGAGAACCAGTGGACTTTCAGAAGGCTTTCGATAAGGTCCTGCATGAGAGATTGGCGTGCAAAGTTAAAGCACATGGGATTGGGGGTAAGGTATTGACTTGGATAGAGAACTGGTTGGCAGACAGGAAGCAAAGAGTTGGAATAAATGGATCTTTTTCCGAGTGGCAGGCAGTGACTAGTGGGGTACCGCAGGGATCGGTGCTAGGACCCCAGCTATTCACAATATATATTCATGATCTAGACGAAGGAACTAGATGTAACATCTCCAAGTTTGCAGATGACACAAAGCTGGGTGGGTGTGTGTGCTGTGAGGAGGATGCAGAGAAACTCCAGTATGATTTGGACAGGTTGGGTGATTGGGCAGATGCATGGCAGATGCAGTATAATGTGGATAAATGCGAGGTTATCCACTTTGGTGGCAAAAACAGGAAGACAGATTATTATCTGAACGACAATAGATTGGGAAATGGGGAAGTGCAACGAGACCTGGGTGTCCTTGTGCACCAGTCGCTGAAGGTAAGCATGCAGGTGCAGCAGGCGGTTAAGAAGGCAAATGCTATGTTGGCCTTCATAGCGAGAGGATTCAAATACAGGAGCAAGAATGTCTTTCTGCAGTTGTACAGGGCCTTGGTGAGACCACACCTTGAGTATTGTGTGCAGTTTTGGTCACCTTATCTGAGGAAGGATGTTCTTGGTATGGAGGGAGTGCAGCGAAGATTCACCAGACTGATACCTGGGATGGCAGGAATGACATATGAAGAGAGATTGGGTCGATTAGGCTTATATTCACTAGAGTTTAGAAGAATGAGAGGGGATCTCATTGAAACTTATAAAATTCTAACAGGACTAGACAGACTAGATGCAGGAAGGATGTTCCCGATGGTGGGGGAGTCCAGAAGCAGGGGTCACATTCTAACGATAAGTGGTAAGCCATTTAGGACTGAGATGAGGAGGAATTTCTTCACCCAAAGTGGGGTGAACCTGTGGAATTCTCTACCACAGAAGGCAGTTGAGGCCAACTTATTAAATATATTCAAGAAGGAGTTAGATATATTTCTTAAGGGGAGAAAGCAGGGACAGGGTACTGAATTTGGATGATCAGCCATGATCTCATTAAATGGCGGAACAGGCTTGAGGGGCTGAATGGCCTACTCCTGCTCCTATCTTCTATGTTTCTATGTTGCCCCCTCCACTCGCCCAATCTTACATAAGACAGTCATGGTAAAATCCGGTTATGAGCCAACTTGAAACCCAGTTCAATCCACTCTGGACATTTCAAATTCACCCACACTCCCTTGCAAATCCTGTTGAAGTCCAGCTGTGGATATATACTTTGCCAAAACTCCTGATCAGCAGGTGTCTTGGATCTCCATTCTCTAAATACCCCATAGAAATCTCGAGTATTACCATTGTCAAATTGAACCAACCCTTCCCCTTTCTCCAGCAGAAAGCTTGGAAATTTGGGACGCATTTTACTTCCTTTGGACATTTGCACGTTTATTTCTTCCGTCCAATCCTGTGGCATTGCCCTCACAATAGTCTCATACATGATCATAATTGCTTTTTCCTCTACCTCCTGATCCTCCTCCCACACCATGACCCTCACTATCGCTTCCGGCAACCAAACTGGAATTACCTCATATAATACAACTTTCAAATATATAATTCCAGCTTTTATAAAAGCTTGATTAAATAATACCTCTCCTTCAATGTTGACCCACCTGTTCAAAAATCAGAGCTGTTCTAAAAATTCCTCAGCGCCCTTGGGCATAAACTGCACACTTTTTAAAAATTGGTCCCAAGTCTCTACAATCCTATTATAAAACCTAGGGAGAGGTTTAATCGATTTCAAAAACATATTATTGTATTCCATATGCAATATCCTCTGCACTCCTATCCCACTTCATTTTAAAAATTGCTCAAATGAACTGTTCCAAAAACTTGTATTTGACTTCTGAAGAAATCTCTTCATCCAGTTGATGCTAAAGGATTTTGTCTTCAAATCAATATTTGGGAAATTGAGTCCTCCCGTCCAATGATGGTATTGCAAGCAACCAAGGCTGGTTTCCCTTCCCATAAAATCCTCACACAAACCTCTCGGATGGACTTTTCCGCCCACTTAGGAATATCTTCCACCGTCAATAAGTACCATAGCTTAGATAGCAGGAGAGCGGACACCACTGTCGCTCTTCCTTACACTTTCAACCACCTTCTTTCCCATCTTCCCAAAATCTTAATCTTTTAAATTTTCATTACCTTTGGTTCCCAATTTAATTGATCCACTTCATCCCTGTCCTTCTTGCACCCCATAAACTTCCAAAACCTCCACCACCTTAAAGGGGCTTTCCTCCAAACATTCCCCCCACCCCTTCCCACAACCAGGCATTGGGATTTATTATAATTCACTCTGGCTCCTGAAGCTCTACAATACTCCTACACTACACCCATAGATTTCCTCACTGACTCCCCATCTCTCAATGTTAAGGTTGTGTCATCTGCATATTGGTGTATCACCAAATCCAGCCCGGAACTGGGAACCGCAATTCCGACTACACCTTGCTCTTTTTGCATCATGGAACCTAATGGTTCTGCTACCAATGTGTACAACAATGGGGACAGGGGACAACCCTGTCTCACTGACCTCTGGATACACAGATATAACAAAAACTATTACATTTAACACAGCTAAATATGTTTGAATAAAAAATCCTTATCCGCTCAATGAAATTTTTCCCGAAACCAAATGCTTCCTAACCCATCAATAAAAACTCCTAGAGACCCTATCAAAGGCTTTCTCTCGATCTATCTTTGACACATAAGCCTCCCTCCCACTCTCTTCCATGAGCTCTATCGCATCTCGGATTGAGAGCACAGAGTCTGCGATGTCCTGGCCTATGACTCCATAGGACTGAGAGGGCAAAAACTATCTGCGGCAACACCTCTTCATACGATTTGCCATAACCCTCATCAATATCTTATAATTCACATTTAATAATGTGATGGGCCTCCTATTCTTTAGATCCCTTCTGTCCCCTTTATTTTTATAAGCTAAGCTTATGATATCTCTCCTCATAGAAGGGGCCAGACTTCCCTCATTTTAATCTCCTTAAAAACTAGTAAGAGCAATGGACATAAAATCTCTAAAAATTCTTTATAAAATCCTGCACTTAGTCCATCGGACCCTGGACTTCCCCCCACCCCCTTCATTCCACTTATTGCTACTTTTATTTCCGCTAATTCTACTTCTTTGTCACACATGCTTCTCTCATCCTCCTTTAAACCTTCTTCAATAAAAGCACTAAACTTCTCCATCGCCAATTTGGAAATGTCTTCTTTTGTATATAACTCTTGATAAAAGCCAATAGCTGCCTCTAAAATCTCCCCACTTTCATTAATGATCTTCTCCCCAACCTTCAATTCTCCA
The DNA here is from genome assembly GCF_052327205.1 of Somniosus microcephalus. Lineage (NCBI taxonomy): Eukaryota > Metazoa > Chordata > Chondrichthyes > Squaliformes > Somniosidae > Somniosus > Somniosus microcephalus. The sequence goes on along the minus strand of NC_141012.1, from coordinate 46,307,922 downwards.
ATTAATGATAATCTCTGTCGCAGCTTCTCTTGCGCTAGAAAATATCTAGTGCATCTTTCTCCCGCCAATGCATCTTTAGATTTGCCCGGAGAATGGCCCCCTTGAATTTTTCAACTTGCAATAATTCCCACTCTTCCTTTAAAACCACCCACTTAGTCTCCACTCCCTTATCCCCTCTGCCAACTGCTTTACAGACATCCGTAAACGTTCTGTTTATATTCTCTTCTCGACGCCGGTTAACTGCCGCTCTCTTTTTCCGATAACGTACCGAAAAAACTTTTACCTCATCTTTGAAATTGTCCCACCAAACTCTTCTTTCTTTCAAGAATAAAGTTTCCTTCTCAGCATTCTTTATTATATTTAAAATCCCTTCTTTATAAGCAATTTCTTTCAGGTATTGATTGTTTAAAATCCACACTCCTGGACCGATCTTAACTCTGCTGTTCCTAATTCTAAGAACCAAAGCCGAGTGATCACTAAAAAATACCTTTTTTGTAATAAATCTCCATCACCTCAGAACTTAACCTTTCTGCATTAACACACAATCTATTCGGCTCTGTTTTAAAACATCACCCACCCAACCTCGTCTGGAGAACTCCCTTTTTATGGAGTTCCGATCCCTCCATAAGTCTCTCAAATTTAAATTTGCCATCATTTTTACAATCATCCCTCTGGAGTTAGCATCCTTAAAAGATCATCTGGGCTGAAATGTCCATCCGAGATAAAAATACATTAAAATCTCCCACTATACAAGGGTTTTCCGCCTTGGCCACTTCTGTGAATAACCACCAAAAAAACTTGCGACGCTTGCAATAGTCATTCAGTGCATAAATATTAAAGAGATCACAGTTAAATTCTCCATTTTTACCTTTAGTCGTAAAAATCTCACCTCAGTGTCCTTATCCACCAAGGCAGCGTTCTCTTTTTATGAATGGACTCACCAATACAACTGTCGCTCTAAGGTTATTGTTTGTGCAGCTTACAAACACCTCTCCCTTCTAAACCTTCCCTACTCTTTCCAGGATATCCTCATCCCAAAAGGTTTCTTGCAGACACAAGTCAGTGCCTTTAAAACACTGCAACAACTGCTGCAATTTCTTCTCACCCCTCAGTCCGTTCATATTAATCAAGACCAATGTAATCATGGCTCCAAGTAAAGGAAGTGTGCCTGATAATCTCCCCATCATTTAATCTCTGGCCCTTCCCTCCTCTCATGCTCCTTCCCAACTTTTTGGGCAGCTGTTGCTTTCTCCTGCAGCCTCCGGCTCTTTTTCACCTCCTGTTTGAACCTTCCCTGCAGTTTCATCCTCTTCCTTACATTAGGTTTGGGTCGAGGAGCTGCCCCTTCTCCCCCTCACTAACCTTTCCCTTTCCACACGATGCCACCCCACCCCCCACTTCCATGCCTCTGTCCCCCTCTGACTCCTCACTCACCTCCCGTCCCTGCTCCCCATCAGATACATAATCTCCCTTAGAGAGTCTTCCTGCTATCACTGTTTCTCCAACAGCCCCACTCCCTTCGGCCGCATCTTCACCACTGACCCTGTCTTACTTTGGGGTACTTACACTTACCCCACACCCCGCTCCCGCCTCCCCTCCCCCCACGGACACTAGATTCTTTAGGGAGAGCCGAACTGTATTACTGCTCAACTCTGCCCTCGACCCATGCTGCCCTCTGCTGTCTTTGTCCTTTTCCACTGTACTTGGTGTGTTTTCCACCATCTCCATCCTGTTCTCTGCTCTGCAATTTTCTGCCTCTTCCTGTGCTATTTTCTCCTTCCATTCACCAGCTGTGTCCTCTGCCTGCTCCACTCCTCCGGCTGTTCCACTCACACCCCCTCGGCACTCATAGAGCTTCCTGCTGCCTCACACTCACAGTGGGTGGGGCCTTTGTGACACACCCCACAACTCTCCACCTTGCAGCTCCGAGCGATGTGCCCAGACTCGCTGCAGTTATAACAGTACAAGTCTGGACAGCTTCTTACAAGGTGGTCATGTCCAAGACACTAATAACAAACTTTCACTTGGTTATCATGCAGTACCCGGAAGTACTGCACTCCTTCCATTGTCTAGAATTTCATGCTATACAGCAATGAATTCACCCCCTCTGGGAACCGTACCTTTACATAATGGGTTCCATCTGCTATCCGCGTTCCTGGATAGTATTTCCTCTTTATTGCCAAGCAAATTTTAATGTCCCACGACTCCAACATTTTTATTAGCACATTATCCTCAATATTAAGAATGAGACCATCTTCAGGATATAGCAGAAATACCTCCAAGAACTTATCAAACCTACTTCAAATTCAGTAAAAGTCTTTCCACCTCCTCTCGGTCACCTCAAACCCAATATTCGGCTTTGGTCAGCAGGTAAAGCTGCTTCCCTCATTGCAGTGCTCATGTACCACCCAGATAATATCCCAAGCTCGTATCTCCTTATCCTCGCACTGAACCACCACCGTGTTTTCTTTTCCAAACCTCCTGGAGTCCCGGCCCAAATCTTTGGGACTTTTATTCTCCCTTCCCCCAACATTCTCTCCCCTGATTAAATTCATCTAGGGAACATTGCCCTCTGAGGAGGCCGGCACTCTGGGTCACTCAGCAGCCATCTGACTGCAGTTTATGGATCAAAAAGGCCCTAAAACCTGAAAAAAAAACCACCACCAACTTTTTACAAACTCACTTCAACTCCCTGTAGTAATCAAGCACCCAGTGGCACCTGCTCACTCCTAGCCCCTCCCACCTGGAGAGAGCTATCCACTAAGCCCCGGCTGAGATCTGCTTTTATTATAGCACTTTTCACAACCTCAAGGCATCCCAAAGTGCTTCGCAGCCAATGAAGTACTTTTGAAGTGTAGTCACTGTTTTAATGTGGGCGAATAATGCCATTATTCTTCCTAAATCATCTCAACAGGCAGGGGCCTCTGTTTAACATCACACTCAAAGAAGGCAAAATGAAAAATGAAGCCTTTGCATCTAAGATTTAACTTGCTAGTGGTTCCTTTCATTCAAGCACAATACATAAAGGTGCTGAAATTCCATGAGGGTTCCCTTGGTCTCCTGGTGCAAGATGCCCTTCTAGGGATAAGGGGTAAGCCATTTATACTGAGATGAGGAGGAATTTCTTCATCCAGAGAATGGTGAACCTGTTGAATTCTCTACCACAGAAGACAGTTGAGGCCAACTTATATTAAATATATTCAAGACGGAGTTAGATATATTTCTTAAGGCTAAAGGAATCAAGGGATATGGGGAGAAGGCAGGGACAGGGTACTGAGTTTGGATGATCAGCCATGATCTCATTGAATGGCAGAACAGGCTCGAGGGGCCGAATGGCCTACTCCTGCTCCTATCTGCTATGTTTCTATGTAAACACCCAGGGAAACAGCAGAGAGCTGGTGCTACCCAGTGTACGCCAAGTCTCCACCATTTCCTTGAGGGTGCTGCGAATCTCCTGCTGGAATTACCACAGGAGACTGGGAGAGCCCCTGTCAAATTCCAGGTTCAAGGGGGGAAAAATTCAGTGGCACCCACTTTGGAGCGCTAACTTTAGCGCCCCAAAAAAGTTAGCGCCCATGCGCTGTATATTCAGTAGTAGCGCCCCAAGCAGGAAGCGGGGCGCTACTGGAAGTGCTTCACCACCTTCTTGGGGCGCTACCAGTGAATTTCGCGGCGCAACGTGCAACAACACCACGCGTGTCGGCACACAGCGCTGCATCATTGCAGGCCTTCCTCCCCCGATTAAAGGGGAGGGGCCGAACGCTGCGCACACCGGGGCCCTGCTGGACCACCGGGGAGCGGGGTGCCGTGAGAACAGCCCGGCACTCAAGAGGAGCGCCGGGCTGAGCGATCGCGGCCGGCACCCCGAAGAAAAAAAAAGGGGGCAAGTGCTGGCAGTTAGCCCCAAAAAAATGGCTGCCTGACACCTGCCCCTTTAAGTAGCGCCGCTGCGGCTGCAAAAACTCCCCCTGACCCTGTCGGACATAGCGTCCAGCGATAGTTCAGGGGGCACAACCCAAGGTTGCCGCTGGGGCGCAAGCGGGGCACTGAGCACGGTGATGATGTCATCGCTGGCGGTGGAGCGCCGCAGGGTGCTACCAGCTACCGCCACTGCTAACCTCCCGCTGAATTCCGTGGGAGGTGTTAGCGGTGCCGCGCTCGGGCGCTAGGGGATTTGTGCCCTGTTAGCGCCCCCTGGGGGCGGTATCGAGAGGCACAAATCAACCCAATTTTTCCCCCAAGAAGTTTTAAAGCCAGCTACAGTGCATGCAGAGTCAAACTCCCTAGCCGAGTTTGCTACAAATATACTGTTTCACTTTTTGAGCCTTGAGAGAGGAGCCAAGCCATACAATTCAAAAACAAATAACTCTGTGATTTGTTCAGTTAAAGGCATGACTGGCAGCTTCTCTCGAAATTAGCTGGCCGTTATTCAAATCCATATAGTCTCGGGAGCTGTTTCAAGAATATTTAATAAGCCTGCAATATTCAGCAATCTAAAAGTCAGTCTGGAACTTCGTGGAGACTAGTCAGGCAAGGTAATTCTCTTAGTTGATAAGAAAAGAATTAAAAGTTAAATATTTAAAATAAAGATTAGTTTAGCGACTGTGAACCATTTACCATGTCCTTGTTTCCCTGTAAACAGATACATTATTTTACTGTCATTTTGTTGGTTGTACAGCCATTGTTCATTGAATTCGTTTGGCAATTAAATCCTAAAATGATCTCTGGCATTGTGATATTCTACCTTTCTCAGATGATTCATAGAGATCCCTGTGGAGTTACAGGAGAGATCCAGTAATTAAAGCAATGCAAAGGAAGATTTGTTATTTGTTATTCTGGGAATACCATCAAAACTTAGCTAGATATCAGTGCCAGTGGAGATGCTCAAGGCCATGGGGAGCGAAGATTCATCTACGAGTGTCGTCTAAAAGACGTAAGCCAGAGTATGAATGGTAGAAAAGTTCCAAAAACATAGCAGGCACCTCAAACAGAGCAGCACTCCCTCACTACCACAATGGGATGTCAGCCTGGATACTGAGGTTAAATTGGCCTGGAGCCCACAACCTTCTAACTCTGAAATTAGACTACTACCAATTGAGCTAAGCTGACACCTGAGCTAGGTGCAACAGTGCTTCATTGACTGCTGTGTTTGCCTACAAAACAGCAATTCAATTGCTGTGAAGCACTTTGAGACATCCTGAGGACTTGAAGAAACAACAACAACTTGTATAGTGCCTTTAATGTAGTAAAACATCCCAAGGCGGTTCACAGGAGCTGTTATAAGACAAAAAATTGACACTGAGCCACATAAGGAGAAATTAGGGCAGAAGTAGGTTTTAAGAAGCGTCTTAAAGGAGAAAAGTGTGGTAAAGAGGCGGAGAGGTTGAGGGAGGGAATTCCAGAGATTAAGGTCTAGGCAGCTGAAGGCACAGCCACCGATGGTTGAGCGATAATAATCAGGGATGCTCAAGAGGGCAGAATTAGAGGAGCACAGATATCTCGGGGGGTTGTGGGGCTGGAAGAGGTTACAGAGATAGGGAGGGGCGAGGCCATGGAGGAATCTGAAAACAAGGATGAGAATTTTGAAATCAAGGTGTTGCTTAACCAGGAGCCAATGTAGGCCAGCGAGCACAGGGGTGATGGGTGAACGGGACTTGGTGCGAGTTAGGACACGGGCAGCTGAGTTTTGGATGACCTCAAGCTATATAACGGCAAGCTCTTTCTTGCTTTACAATTGACTCGTGAACTTTGATCTGACAGTCATTTGGCATAGTAATCATTACTATTTGTTCAAAATTCCTATTTTGATGTATTCATTCTTAAATTGGCAGCTCCATATGCCTTCTCTAAGCTGCACTGGCTCCCTGTGCCCCAGCATGTTGAGTTCAGCGCGCATCTCATTGTTTTCAAATCTCTACATGACCTCTCCTCACCCTACCTTAGTCATCTCCTTCCCTCTTACGTATCTGCATGCACCCTCTACCCCAAAACACTGGGCTTCCCCTCCCCCCTCACTCCCTCACTCCTTGAACACTGGGCTTCCCCTCGCCCCTCGGCCCCTCACTCCTCAAACACTGGGCTTACCCTCGCCCCTCGGTCCCTCACTCCTCGAGCACTGGGCTTACCCTCGCCCCTCGGTCCCTCACTCCTCGAACACTGGGCTTCCCCTCGCCCCTCACTCCCTCACTCCTTGAACACTGAGCTTCCCCTCGCCCCTCACTCCCTCACTCCTCGAACACTGGGCTTCCCCTCGCCCCTCGGTCCCTCACTCCTCGAACACTGGGCTTCCCCTCAGTCCCTCACTCCTCGAACACTGGGCTTCCCCTCGGTCCCTCACTCCTCGAACACTGGGCTTCCCCTCGGTCCCTCACTCCTCGAACACTGAGCTTCCCCTCGCCCCTCACTCCCTCACTCCTCGAACACTGGGCTTCCCCTCGCCCCTCGGTCCCTCACTCCTCGAACACTGGGCTTCCCCTCGGTCCCTCACTCCTCAAACACTGGGCTTCCCCTCGCCCCTCACTCCCTCACTCCTCGAACACTGGGCTTATCCTCGCCCCTCACTCCCTCACTCCTCGAACACTGGGCTTCCCCTCGCCCCTCGGTCCCTCACTCCTCGAACACTGGGCTTCCCCTCGCCCCTCACTCCTCGAACACCAGGCTTCCCCTCGCCCCTCGGTCCCTCACTCCTCGAACACTGGACTTCCCCTCGCTCCTCACTCCCTCACTCCTCGAACACTGGGCTTCCCCTCGCCCCTCGGTCCCTCCATTCCACCATTCAGTCACGATGCTCCTATGCTCTTGAACTCACTCTCTAGTTCCCTCCACCTTGCCATCTCCTTCCCTGCTTTCAACAACTATCTCAAAAGCACCCGGCTCCCCGCCTCACTCCATTTTACTGTACCTTTGGTTCTCCAGTCTAGTCCCTCCATTCCTCTGCACTTTCCTTATGCTCAGTGTTCACTCTATCCCTTTCCTCCTTGTCGTAAAGTACTCCAAGAGGCTTCCTGTACAGGAGGAGCACTATAAAGATGCAAGTTACTGTTGCTGTTTAAAGTAGTCGATGATCTGTCTTACTTCTGCCGATCCCAAATATCAGTCCTAACACGTTCTCAGTGTTGACGGCTCTGTGATCTTGTGAGTGGCCCACAATAGCACTATCCATGACCTGCAGCGCAGTTTAACTGCAGCAGGCTTCCCAATAATGTAACAAGACTTGAAACGGCCTGGAGTCAACTCATCTGAATCCCAGTTGAACCTCTTCTGTTTAGGCTGTGCTTCGTAATCCTCCAAGTGTTAGGGGGATTAAATACGTGGGGTTACAGGGATAGGGTGGGATATGTGTTGGTGTTGGTGTAGGGGTTACGGGGATCGGGTGGGATATGTGTCGGTGCAGGCTCGATGGGTCGAAATGGCCTCTATCTTCACTGTGGGGTTTCTGTGATTCTGTGATTCTGTGAAGTGCCAGGGTATTGTACTGTGCCTTGACGCTCAGGCACCTACAGCGTGCGGACCAGGCACTGTCTAAGCACATCTTCACCCAAGGACAACTGAAGTTAGAAAAGTAGTAATGTGTTCATGAAAAATTAATAAATGCATTGAATAGGCATGGGCAGAGACCAGGAATTAAATGTTATTCTGGTGGGATCAAACATTATTTTCTCTTCCCAGAGAAGTAATAATTCACTCAAGGGAACAGAATATGAAGACACGAGGTCAATTGAGGGAACTCTGATTTCATGGCCTGTGCTGTTTTTCTTAAAGCTGTCCCACATCAAAAGTAGTAGCACTGAGGGGGGCTCAGAATGCGTCCCCATTGTCTACTCTCTCATCCGCTAACACTCGCACGCATGTCGAGGGTCCGCCAGGTAAAGGTGACGCCCTGTCCTCCTTCCATCAAAAAGTTGAGCTTGACGTTCCCATTCCCCTTGAGAAATTGGGGCAAGGCCTGCAATTGGGGCAAGGTAAGGCTCCGGAATTCCTCCCCGAAACCTCTCTGCCTCTCTCTCTTCCTTTAAGACGCTCCTTAAAACCTACCTCTTTGACCAAGCTTTGGTCACCTGTCCTAATATCTCCTTATGTAGCTCGGTGTTAAATTTTGATTCGGGCAGATGGGACCTCGGTTTAATGTCTCATCCAAAAGACTCCCCCCTCAGTACTGCCCTGGAGTGTCAAGTCTCTGGAGTGGGGCTTGAGCCCACAACCTACTGCCTCAGAGAGTGCTACCCACTGAGCCACAGCCGATGCCTGGAGTTCTTTGGATTCAGCGGGAGGTCAAGTGTGCTCTCCTTGCTGTGTTAGGAGATTAGATGGCGCACTTTAAATACATTAGCTCCACTTATCCATATGGGCACTACATTGTCATTACACGCTCTGATTAGATTTTGAATCTTTTAAATTCAAAGAAAGGGTGCTACAGTCCTGAATAATTTGTCATTATAATTTGCCTTGAATGCTTGTCCTCAAACAAACCTGAAATCCTGCAGTAACAGATTTCAGAATCCAGTCTCGGAGACAGAGCTCGGCCTGGATAATGAGAGCACACCTCTCCTCCCCTCCCTGTGTACTCTCTCCCTTCTTCGTCGCTCTGTCTCTCTCTCTCTGGGGTAGAAATGAGTTTGCGTTGCACCCGTTTGTCGGGTGTAAACCAGGCGAAGGAAGACCAATTTAGCAGTGAGACGGCCTGCACCCAATCCGCCCAGGCGGTGGTCCCACTGCTAAATTTGTGGGGTCCATTTTTTTTTGGAATGCCCCAGGCGTTAGGCTCCTTAAATATATGCTAACGAGGAGCTTAACGAACGCCTGTTGACGGACCCTTTTCAAAATGAGACAGCTCTGGATTTTTTTCAACGCCCCTCGCCCCCCCCCCCCCCACCTAAAGAAAAGTAAGTTTAAAAAAAAATAATTTGTTTCAAAATAAAGACCCACCTGCAGAGCCAGAAGGAGCAGTAAGAACTCCTCCAACCGCACAGGCGTCACGATCACCCCACACCAAACCCCCCACACTCCCCTAGAGCCCGATCGAACCCCCACTCCCGGGATCCAACTGAGGATGCAGCCGGCCCTAAACTGACCTTTCTGGTGGAGGTGTGACCTGCCACCCCCCGCTGCTTGCCCCGAGTATGCTGACGAGGCCCGAGGACCAATTTATATCCATCTTCCGGCCTCTTGGTTCGAGCATGTGCTAGTTGCGCTCTCTCTCTCTCTCGCTCTCTCTAACCATCTATTACACTCTCTCTCTTGCTATCTGTCTATTTTACTGACGCCACTATATAGCAAGTGCTGCTCTGAAATTCCCTCGCTCTACTCCTCCTAAGCTGCAGAAATGCCATCCTACGCACTGTTCCTGTCAACCCGCAAACTGAAAAAGCAGGGACCCTTCAAGTTACTTTGTGTACGTTCATGAATATTTATGGCTGTTCAGCTCAGCCAGCATGTGCTCTTAATGAGATTAATGCATTGTTATGGTCTCCATGTGTTTCACTGCTCTTTTTATACTTTTTGATGTGAAATTGTAATGCCGTATTTATAATAGTGTAAGATATCAAACAAAGCCAGCCTTTGTTTAAGTTGTCTCTCTGCTGCATAGTGAGGCTCCTGCTATCACAGGCACTCAACCTCTGGGAAGCAGCATTCCTGCTTTGTCAAGCTAAGTCCTAAGAGCAATTATAAACAGCTACATTTTACTAATGTAGCACAAATAAGTCTTCCTTTTTTCTCCTCTTCCTATCTCCTTCTCTCTCTGTCCCTCTTTCTCTTTCTGTCTCTCTGTGTCCATCTCTCTCTGTCATTTTCTCACTCTGTCCACCTCTCTTTTTCTGGCCCTCTCTCTCCTTCTCTGTCTGTCTCGCTCCCTGTTCAGCAGGGGTCTGGGTGGGGAATGTGACTTATTCCCGTTTCGCAAGGGGTCAGACTGGGGATTGTCAGTCACTCCCCGTTCACGAGAGGTCAGGGTGGGGATTGTGAGCCACTCCCTGTTGATGAAGGGACACGTGAGACGTGGTAAATAAGGTTGGTGAGCTGCAGGCACAAGTAGCCACATGGGATTATGATATAGTGGCAATAACGGAAACCTGGCCCAAACAAGGGAAGGAATGGGCACTTAATATTCCTGCTTACAAGATATTGAGGAAAGATAGGAAAGAAAAAAGAGGGGGTTGGCAGTATTGATCAAAGATACTGTTACAGCACTGGTAAGGGATGATGTAGTTGAGGGTTCAAACATGGAATCTATTTGGTTAGAATTAAGGAACACTGCTGGGTGTAAACTAAAGGCCACCAAATAGTGGGAAGGAGACAGAGGAACGGATTTGCAGGCAAATTGCAGAAAGATGCAAGAACTTTAAAGCAGTGATAATGGGGGGACTTCAATTATCCTAATATAGATGGGGAAAATATCAGTGTAAAGGGCAAAGAGGGGGAGGAATTCCTGAAATGTGAACGAGAACTTCCCAGAACATGCAGGATGTGCCGAATGGCCTCCTTCTGTGCTGTATCAGTGTCCAAGGATTCCTGCTTAAAGAACATTCTCAGGACTAGTTGGGAAACGATGCCCCGATGTGGCTGGCAGATTACCCTCAGTGTGACGAGAGTAATAACTCATACTATACAATGGTTTAATTGGCAAAGTCTAATTCAAGAGGCTGTGTTTGTCCAGATGAAACAGTCCTATTGCAGGCGATAATTATTAGGGTTTATTGAACATCCATCACCAGCCAGAGTTACAACAGAAAATTAACTACAATGTCTGTAAAATCTGTGATGTTCGAAATGAAATTAATTAGTAATCACTCAGGAACAAGGATGGTGGCTCACGCAGATGGCTTATCTCCAGGAACAATCACCAGACTATCCAATCTAGAGTCGCTACACATGGCTGCAGCCAGATAAATAATATCACGTCCCGTAAGTGATTGTGCAATTAATCTGCATAATGCCATCCACTTTTGGAATGCTGAAATCAGTTACCTTAGGTTTACAGCCATGAACACCTACTCTCAGAGACCCTCGTGCTTTGTCACCTGTCTCTCAAAGTTTCACAACCTGGGTTGTAGGGGGGGGGGGGGGGGGGGGGGGGGGAATCAGCGAGGTTCCCGATCGCTGACTGTAGACTCTTCCTGGAACGTGCGTGTGTTTGAGTGGACTTCGGGTCAGCGCAGGATCAAACCCGTCTGTAACTTTCCACAGTCTGCTGACGCCCACCGTCTTCGCGTGAAGACTGGCACCTTGGGTGAGGTACTCGAGGGTGGTTAGTGCCTGTCAGCTACACAGAGTCTACAGCCCAGAAACAGGCCATTCGGCCCAACTGGTCTGTACTGGTGTTTATGCTCCACATGAGCCTCCTCCCACTCTAATTACTTCTTCCCACCCTGTCCCTGTATCCCTCTATTCCCTCCTCCCTCATGTGTGTATCAAGCTTCCTATTAAATGCATCAATGCTCTTTCCTTCAACCACTCAGTGTGGCAGCGAGTTCCACATTCTCGCCACTCTCTGTATAAAGAAAGTCCTCCTAAATTCTTTATTTAATCTGTTAGTGACTATCTTATATTTATGCCCCTTTGTTCTGGACTCACTCATATTAACAACAACAACAATAACTTGTATTTATACAGCGCCTTTAAGGTAGTAAAGCATCCCAAGGAGCTTCACAGGAGCGTTATCAAATGAAATTTGACACCGAGCCACATAAGGAGATATTGGGGCAGAAATGAGGTAGGTTTAAAGGAGCATCTTCACAGGGAATTCCAGAGCTTAGGGCCCAGGCAGCTGAAGGCACGGCCACCAATGGTGGAGTGATTAAAATCAGGGATGCTCAAGAGGCCAGAATTAGAGGAGCGCAGATATCTCGGAGCGTTTTGGGGCTGGAGGAGATTACAGAGATAGGGAGGGGCCAGGCCTTGGAGGGATTTGAAAACAAGGATGAGAATTTTAAAATCATAATTTTAAATTTTAAATGATTGTAAAATAAGTAAAAACAGTTCCTCCACCTCCACCCTAACGAACCTCTTCATCATTTTTAAGACCTCTATCAGGTCTCCTCTTAGTCTTCTGCAGTGTTAGCTGTGGCTCAGTTGGTAGTCACACTTGCCTTTGAGTCAGAAGGTTGTGGGTTCAAGTCCCACTCCAGAAACCTGAGCACAAAAATCTAGGCTGATATTCCAGTGCAGTGCTGAGGTGATGTCTTTCGGATGAGGCGTTAAACCGAGGCCCCGTCTGCCCTCTCAGGTGGACATAAAAGATCCCATGGCACTATTTCGAAGAAGAGCAGGGGAGTTATTTTCCGGTGTCCTGGGGCCAATATTTATCCCTCAATCAACATAACAAAAACAGATTATCTGGTCATTATCACATTGCTGTTTGTGGAAGCTTGCTGTGTGCAGATTGGCTGTAAAGCGCTTTGAGACGTCCGGTGGTCATGAAAGGTGTGATATATAAATGCAAGTCTTTCTTTCCATTTCCAGGCTGCTCAGACTTTCCTGATACAGTAATTGCATCCTTTCAATTCCCTCTGTGTCCCATCGAGAGTCACTGACTCCAGGAGAGAAGGAGAAAAAGCTGCAATATTACATTTATTAAATAAAATTGCTGTGTACTTTCTGTGATTGTGCTTTGTTTGAGAATTCCAGGAGTAATTTAGCAAGGCTCTGCTCCTGGTATGAACCCTCGCTAGTGGCGAGTGTGGGTCGGGAAATCGGGGCGCTGATCTTGTAGCCTATATTCCCCGGCAATTCTTGCTGCTAATGAAGTTCAGCGTCGGGTGCTGGACCGTACAAAATTACCACTTCTATATTGGGAAGTCTCCTGTCGAAGCCTTGTGAGGCTGAATGTTAAAGAGTCTGTGCTGGGCTCACAGTTTCTGAAGGCTGAAACCTACAGGGTTATCTACAGCAACCCTGCTTTAGCCAGCAGTTACAATCAAATAGAATGATCACAACAAAGCTTATTGAGCTTCCCCTTAAATGCATCTATGCTATTCGCCTCCACCGCTCCATTAGCTTAGCTGAGAGGAATGTCACACGAATCCATTGAGCACTTGTGCACTAAGGGATCTACTTTAACTGTCCCAGTAAACAAGCAGAAGAGGAACAGCTGCCTATCGTACAGCCCCACACCCTTAACCCGCCCCCCACCCCCCCCCCCCCCCCACCAACTCCGATTTTCTTTTTCATCGCAGTCAATTGGGTGCTGCGTAAAACGGGCGGTCAACTCACTGATGACTAGCAGGAACAGTTCACACCGACCCCTAATATTCACACACCTCAAGGCCATAGGATGACTCTGATTAGGACCCCTCCGCCTAATGGCAGTCCTCACACACAACACAACAAAGACTTACTTCAAAGCCGCAAGATTGCATCTTGGACAATGTTTACGAACATACGATATTGACGGGCAGTGTAATGTATACAACATTGAAGGGACTACTTTGTTTTGCAGATGTATATCCTTAGTTGCGAGCGTATATAACAGACGCGTATCGATTTGTATAGTCAGTGCCGAAGTTCCAGTTAACCAGTAAAGATCACTTGAAGTTGCTCTCAGTCTCTGCTACTTCATTATTTTATGTAGTTCTGTATAGCGGTACAAACACAACAAATTGGCGACGAGAATTATGAACCTACGTCTTCCTATTCTGGCATCGCATCCAGAGGACACCGAAACTTGGAAGAAAGGAGCGAGAAGGTAGAGAAACGGAGCACGCTTGCTAAGCTAGGCAGGGGATACGTAAGTCAAGTGAGAAGTGCACAGGACTGGCATGACACTAGCTAACTAGTAAAGAAAGAAAAACGGGTTTGGAAAAAAAATGGCGATGATTGGCACGATTGCAGCATTTGATAGCAGCATTGAAGACTGGGCAACTTACATTGAAAGAGTGGAGTTGTACTGTGAGGCTAACAGAGTGGAGGTAGAAAAGAAAGCCACTGTTTTGCTGAGTGTTATGGGCGCAAAGACATACGGGCTGCTACGTAGTTTATTAACCCCTGAAAAGCCAGCAAACAAAACATTCAAACAAATAGTGGACACACTCCAAGACCATTTAAGCCCCAAACCACTGCTCATAGCTGAAAGATTTAAATTTCATAAACGGAACCAGAGCAAAAATGAAAGCATTTCTGAATATTTGGCAAAGTTGCGCAAATTATCAGAACATTGCCAATTTGGAGTGGGCTTATCAGACGCATTGAGGGACAGATTTGTGTGTGGTATGCAAAGTGAAAGCACACAAAAGAAGCTCCTGTCTGAAAAAGACCTCACATTGGAGAAGGCTCTGAGTATTGCAATATCAATGGAAGCAGCAGCACGTGGCGCTTTAGAAATTCAACAAAAATCCCTGGAATATTCAACTAATAAAATGTCACTGAAACAAGAAAAGAAGTGCTATCGCTGTGGCAAAATGTCACATGACCACAATGACTTGGTTTAAAGACAAAGACTGCAGACAATGTGGCAGACGAGGGCACATTGAAAGAGTCTGCAAAGCAAATAAGAAGCTGAAAACTGATACAATACAGAGTAACAAAAAGGTACATCAAGTGACTGAAAACAAGAAACCTTTCAAAGATAGATACAAGAAGGTACACCACGTGACTGGAGACAGTTCAGATAAAGGAAAAAGTGACACAGACTCAGAGGAAGAGGATCTGGCTTGTCTAAAACTACACAGTGTGAAAGAGACAGGGGATCACAGAATAATATGGGTTACTCCAGAAGTGGCAGGAGTTAGGCTGAAAATGGAGTTGGACACAGGCTCAGCTTTAACAGTGATCTCTGTACATGACTACAAACGACTGTTTTCACACATACCGCTAAGGCCAACTAAAGTACTGTTAAAGACATACACAGGACAAAGAGTGTGCCCCAAAGGTAAAATAAAAGTGACAGTGACATACAAAGAAAAAAAAATACCGCAATTGAACCTCTATGTAGTGGAAAATGGAGGACCACCATTGCTGGGATGCGAATGGCTCAGGAAAATACAGTTGGATTGGCACACCATCCAAGCACTGTTTGTGTCAGCAAAGGAGGACAGCAACGCCACTCCTGAGAGACTGTCACAAATACTCTGTGACTCTCAGGAAGTGTTCAAGAAGGGAATAGGAACACTTAAGGGCATGAAAGCAAAAATTAAGATTGAGGAGAACGCAAATCCAAAGTTCCACAAGGCCAGACCAGTGCCTTATGCAATTCGCCCTTCAGTAGAAGCAGAGCTGGAGAACTTGGAGCAATCAGGGGTCCTGTCCAAGGTGGATTGGAGTGAATGGGCCACACCTATAGTTCCAGTGATGAAGAAAACCTTCAGCACAAAACCAGGAAAGCCAAGAAAAGTGCTCATCTGCGGAGACTTTAAGGTGACTGTTAACCTAGTCCTCCACACAGTACAGTACCCATTGCTTCGCATTGAGGACATCTTTGCTTCCCTGTCAAGAGGGGAACGCTTCACAAAGATTGACTTGGCCCAGGCCTATCTCCAAATGGAAATTGATGATGCATCAAAGAAGTACCTGACAATAAATACACACAAAGGCCTTTACCAGTACAATCAGCTGGTATTCGGAATAGCATCAGCTCCTGCAATCTGGCAAAGGGCAATGGACCAAGCCCTGCAGGGGATCCCAGGTACTCAGTGTTATCTTGATGACATCATCATTACTGGCAAGAATGACAATGACCACCTTTCCAACCTTGAACAGGTGCTCATCAGGTTACGGGAGTATGGGCTCTGAGCGAACCGAGACAAGTGTGAGTTTTTCAAAAAGGAAATCTCATACTGTGGACATGTGATTGACAAGGACGGTTTACACAAGTCTCCAGACAAGATTGAAGCTGTGATTAATGCGCCAACACCTGAAAATGTGTCTCAGTTGAGATCATATCTTGAACTGGTGAACTACTATCACAAGTTCTTGCCCAACCTATCCACAGTGTTACATCCACTAAATGCACTGCTACAGACAGGGTCACAATGGAAGTGGAGTGACAGCTGTGAACAAGCTTTTCAAGAGAGTAAAAGACTCATTACTTCAGAAGAGGCGCTAGCTCACTTTGACCCATCCTTACCTATTCGACTGGCATGTGATGCTTCACCCCATGGCATTGGTGCCGTGTTGTCACATAAGTTCCCAGACGGGTCAGAAAGACCAATAGCCTTTGCCTCAAGATCATTGACTACAGCTGAACGCAATTATGCACAGATTGACTGAGAAGCCCTCAGCCTTGTGTGGGGAGTCAAGAAATTCAACCACTACTTGTATGGTCAACAGTTTACACTGTTAACTGACCACCAGCCTCTCGTTTCAATCTTCAACCCAAGGAAGGGCGTTCCAGTGATGACGGCACAACGGCTACAGCGATGGTCACTCTTCCTAGGGGCTCACCTGTATGACATTGAATACAAGGGGACCAAGCAACATGGCAATGCCGATGGTTTGTCACGTTTACCACTGCTGACCTCAGAGAGAACTACAACAGTTGACTCAGCAGAGGTATTTCACACAACAATAGTTGAGCAGCTACCAGTGACAAACTCCCTCATTGAAAGAGAAACACGCAATGACCCTACATTGTCAAAAGTTTATGACATCACTGTGAAGGGATGGCCAGCGCATGGTGACTCATTGTTTCCAGCATTCTCAGCTAGGAGGGAGCAGTTATCAATGTGTCAGGGAACACTGATGTGCGGCTCACGAGTTGTGATTCCTCCCAAGCTTCGTAACCGAGTGCTAGATGAACTGCATGAAGGCCACTTAGGTACGGTAAAGATGAAAAGCCTTGCCCGTGGTTACGTGTGGTGGCCGGGAATTGACAAACAGATTGAGGACCTGACAAAGAGCTGCTAAGGATGTCAAAAGGTCCAGAAAGCACCACCACAAGCCCCTCTCCATCCATGGGAATGGCCCTCATCACCATGGCAACGTGTGCACATCGACTTTGCTGGACCGTTCATGGACTCCATGTTCTTGATTGCAGTCGATGCACATTCCAAATGGCCCGAGGTCATTAAAATGAGATTAACCACATCTGAAAAGACCATTTCAGTTCTGAGGACCATGTTCGCTAGAAATGGCCTACCAGAACAATTCTGCACAGACAATGGACGACAATTTGTCTCTGACGAATTCCAAGGTTTCATGAGGAAAAATGGAATCAAGCACTACACATCTGCCCCGTACCATCCAGCTACAAATGGCTTGGCAGAAAGATTCGTACAGACTTTCAAGAAGGCCATCAAAGCAGTGTACAGTGAGAATCTACCACTGCAACACAAGATAAACAATTTCCTCTTTGCTTATCGGAACGCAATACACGCAGCCACTAATCAGACTCCAGCGATGATGTTTCCGAACAGGAACCTGAGATCTCGCATGGACCTTCTTAAACCGAATGTACGTCGTGATGTAGAGAACAAACAGTTCAAACAGTTGAATGCTAAGCCAACAAGAAGCTTCAGTGTGGGACAGTCAGTTCTTGCTTGTGATTTCCGGATGGAAAAGTGGCAACCAGGGACAATATCCACAAGAGAGGGACCACTGATGTATACAGTGGATGTGGGAGAGAACGTTTTGAGATGTCATGTGGACCAAATTCTGGATGTTCAGGTGGAAAACACCCCTATACCTCGCCCAGACTCACCTGACATGGAAACAGACACTCCTGATTCATCAGCATCAGCACCAGCCTCATCCACAGCTGAGAGCTGTACCTGTGCTGATAGCTCACCTGATGGACCTGTACCTGTACAGTCTCATTCCCCAACGCAAAAGAGTCTGGAGAGACGTTACCCAGAGAGGCAGAGGAGGCCTCCCCAGAGACTTGACTTGTAAAAGGGCTGTTGACAAAATAAAATGTTATGTTGGAATTTGAATTTTGTTACTTTTAAGAAAACAAAAAAGGTTACTGTAAAGACAGGCTCTGTATGTTAATTATAGAAATTTTGCGTTAATATACTATTAAACTAAAGGGGGAGGAAGTGTAATGTATACAACATTGAAGGGACTACTTTGTTTTGCGGATGTACATCCTTAGTTGCGAGCGTATATAACAGAGGCGTATCGATTTGTATAGTCAGTGCCGAAGTTCCAGTTACCCAGTAAAGATCACTTGAAGTTACTCTCAGTCTCTGCTACTTTATTATTTTATGTAGTTGTGTATAGCGGTACAAACACAACAGGCAGGAAAAGACCAGCTGGTCCATCAAGCCTGTCCCACACCATGATGGCCAGAGAATCATGACTAAACACATCTTCCCCCTCCTCCTCACCACCCCAGCTGCCCCCTACCCCCACCTCTCCACCCACCCCCCAACCATGTAATTTCCTGGTAGAGGCAAAATCCTTGCAGGGCTTGACAGGGTAGATGCAGAAAGGATGTTTCCCCTGGCTGGGGAGTCTAGAACCAGGGGTCACAGTCTCAGAATAAGGGGTCGGCCATTTAGGACTGAGATGAGGAGAAATTTCTTCATTCAGAGGGTGGTGAATCTTTGGAATTCTTTACCCCAGAGGGTTGTGGAGGCTCAGTCGTTGAGTATATTCAAGACAGAGATCGATAGAGTTTTGGATATGAAGGGAATCAAGGAATATGGGGACAGTGCAGCAAAGTGGAGTTGAGGTAGAAGATCAGCCACGATCTTATTGAATGGTGGAGCAGGCTCGAAGGGCCAAATGGCCGACTCCTGCTCCTATTTCTTAAGTTCTTAAAAGACCAGAGAAGAAGCTCAGTGCCAATACAGGATAAAATACTTTGGAAAATCGAAACTTGTCCAGGATCAAGTAGTAACTATAAAGATGATAGCAAAATACTGCGGATGCTGGAAATCTGAAATAACAACAGAAAAAGCTGGAAAAACTCAGCAGGCCAGGCAACATCCGTGGAGAGGGAACAGAGTTAACGTTTCAGGTCGAAACCCTTCTTCAGAAGGGTTTCGACCTGAAACGTTAACTCAGTAACTATAAAGACCTTTTTTCTGATGCATATTGTACATGAATACAGCGCCTGCTGGTCAGGCAGTGTCGGTAGCTGGCCTTGCCCCTTTGCCAGTCTGATACAGGTGGTGAAGCGTTCCGTGTACATTACAGTATCCATTTCTTAAACTGTGCATGTCCGGCCGATTCAGAATGCAGAGGCTGCTGCCACACAGACAGCGGTCAATCAGGACACCCTCTCACTGCCTCTTTAATATTTAATGTCTATCCTCAAACTGAAAAAAAAAGTTGGTTTGGGGCCTTCAGGAAAATATGGAAATGGGATAGTACAATTATTTAACTGTTTCTGTACTGATTCCATTTGATATATTGTGTTCATACATTCTTTTTGAATCTAATAATTTGCCTACATAACAGCAGTGGCTACACTTCAAAAAGAATTTAACGTGGGACATACTGACATGTGCTATAGAAATGGGAGTTGTTTCTTTCCTTTAACTTTCCTATTGCTGCCCTTGTCAATGTGTTCATGACTAAGGCGCTCAGTATTGGTACACAGTAATCGATTGAGTTATATGTCCAACTAGTCAAAGAGTACATAGGAACAGGAGTAGGTCATCGTGCCCCTCGAGCCTGTCCCGCCATTCTGTCAGATCACGGCTGATCTGCACCTTAACCTCATTTACCCATATTCCAGGATACACTTACCTAACAAAAATCAATCGATCTCAGTCTTGAAAATTTCAATTGACCCCCAGCATGCACAGCCTTTTGGGGGAGAGAGTTCCAGGTTTCCACTATCTTTTTTGAGAAAAAGCGCTTCCAATTTCACTCCTGAATGGTCTGGCTCTAATTTTAAGCTTGTGTCCCCTTGTTCTTGATTCCCCTATCAGAAACATAGAAGCATAGACAAATAGGAGCAGGAGTAGGCCATTCGGCCCTTCGAGCCTGCTCCGCCATTCAATATGATCATGGCTGATCCTCTATCTCAATACCATATTGAATTTCTTCACCCAGAGAGTGGTGAACCTGTGGAATTCTCGACCACAGAAGGCAGTGGAGGCCAATTCATTAAATAATATTCAAGAAGGAGTTAGATATATTTCTTAAGGCTAAAGGGATCAAGGGATATGGGGAGAAGGCAGGGACAGGGTACTGAGTTTGGATGATCAGCCATGATCTCATTGAATGGCGGAGCAGGCTCGAGGGGCTGAATGGCCTACTCCTGCTCCTATCTTCTATGTTTCTATGTTTCTATGCAACCACTCTCTCCCCATACCCCTTGATGCCTTTTGTGTCTAGAAATCTAGAAGAAATAGTTTCTCTCTATCTACCCTACTTAATGCCTTTATCATTTGAAACACTTCAATCAGTTCACCCCTCAACCTTCTGAACTCAAGGGAATACAAGCCAAGTTTATCAAATCAGTCCTCATAATTCTGGTGAATCTGTGCGGCACCCCCTCCAAGACCAATATATCCTTCTTGAGATGTGGTGCCCAACACTGACACGCTGTCCAACATAAGAACATAAGAACATAAGAAATAGGAGCAGGAGTAGGCCATACGGCCCCTCGGGCCTGCTCTGCCATTCAATAGGATCATGGCTGATCTGAACCTAGACTCATGTCCACTTCCCTGCCCTCTCCCCGTAACCCCTAATTCCCTTATCTGCGAGGAAAATGTCTATCTCCAGATGGGGTCTGACCAAGGCCCTGTACAACTGAAGACTATCTATCCTAACTTTTGTATTCTAACCCTATAGAGAAAAAGGCTAACATGTCAATAGCCCTTTGATTACTTTTTTACCTGTGCAGTAGCTTTTAGTGCTTTGTGTAGATGGGCACCTAAATCCCTTTGCTCCTCCACAGCTCCCAGTCGCTCACCGTTCAGAAAATATTCCAATTTGTCCTTCTTGGATCCAAAGAGTTATTTGAATGGATGACCTCACACTTCCCCACATTGAACTCCATTTGCTATAGTTTTGCCCACTCAGTCTGTCTCTGTCCCTTTGTAACTTCCTGCTTCCATCTACTTACTGTGCCTCCTAGATTAGCGTCATCTGCAAACTTGGAGATACAACTCTCTATCCCTTCATTCAAGTCATTAATATATATGGAGAAAGCTGAGGCCTGGGTAGTAGGAATTCCACTCAGGCACTACAGGCTGTCATTGCAATAAATAAAGCAGTGCATTCCTGTGATCCTACCTCTGGATGTCATTAGAAAAAGGCCATTTCATCTTCTCATCATATCCCTCAATCCTCCCTCTCCACACACCCATCTAATTACCTCTTCAACCCAATTCTACTATCCTTCAACATTCTTACCTACAATCATACGAAACCGACAGGCAGTAAAAGACCAGCTGCTCCACCGAGCCTGCCCCACAGAACTGTGATGCCTGGGCCACCATGATTAGGCACCCATACCCAGCAGACCCCATGCCCAGCAGATCCCATGCCCAGCAGATCCCATACCCAGCAGATCCCATACCCACCAGCACCCATACCCACCAGATCACATAGCGACCTTCACCCATACCCATCTGCACCCATACCCATCTGCATCCATATCCATCTGCACCCATACCCACCTGCACCCATACCCATGAGCACCCATACCCACCAGATCACATAGCAACCTTCGCCCATACTCACCTGCACCCATACCCACCTGCCCACCTGCGCCAATACCCACCTGCACCCAAACCCACCTGCCCACCTGCACCAATACCCACCTGCTCCCATTCCCACCTGCACCCATTCCCACCTGCCCCCATTCCCACCTGCACCCATACCCACATGCCCACCTGCTCACACCACCTGCACCCATGCCCACCTGCCCACCTGCACCAATACCCACCTGCCCCCCCCCCAACTCACATACCCGCCTGGGAAAAGAAGACAATCTAACATCTAACCTAACCCTACCTTTACGTAGTTTATACTCATGACCTCTGATTATCTGCAACCCATCCAGTTGAAATAGCCTCTCAAGAGGAACACAATCAAGACATTTAACAAATTTATATACCTCTATCAAATGACCCCAAAATCAATGCATTTTCAAAGGGAATAGATCCAGCCTTTCTGAATAACTACCGTCTTTTAAGCTGGGGATCATCATCGTGGTCCTCCTATAGCCTTTTCCAAATATTTCGCACACTGTGAAGGGACCAAAACTGGACGCAGTATTCCAAATGCGGTCTAACCAAGGTCTTGTCCAAGCACAAGATGATGTGCTTTGGTCTATATTGAATGGTTCTATTTATGCAGCCTAATACCCTGTTTGCTTTGGCTACGGATACTCGGTAGCAGTCACAAACCCTTAAAAAACAAAGAAAGACTTGCATTTCAATAGCGCCTTTCAGAACCTCAGGACATCCCAAAGCACTTTACAGCCAATTAGGTACTTTTTAAAGTGTAGTCATTGTTGTAATGTAGGAA
This sequence comes from Somniosus microcephalus, assembly GCF_052327205.1. Classification (NCBI taxonomy): domain Eukaryota; kingdom Metazoa; phylum Chordata; class Chondrichthyes; order Squaliformes; family Somniosidae; genus Somniosus; species Somniosus microcephalus. Next base: position 46,285,557 of record NC_141012.1, on the reverse strand, counting down.
ACACGGTAACCAATTTGCACACAGCAAGATCCCACAAACAATAATGCGATAATGGCCAGATAATCTGTTTTAGTAATGTGGATAAATATTAGCAGGACACTGGGGAGAACTCCTCTGCTCTTCGAAATAGTGCCATGGGATCTTTTACATCCACCTGAGAGAGCAGACAGGGCCTCGGTTTAACGTCTCATCCGAAAGACGGCACCTCCCACAGTGCGGCACTCCCTCAGCACTGCACTGGAGTGTCAGCCTAGATTTATGTGCTGAAGTCTCTGGAGTGGGACTTGAACCCACAACCTTCTGTATCTAGAGATGAGAGTGCTACTGCTGAGCCACAGCTGACAAAGAGTCATGAACAATACCTCTTTAGAAAGTAATAAACTATAATGCCAAGATCCCTTTCTCTCTCAACTGATTTTAAATCAGTGCCGTGTTGTGTGTAAGTACCCATGGTATTGATCCTGCCCAAGTGCATTACACTGCACGTATCGAAGTGAAAGGCCATCTGTCAGAGATTGGCCCAGTCCCCCAGCACATTTAGATCCATTTGCAGAAGTTCGTGGTGACTTATTCTACAAACCCTTAGGATGTGAAAATTTCCCCTAACTTCCCTTCTTACGCCTGACTTCCCCTGAATTTTAACTGGTATCCCCCTTATTGAAACCTTCACCACAGTAGACGACTCACCTGAATTGATTTTGTTAAACCTAAATTGAATAAATACATATTATTCTGTAATACATTAAAATTCCTGAGACTTCCTGTTTGTCACTTTTATTTCCTCTGTCGCAATTTAGTAATGGCGGATGTGACCATGAGGTAACGCCTGGGGTAATGGCTGGTGTAACAGCTGGACTAACAGCTGGGGTAACACCTACTGTAACATCTGGGGTATTGCCTAGGGTGAAGCCTGAGGTAGCACAGGGTAACAGCTGGGGCAATGCCGAGGGCAATGCCTGGGGTAACATATAGGGTAACAGCTGGGATAACATCTGGGGTAACGCCTGGGGGAACAGCTGGGGTGACAGTTGCGTAAATGCTGGGGTAACAGCTGGTGTAATGGCTGGAGTAGTGCTTGGTGTAAGACCTGGGGTAACGCTTGGAGCAACACTTACTTAAAATCCGGTATACTGACCATTACAAATCTTGCAGTGCAGTCTTCCAAAGCTAGATGGCACTGTGGTGCATGAACTGCCCATCTCCCAGCTCACTCGGCCCCTGACACCAGCTCCGAACCTGTATTATGCTGTGTTGAAAGCAAGACTTATTGCACCATTGCCTGCTCTCACTCATCTTTTCTCAAGACCTCAAAACAATGGAATAGTTCACCTCCTTCAGTCTTCCCCTCTCCCTACATTCTGGCCAAGCTTGGTATCTCCCAATCATTGCCTCTTGACGTTCCGCGTCTTCTTTCCTACTCATTCTTTCCTGACAGATGTCCTTCAATTTGGACTCTGACCCTCAGCTAGATGTATGAGTTTAAAAACAAAACTGTAAAAGTAAATATACACCATATGCCTGTCAATTGAATATAAGAGGTAATTTGTGATTGTGATCTCCCAGTGAGGAGTTGCACCCACAGGGAGCATGGGTCACTGAGTGGAATTACTCATTGCAAGGCTACCTGAATGGCATGGCATACATTTCTTCTTCTGCTTTGTCATTGCTGTCAACTCATTTAGCTTTGAGCTGTGAAAGTGTATTTATTTTCCTTTATGTGTATATAAAAAGAAACCGATTCCTGCTCAATGTTAACGGTGATGTTGCATTGTTAGGGCCCTGCAGACCGAAGTCCTGTCTGCACAACATTGTGATATGATGTCACTGATGAAGCTACTCCCGCAGCAGCCTGTCCTGAAAGAATGGTGAGGCCAAGGGTGACAGCAAGCTTATTCTGATTGATTTTGCAGTAGAGATCTGAATGTTTCCCTGTATCCTCTCCCATGACCAGGTCTCACTCCACATCAATCTCTCCTCACTGACTTGTTTGGCTCGCAATAACCAAATGCCTCAAATTCAAAATGTTCATCCTCCTGTTTGAATCCTTCCATGGCCTCACTCCCTCGATCTCTGTAACCTCCTCCAGCCCTACAAACCCACCCAGCGAGATCCCTTTGTTCCCCCACCCTCTTTGTCCCAGACTTGCACCCTCCCCAAGTGATAAGTGACCTCCCTATTCTTCGTACCAAAATGTAATACCTCACATTTGTCTGTGCTGAACTTCATTTGCCAATTATATGCCCATTCTGCAAGTTTATTAATGTCCTCCTGTAACTTGTTGCAGTCCTCTTCAGGGGGAGGTGCCTGAGGATTGGAAAGTGGCAAATGTGACACCATTGTTCAAGAAAGGATGTAAGGATAATCCTAGTAACTACAGGCCGGTGAGTTTAACATCAGGGGTGGGTAAAGTTTTAAAAACAATAATCAAGGATAATATTAATGAGCACTTGGAGAGGTTTAAGCGAATTAAGGAGAACCAACACGGATTTGTAAAAGGCAGATCGTGTTTGACTAATCTAATTGAATTTTTTGATGAAGTAACAGGGAGGATCGATGAAGGGAATGCAATGGATATTGTCTACATGAATTGTTGGAAGGCGTTTGACAAAGTACCACATAGAAGGCTGGTTAACAAAATTGAGGCTCATGGAATAGGTGGGTCAGTGGCAGCTTGGATAAGGAATTGGCTTAAGGACAGAAAACAGCGAGTTGTGGTAAATGGTTGTTTTTCAGATTGGAGGATGGTAGACAGTGGTGTTCCCCAAAGGTCAGTGCTGGGGCCACTGCTTCTTTTGATATATATAAATGACCTGGATATTGGAATACAGAGTAGAATTTCTAAATTTGCCGATGACATCAAACTTGGAGGTGTGGCAAACAGTGAGGATGATACCAATTGACTGCAACAGGACATAGAAAGGCTAGCAGAATGGGCAGATAAGTGGCAGATGAAATTTAATACAGAGAAGTGTGAGGTGATGCATTTTGGCAGAAGGAACAGGGAGAGGCAATATACACTTAATGGCACAGTTTTAAAGAGTGTGCAGGGACAGAGGGACCTGGGAGTTAATGTGCATAGGTCCCTGAAGGTGACAGGACATATTGAGAGAGTGGTTAACAAAGCATATGGGATCTTGGACTTCATAAATAGAGGTATTGAGTACAAAAGTAGAGAAGTTATGCTGAGCCTTTATAAAGTGCTGGTTAGGCCACAACTGGAATATTGCGTCCAGTTCTGGCCACCACACTTTAGGAAGGATGTGAAGGCACTTGAGAGGGTGCAGAGGAGATTTACCAGTTTGGTTCCGGGGATGGGGGATCTTAGCTACAAGGACAGGTTGGAGAAGCTGGATTTGTTTTCATTAGAGCAAAGGAGGTTGAGGGGTGATTTGATAGAGGTGTACAAGATTATGACGGGTTTGGATAGGCTAGACGGGGAAAGGCTGTTCCCACTAGTTGATGGTACAAGGACTAGGGGACATAAATTTAAGAATTGGGCAAGAGATACAGGGGGGATGTGAGGAAAAACTTTTTTACGCAGCGAGTGGTGAGGACCCGGAACTCACTGCCGACGGAAGTGGTGGAAGCGGAGACACTCAATGTTTTCAAGGGGAGACTGGATAGGCACTTGTGGGAAATAAACTTGCAGGGCTACGGGGATAGAGCAGGAGAATTGGACTAAATGGATTGCTCTAGAGAGAGCCGACAGGGAATCGATGGGCTGAATGGCCTCCTTCTGTACCGTTATGACTCTATGGGGGAAAAATTTGGTTGATTAGCGCCTCCCGTTAGCACCCTAAGAGGGCGCTAATGGGGTGCAAAGCAACTAGCGCCTGAGCGCGGCGATGTTTGCACTGCTCGAGAAATTGACCAGACATTTTGTGGCAGCATTAAACACTACCACCACGATCTCCTGCGCCCGCATATCGTGACGTCAGTTGAGCGTCGAACGCCCCGGTAGCACCCCAGACCGGATATTGAGTTGCGCACACTGCCTTTCCGCCTGTCACTAGCAATGACAGGTAGAGGTCAATGTTTTGCAGTCGAGAAGGGGCTGGGGGAGCGCTATTTAAAGGCGGCCGCTTCCTGCCTTTTCTTGTCGGCAAAATTTTTTGTACACGCAGGTTGAGAGGGAGAGAGACGTCGGGAAAGGTTTAACACTGTCCTAAGGAGTTTTGGCCCTCAGCACCACTTTTGAGGTTCCTAAGCGCTGAGCTCTTTCTCTGGGCCTCTCCATTGGTGGTTCTAGCACAATTGATGTACAGGTCTCTCCAGGCCGAGATTCAAGGCTGCAATGAGCAGGGTGTGGATGGAGAGCAAGATCGACCCTCCCCTTTAAGAACTGGCCGGCGCCAGTGTGTCTGTGTTCCATTGCTAACTGACATCACATGAGCTTCAGCAGTGCGCTGAGGTAGTGCCTCGCTCCTCGGCGTTAGCGCCTTAAGACACGTGTGTAGCGCCTGATTTAGCGCTCCAATCACCTCCGGGGGCGATAGAAGTCAAGTTTGCAGTCGGAAGCGATAATTAGCACCAGGCGCTAAACTTTGCGCCCAGCCGATAATAGCGCCCCAAACGGGGCGATACCGAATTCCTCCCCCTGTGACTCTGTTGACTTTCTCCCCAATTTGGTGTCATTTGCAAATTTAGAAGTTGTGTTTTTGATTCCAAAGTCTAAATCGTTAATGTAATTTGTGAACAACAGTGGTCCCAGCACTGATACTTGTGGAACACCACTACCCACCTTCTGCCACTGTGAATAGCTACCCTTTACTCCTACTCTCTGCTTTCTGTCCTGAAGCCAGCCAGCAATGAATTCTGCTACTTGTCCCCTGACTCCGCATTCTCTGACCTTAGTCATTAGTCTATTATGGGATACCTTATCGAAGGCCTTTTGAAAATCCAGATAAATTACACGACTGCATTACCATTGTCAACTCTCTCTGTTACCTCTTCAAAAAATTCAATAAGGTTGGTCAAGCAAGACATTCGCTTTTGAAATGCAAGTTGTTAATGTTGTCACCGATATTCTCCCTCCTCTCTTCAAAATACTCGCTTTTGAAGTAGCTCACCAATGCCTCATCTATGTGACCATTCTTCAGGTGTGAATCTAGACAGGTGAGTGAGCAGTACAGCAGAACCAAATCTTGTCCTCAGCCTTTCCTACAGGAGTCATGGATAGTAATCAGGGAAAGGAACTAAGGCTTCCCTTAATATAAACACTCAGCAGGTCAGGCAGCATCTGTGGAGAGAGGAAAGCAGGGTTAACGTTTCAAGTCTATGACCATTTGTTAGAACGCTTTAACAGCCCAAAACCTCCTCCATTCCTGGAAGCGCTGGTACATCCTACATTACTAACACTTGCTGTCTGAGAGAACATGGGAGCTGTAGTTAAGGTTTGAAGTTGATAGAGTCAATCTTAAGGCTAGAGGCCTGTAAAATGCTGAGTAGAAAGATGAGGTGCTGTTCCTTGAGCTTGCATTAAGCACCATTGGAACAGTGTAGGAGGCCAATGACAGAGAGGTCAGAGGTGGAGTGGGATGGAGAATTAAAGTGCCAAGGGACCGGGAGCTCAGGGTTACACTTGCGGATGGAGCAGAGGTGTTCAGTAGGTCGATCATACAGTCTACATTTTGTGGAGACCGCATCGTGAGCAGTGAATACAGTATACTAGATTGGACAAAGTAACAGTAAGTCGCTGTCTCACCTGGAAGGACTGTTTGGGGCCCTGGACGGTGTTGTGGGGGAGGTGAAAGGGCAGCTGTCGCATCTCCTGCGCTCGTACGGGAAGATGCCAGGGGAAGGAGAGCAGGTATTAGAGGGTGAAGGATGAGAGGACCAGGATGCCATGGAGGGAACGGTCCCTTTGGAGGGGAGGAGAAGCTGTTTTTGGTGGTGCGATCATATTGGAGGTGGTGGAGTGGCGTAAGGGAGGGGTGGAAGTTAAAAGCAAAATTAATTAAATTATCCAGCTTACTTGCCACTTTAATTTACCATCCCCCTGCCCCTCTGCTCGCTCAGTCCTAGATCAGTCAAGCTCAAACAAGCATGAGGAACAGCACCTCATCTTTCTACTAGTATTCGGATGAAAGATCATTAACGCTGACACAGCTGGGACCAGTTGTAGCACTGGGATCAGTTGTAGCTCTGGGATCGGTTGTAGCACTGGGTCCAGTTGTAGCACTGGGATCAGTTGTAGCACTGGGATCGGTTGTAGCACTGGGATCAGTTGTAGCACTGGGATCGGTTGTAGCACTGGGTCCAGTTGTAGCACTGGGGTCAGTTGTAGCACTGGGATCGGTTGTAGCACTGTGAGTGGTTGTAGCACTGGGATCAGTTGTAGCACTGGGAGTGGTTGTAGCACTGGGATCAGTTGTAGCACTGGGATCAGTTGTAGCACTGGGATCGGTTGTAGCACTGGGACCAGTTCTGGCACTGGGATCGGTTGTAGCACTGGGACCGGTTGTAGCACTGGGATCGGTTGTAGCACTGGGACCGGTTGTAGCACTGGGACCAGTTCTGGCACTGGGATCGGTTGTAGCACTGGGACCGGTTGTAGCACTGGGATCGGTTGTAGCACTGGGACCGGTTGTAGCACTGGGATCGGTTGTAGCACTGGGACCGGTTGTAGCACTGGGACCGGTTGTAGCACTGGGACCGGTTCTGGCACTGGGATCGGTTGTAGCACTGGGACCGGTTGTAGCACTGGGACCAGTTGTAGCACTGGGACCGGTTCTGGCACTGGGATCGGTTGTAGCACTGGGACCGGTTGTAGCACTGGGACCGGTTGTAGCACTGGGACCGGTTGTAGCACTGGGACTGTGACCCCATAAGCAGCCTGGTTGAGCATGCTTTTATTTTGAACTAGTTTTGCAAACCAAAATCTCAGCAATACATAAATGACTTGTTTCTGGATTCAAACATTGTACATCAGCATAACCTTGAGATTATCAAATATGTACGTGAGTGTGGGAGTTGAAGAGAAACATTGTGGAGCAGCAATGCTCTCAGGTACAAACCAAACGGTTCAGACCCAAACTGCACATGAGGCAATGCCAGAGCTGAACTGTGTAGTTAGTGAGCCACAGGCACAGACACAACCTAATAACCTATTCAGGTAGGGAGATCCTGTACAGCAAACAACGAGGTGAGAATGTTAACAGAAAAAGCAGGAAATACTCAGCAGGTCAGTCAGCATCTGTGGAGAGAGAAACAGAGTCAACACTTCAGGCCTGTGACCTTTCGTCAGAACTGGAAGATGTTACTGATGTAATAGGTTTTAAGCAAGTACAGGGGCAGGGAAAGGGGTGGGGGAGGAGGGGAGGAAAGGACAAAAGGAAAGGTCTATGATAGGGTAGAAGGCCGGAGTGATTTTTTAGTATTTTTTTTAATTTTTAAATTTTTTTATTCATTCATTGGGTATGAGCGTCGCTGGCAAGGCCGGCATTTATTGCCCATCCGTAATTGCCCTTGAGAAGGTAGTGGTGAGCTGCCTTCTTGAACCGCTGCAGTCCATGTGGTGAAGGTGCTCCCACAGTGCTGTTGCGGGGGGGAGTTCCTGGATTTTAAACGGCGACGATGAAGGATCGGCGATATCTTTCCAAGTCAGGATGGTGTGTGACTTGGAGGGGAACTGGGAGGTGGAGGTGTTCCCATGCGCCTGCTGCCCTTGACCTTCTAGGTGGTGGAAAAGGGGATGACAGCGCAAAAGAAAGGCAGGTGGTAATGGGACAAGTAAAGAAACAAAAGGTGGGTCAAGAGGAGCTTGAGGTGAGAATATTACTGTGTTTTGCTGTTTCTGTAGAATGTTCTAGATTCTAATCACCTCTGAAGCAGCAACGGGCAGACATAGGAACAGGAGCAGGCCACTCAATCCCTCCAACCTGTTCCGACATTCGATCAGATCCTGGCTGATTTGTATGTTAACTCCATCTACCCGCCTTAGCTCCGTAACCCCTTATCTATCAGAAATCTATCAATCTCAGTTTTGAAATTTTCAATTGACTCCCAGCCTCAACAGCTTTTTGGGTGATTCAGTTCCAGATTTCCACACCCTTTGTGTGAAGAAGTGCTTCCTGACATCACCCCTGAACGACCTGGCCCTGATTTGAGGGTTATTCACACTTGTTCTGGACTCTGCCCACCAGAGGAAATCGTTTCTCTCTCTCTAGCCTATCAACTCCTTTGATCACCTTAAACACCTCGATTAGATCACCCCTTAATCTTCTACACTCAATGGTATACAAGCCTGATACGATAGCAAATGTGGATGTTGGAAATCCGAAATAACAACAGAAAATGCTGGAAAAACTCAGCAGGTCAGGCAACATCCGTGGACAGAAGTTTGAGTTGACGTTTCGGGTCGAACCCTTCTTCAAGCCTAGTCTATGCAACGTGTCCTCATAATTTAACCCTTTCAGCCTCAGTATCATTCTGGTGAATCTGTGCTGCCCCCACTCCAAGGCCAATGTATCCCTCCTGAGGTACGGTTCCCAGAACTAAGCAGTGTCCAGATGGGGTCTAACCAATTGTAGCATAATTTCTGTACAACTGTAGCATAACTTCCACCCCTTTGTATTCCAGCCCTTGAGATAAAGGTTAACATTCCAGTAGCCTTTTTAATTATTTTTTGTACCCGTCCACCAGATTTTGTTGATTTCTGTACTTGGGCCCGTAAATCTCTCTGCTCATCCACAGTTCCCAGCTTCTTTAGAAAATGCACTGATCTATCTTTCTTAGGTCCAAGGTCTATGACCTTGAATGCATGATATTCCAGGTTCTAACAGTGGGTCACACCTGAAACGCCAACCTTTCTCATTCTCTCAGTCATTGGTTGATCTGTTGTGTATTTCCACCTTCATTTTGATGTCCGCTCCTTCATTTATTGCTCTTCTCTGTCTCATTCTCCAAAAAGATCAACCTATTGAACTTTTATCCAATATTTAGTGTGTAAACCTCTGTAACCTTCTCCAGCCCTCCAACCCTCCGAGATCTCTGCGCTCCTCCAATTCTGGCATCTTGTGCATCCCCGATTATCATCGCACTTACATTCCTGACCGTGCCTTCAGCTGCCTGGGCCCTAAGCGCTGGAATTCCCTCCCTAAACCGCTCCGCCTATCTAGCTCTCTCTGCTCCTTTAAGACGCTTCTTAAAACCGACCTCTTTGACCAAGCTTTTGGACACCTTTCGTACTATCTCCTTATGTGGCTCGGTGTCTAAGTTTGTTTGATAATGCTTCTGTGCAGTGCTTTGGGACGCTTTACTACATTAATGGTGCTGTATAAATTCAAGTTGTTGCCTCGCCATACCTCCTATTGGAAATCTACCTGTATCTCTTTTGAAAGAACCGCACATCTCTATTCACTACTGTAACTGGCAGTGTACTCTATGTTAAAGGAACAGTGTGCGATGATATATATTTATATAATGACATAACTTTCCCTCATGTACATATATATATATATGTGTGTGTGTGTATATGATAGCACACCTTTAAGCCAAGGTGTCCTGCTGTCCCCAGGTCAGGTAAAGTAACAGACACAATAGGAAGACTGTGTCTCATCATCATGCCATTTACTGCCTGCCAAACAGTCAGACTAAAGCCAGCATGGGTTTCAAGCTGTGCTTCTTTCACTCGTTAAAATGATAAAAGGATGGGACAGGGTAGATAGAAGCAGACTATTTCCAGTGATTGAGGGGTCAAGAATGAGGGGACATAGATATAAGATGTGAGAGATTTAGAACAGAGGCTAGGGGAGAACTCTTCACACACACACAGAGTTGTGAGCTAGTGGCTGAGGCAACAACAACAACAATTAGTATTCAAATAGCGCCTTTAACGTGGTAAAACATCCCAAGGCGCTTCACAGGAGCGCTTTCAAACAAAATTTGACACCAAGCCAGATAAAGAGATATTAGGGCAGGTAAAGGGCGTCTTCAAAGAGGAAAGAGAGGTAGAGAGGCGGAGAGGTTTAGGGAGGGAGTTCCACAGCTTAAGGCCTCGGCAGCTGAAGGCACGGCCGCCAATGGTGGAGCGATTAAAATCGGGGATGTGCAAGAGGCGCGAATTGGAGGAGCGCAGAGATCTCGAATGGTTGTAGGGCTGGAGGAAGTTACAGAGCTAGAGAAGGGGTGAGGCCACGGAGGAATTTGAAAACAAGGATGAGAATTTTAAAATCGAGGCTTTGCTCAATTGGGAGCCAATGTAGGTCAGCGAGCACAGGGGTGATGGATGAACAGGACTTGGTGCGAGTTAGGATACGAGCAGCAGAGTTTTGGATGACCTTAAGTTTATGGAGGGTGGAAGTTGGGAGGCCGGCCAGGAGTGTGCTGGAATAGTCAAGTCTAGAGATAACAGATGAGGGTTTCAGCAGCAGATGAACTGAGGCAGGGGCAGAGACGGGCGATGTTACGGAAGTGGAAGTAGGCGGTCTTAGTGATGGTGCAGATATGTGGTCAGAAGCTCATCTCGGGCTTCAGTCTTCACAATATTTAGTTGGTGAAAATTTCTCCTCATGCAGTACTGGAGGTGGGACAAGCAGTCAGACAATTTAGAGACAATTTAGAAGGGTTGAGAGAAGTGGTGGTGAGGTAGAGCTGGGTGTAGTCAGCTTACATGTGTTTTTGGATGATGTCGCTGAGGGGCAACATGTAGATGAGAAATAGGAGAGGCCAAGGATAGATCCTTGGGGGATGTAATGATATCAGCAAATAGTGATGGTATTTGCCTGTTTGATTATTATGCCTTACCAGCATATTTGCCTGTTTGATTATTTATGCCTTACCAGCAGAGGGCATGTGAGACAGGGAGAGAGAGTTTAGTTTTAGTTTCGTTTTAGATGGATCTCTAAGATGGTGTCTCCTGTTTAGCTGTTAACTGAGTTGAACATACTTTAGATTGAAAGACATTCTCTTTCATCAATGTGTCGTCATTGAACCCACATAGAAATCAATACATGGTGTCAGAAGAAGTGATTGAAAGAGATGAAGAGGAAAAATCTGAAGTTAAATCAGCTCTCCACATATTAGCAAGCCAAAAGAGAACATCATTACTTACCTTTGGAGAATAGCTAACGAAGTGAAAAATGGTAGGATTACACCCACCGGCGAAGCTTCAGTTGACAGGTAATGTGGCTGAAAATTGGAGGAGATTCAAACAACGTTTGGAGTTGTATTTAGCAGCAATCGGAGCTGACGAGAAAAGTGATAAAATGAAAGCGTCAGTGTTCTTACATGTCGTGGGAGATGAAGCGCTGGAGGTTTATAATAACTTCACATTCGCTGCTGATGGAGACAAAATGAAGCTGGTTAAAATAATGGAACAGTTTGAGGCCCACTGCATACCTAAACGTAACGTGATGTTTGAGAGGCACAGATTTTTCACATGTGTACAGAAAATGGGAGAGACTATTGATCAGTATGTGACTGAACTGAGAAACAGAAGCAAAACGTGTGAATTTGGGGGACTGACAGACTCGCTGATAAAAGACAGACTGGTGTGCGGTATTCCAGATAATGGTCTAAGGGAAAGACTGCTAAGAGAGCAAAATCTAGACCTGCGAAAAGCCATAGCACTGTGTAGGGCTACAGAGACTGTGAAGTCGCAGGCAAAGGAGCTGTTCAGTGACAGTAGCTGCAACGTGGATGCAGTGAGAAAGAACGGACACAAACCGTTTAACAAAAAGAGCGCCAATGTGAAAAAAGAGGCGTGGCCAGCGAACAAGAATGAAAGGGGCAATCGAAAGTCATGTAGTCGATGCGGTACACAGCATCCACCAAAAAAGTGTCCAGCATATGGTAAAAAATGCAATAGTTGCAACAAAAACAACCATTATGACCGTTGCTGTAAGAACCAAGCGCAACAAAGCAAGGTCCATACAGTAGATGAAAGCAAGATAGAGGAGTTCTATGTGGATGTTGTGTCTGAAAACAAAACAAAAAAAAGAGACTGGATGTTGACACTAAAAGTGAATGACATACACATTCCATTTAAATTGGATACTGGAGCACAAGTTAATGTGATATCAGAGACTGATTTTAAGAAAATTAGACCCAGACCAAAGATACATGGAATAAAAGTGAAAGTGACAGGATACTCAGGTACTGATATACCAGTGAAAGGAAAATGCATTGTCAAAGTGACACACAAGGACAGAGAGCACACGCTAGCATTCATCGTGGTGCCAAAGGATGTGCAGGCCATACTAGGTTTAATAGCCTGTGAGAGACTGAACCTGGTAAAGAGAGTCCTCATTGTGGAAAGCGAAGAAGAGACAGTCTATGATGAACTCATGAAAGAGTACAACGACCTATTTCAGGGTCTAGGCTGCCTTCCAGGAGAACACACGATCAGAGTAGATAAAAGTATGCCAACGGTCATACATCCATGCAGAAAAGTTCCGTTTGCTCTTCAAAAGCAACTGAAGGCAGAGTTGGACAGGATGGAAAGCCTGAACGTGATTCAGAAGATAGACGAGCCAACTGAGTGGGTGAGTTCCCTTGTCGTTGTGGACAAAAAGAATGGAAAGCTCAGAATTTGCCTGGATCCAAGAGATCTAAACAGAGCAATAAAGAGAGAGCACTTCAAGCTTCCTACACGTGAGGAAATCATGTCACAGTTTGCAAATGCAAAGTATTTCAGCAAGCTAGATGCATCATCAGGATTTTGGCAGATGAAACTGGACGAGGCAAGTTCAAGACTGTGCACGTTCAACAGTCCATTTGGCAGATACAGATTCCTAAGGTTACCATTTGGCATTGCCTCAGCTCCTGGAGTGTATCACAAAATTATCCATATGATCTATGAGCACCTGGAGGGAGTTGATACATCAATGGATGACATCATAGTATGGGGAACGATGAGAACTGAGCATGACGAGAGACTGAAAAAAGTGCTGGAAGCAACAAGGAAAACAAACCTGAAGCTGAATAGAGAGAAATGCCAGCTCGGGGTGACAGAACTGACATTCGTGGGAGATATCCTTAGCAGTGAGGGCATCAGACCAGATCCCAGAAAGGTGTCCGCCATTGAGAATATGCCAAAGCCACAATGCAAAAAGGACATGCAGAGGTTTAATGGAATGATCAACTACATGGGTAAATTCATATCCAACCTCTCAGAAAAGATGGCGCCACTGAGAAGACTAACTGAAAAGAACATAGAATGGGAATGGAATCATGAGCATGAGTAGTCATGGAGCGATCTAAAGAAACTGCTCACAGAGGAACCAGTTCTGAGGTTTTATGACCCAGCGAGACCCATCAAGATATCATCAGATGCATCACAGAGTGGGCTCGGTGCCGTTCTTCTGCAAAAATCTGACTACTGGCAACCTATTGCATATGCATCGCGCTCAATGACAGACGCGGAGATGCGATATGCTCAAATAGAAAAGGAGCTGCTCAGCATCACATACGCCTGTGAAAGATTTCACCAGTTTGTGTCAGGACAAGCAATCAGTGTAGAGACTGACCATAAGCCCTTGATTGCATTGTTCCAAAAGCCACTAAATAGCTGTCCGCTTAGAATACAAAGAATGATGATCAGGCTGCAACGCTATACACTGAATGTTGCGTACACACCGGGTAAGCTGATGTATACAGCAGACACGTTGTCCAGAGCTGTAGACCCAAGAGAGCCCGCAAACACCAAAATGGATGAAAAAGTGAACGCCTACGTGGACATGATCACAAGTGCACTGCCCATAGCAGATGCAAAAATGGAGCTCATAAAGACTGAGACAAACAAAGATGAAACAATGAGATGACTGAGGAAAAGCATCTTGGATGGATGGCCCAACATGAAGCAAGACTGCTCACCTGACATGGCAGAGTACTGGAACTGCAGGGCGGAACTATCACTGGTCGAAGACATCATCTACAAAGGAAGTAAAATAGTAATCCCAAAGAGTCTGAGAAAAGAGATGCTAAAAAGGATCCATGGAGGACATCTGGGAATCGAAAAGTGTAAGAAAAGAGCACGAGAGGTGATGTACTGGCCACGAATCAACCAAGATGTGACAAATGAGGTGTCCAACTGCACAATATGCCTGAAATATCAAGCAAGCAATCCTGTAGAACCACTAAAGCCACACCCAGCGCCAGACAGACCTTACCAGAAGGTAGGCGCTGACCTATTTGTATTTCAAGGGAAGGACTATCTTGTAGTCACAGACTATTACTCCCTGTATCCAGAGGTTTGTAGACTGTACACCACCACTGCAGATGCTGTGATAACATGTATGAAAGCCATATTCTCCAGACATGGCGTGGCAAGCGAGGTCTTCACAGACAACGGACCCCAGTTTTACAATACAAGTTTCCGACACTTTGCCAAAGAGTGGGACTTTGTCCACACAACATCAAGTCCTCACTATCCACAGTCCAATGGACTAGTGGAAAAATCGGTCCAAACAGTGAAAAGACTGATGTACAAGGCAAAAGACAGTGGAACTGACTTCTACCAGAGCATGCTTGTATACCGCACAACGCCGCTCGAGTGTGGTATGTCACCAGCCCAACTCCTTATGGGACGCCTGCTAAGGTCAAACCTACCCATCCCGGAGAACCTCCTGAAAACAAAAGAGGGGGAGAAAGTGAGGAAGTTCAAAGAACAACAGAAAGAAAAGCAAAAGTACTACTATGACAGAGGAACACAAAACCTACCTGAACTCCACACTGGTGACCAAGTAAGGTTCAAAGACAAAACAAACATATGGACTCAGAAGGGAACTGTCCTGAGTGAAGTACAACCAAGATCATACACCATTCAGACAGATGAGTGTGCTGTTCTGCGAAGAAATCGTCGGGATCTTCTCATGGGACCAGCCACAGCAGGTCAAAAGACTGATACTGTTGAACAACCTGATCACACAGCAGGTCAAAAGACTGTTACTGTTGAACACAGCTGAGAAACCATCATCTGAGGCAACAACTCAGATTCAAGGACAATCAATCAGAAAATCCTCAAGACACGTGAAGCCTCCTGAGAGACTCATTGAGCAAGTTTAAGGACTCTTGTTACAGAAGGAAGTAATGTTATTTTATTCTTTCTTCAAGTTCTAGTGTATTTACATATTTCATGTGAACACACAAAACAAGGTTAAAAAACCTTGATAATGATAATGTAAGTTCATTAAGTGTTACAGTTAAAATGCAGAGTAATACAAAGAAAACATGTTGTTAGATAAAAGTAAAATACTTTTGTTTTAAGAAAGGGAGATGTAATGATATCAGCAAATAGTGATGGTATTTGCCTGTTTGATTATTATGCCTTACCAGCATATTTGCCTGTTTGATTATTTATGCCTTACCAGCAGAGGGCATGTGAGACAGGGAGAGAGAGTTTAGTTTTAGTTTTGTTTTAGATGGATCTCTAAGATGGTGTCTCCTGTTTAGCTGTTAACTGAGTTGAACATACTTTAGATTAAAAGACATTCTCTTTCATCAATGTGTCGTCATTGAACCCACATAGAAATCAATACAGGGGACACCAGAGCTAACAGTGCAGGAGCGGGAAGAGAAGCCATTGCAGGTGATTCTCTGGCTACGATTCGATAGATAAGAATGGAGCCAGGTGAGCCTAGTCCAACCCAGCTGCACGATGGAGGACAGGCATTGGAGGATGATGGTGTGGTCAACCATGTCAAAAACTGTAGACAGGTCAAGAAGGATGAGGAGGCATAGTTCACCATGGTCACATTCACATAGGATGTCATTTGTGACTTTGATAAGAGTCGTTTCAGCACTGTGGCTGGGGTGGAAACCTGATTGGAGGGATTCAAACATGGAGTTGCGGGAAAAATGGGCACGGATATGGGAGGTGACAGCACATGCAAGGACGTTGGAGAGGAAAGGGTGGTTGGAGACGGGGCAGTAGTTTGCAATGACAGAGAAGGGTCAAGGGTGTTTTTTTTTAGGAAGGGGTGATGACGGCAGATTTGAAGGAGAGGCGGACTGTACCTGAGGAGAGAGAACCGTTAACAATATTAGCTAACATGGGGGCTTGAAAGGAAAGTTGGGTGGTCAGCAGTTTAGTGGGAATAGGGTCGAGGGAGCAGGTGGTGGGTCTCATGGACAGGATGAGCTCGGAGAGGGGTGATAGGAGAGGAACTAGAAAAAGATGCAAGTTCAGGGCTATGGCAGGGGGGAACCTTAGAGGAAGTTTGGCCTGGTGGGCTAGGGGAAGGAAGGGAAGTGGCAGAGGCAGCTGAACGGATGTTCTCAATCTTAAAGACAAAGAGGTCCATGAGCTCCTCGCACTTCTTGTTGGAGGTGAGGGTGGAGAGACAGGGGAGAGGGGTTTAAGAAGATGGGTTGCAGTAGAGAAAAGAAGCCGGGGTTATCTTTGCATTCCAGGATGATCCTGGAATAGTGAGCAGTTTTGGCAGAGGAGAGCCAGACCTGCTAGTGCTTTATGTGTTCCAGCCAGATCTGGCAACGAATGGCTAAACCAGTTGTCTGCCATAAACGTTTAAGTCTGTGTCCCTTGGAATTAAGGGAGCAGAGATGAGGGCCATACCAGGGGGAACGGCCAGGGTGAGGGAGAGTAATTGTTTTAATGGGGAAAACAATTACAGGCGGTAGCTATGTCAACATTCAGGATTAGACTGGATCAGAGAATGAAAGAAAAGGGATTGAAAAGGTATGGAAATGGCAGAGGCCATAGACAGGCTGGTGAAATGGGCAGACACATGACAGACAAAATTTAATGCAGAGAAGTGTGAAGTGATTAATTTTGGTAGGAAGAATGAGGAGAGGCAAAATAAACTAAATGGTATGATTTTAAAAGAGGGTGCAGGAACAGAGAGACCTGGGGGTGTAGGTACACAAATCATTGAAGGTGGCAGGACAAGTTGAGAAAGCTGTTAAAAAAGCATTCGGGATCCTTGGCTTTAATAGAGGCATAGAGTACAAAAGCCCGGAAGTTATGCTAACCCATTATAAATCACGGGTTAGGCCCCAGCTGGAGTATTGTGGCCAGTTCTGGGCACCACACTTTCGGAAGGATGTCAAGGCCTTAGAGAGGGTGCAGAGGAGATTGACCAGAATGGTACCAGGGATTAAAAAATCAATTATGTGGAGAGACTGGAGAAGCTGGAGTTGTTCTCCTTAGAACAGAGCAGGTTGGGGGGAGATTTGACAGAGTTGTTCAAAATCATGAAGGGTTTTGATGGAGTAAATAAGGAGAAATTGTTTCCAGTGGCAGAAGGGTTGGTGACCAGAGGACACAGATTTAAGGTGATTGACAAAAGAACACTTTGTTACGCAGCGAGATGTTGTGATCTGGAACGTGCTGCCTGAAAGGGCGATGGAAGCAGATTCAATAGTAACTTTCAAAAGGGAATTGGATAAATACTTGAAAGGGAAGAAATTGCAGGACTATGAGGTAAGGGCAGGGGAGTGGGACTAATCGAATAGCTCTTTCAAAGAGCCGGCACAGGCACGATGGGCTGAATGGCCTCCTGCTGTGCTGTGTGATTCTATGATCCTATGATAATGAACAAGGCCACATGATGAAGTCCTGCTTCTTGAACTATAAGAAGGTGGTCGCTTTCAATGGTTGCTTTGTGATGATTTTGAAAAAATGTGCCCTTGTTTTGTGCTCCTGATTCAATTAAAGAATTTACTTGTTTCCAATTAATTTCCATGCTTTGCTTGCTGTAAGGGTGAGGAGGCACTGGGCAGGGCTGTTGGGCCTGGATAATGGACATCATTCAGATTGGGCCTCAATGTTCCTATGCATCACTCCCACAATCCACTGGCTACAAGTCTTGATCCTGGCATGATGTTTCTTGGCAAGCCAGTTGACTTGTTTATCAGCATTACGGCCTGTAAGACATCGTCCCTGATCAGACTTTACAAGCTCAGCGATGCATTGCATATTAGGACTGTAGAGCAGAGGTAATGCCTTCTGTGAGACTGCACACGTGCAGTTTGCCACTCTATGCGTGTGATTATTGAGATGGGGCCCACATGACAGCTGTCACAGTGGAGGCTTATGTCAAGAATCAGAAGCCAACAGAGCACAGCCTACTGCCAAGAGGAAGCTATCCTCACTGATGTCTGTGCCCTTTCGAGAACTGCACTGCACTACAAAAGGAACATCAGAGATGCTCAGTGTTTCAGCGGTTCTTACATTACAATGTGCAGGGCTGAAAATAGAGAGACTCATTATTATAAATATACTTTACGTTGTGTTGGAACTCGAATCGGTCTGTCAGAGATCAAAGAGACTACAAAACTGGGCCCTGTTTGTTGTACGCTGGGGCTGAGAATATTGAACTGTGATTTAAGTGTCGTTTTAACTTGGAATGAAAAGGTTCTGTGGTTGTGCTTGAGGAGGTGAGGAATGTTCGAGCTATACTATGGTAACCTAGCAACATCACTCGCATACGCGCACACCGCCCAACACAGTCATCCATTGCAGCCTACAGAAATTCTGGTTCCTGTTGGTCAAAATGAACCCTTTTTGAAAAAAGAATGGTGCTGAAGTTGGAAAGTCACTGCCTACTTTGTACACAAAGCTGGGTGGGAGGGTATGCTGTGAGGAAGATGTCGTGAAACTGCAGTACGATTTGGACAGGTTGGGTGATTGGGCAGAAACATGGCAAATGCACTATAATGTGGATAAATGTGAGGTTATCCACTTTGGTGGCAAAAACAGGAAGGCAGATTATTATTTGAATGGCAATAGATTGGGAGAAGGGGAAGTGCAAAGAGACCTGGGTGTTCTTGTGCACCAGTCGCTGAAGGTAAGCATGCAGGTGCAGCAGGCGGTTAAGAAGGCAAATGGTATGTTGGCCTTCGTAGCAAGAGGGTTTGAGTACAGGAACAAGGATGTCTTGCTACAGTCCAAAGATGTGCGGGTTAGGTTGATTGGCTATAATAAATTGACCCTTAGTGTTAGGGGGATTAAATACGTGGGGTTACGGGGATAGGGTGAGATATGTGTTGGTGTAGGGGTTACGGGGATCGGGTGGGATATGTGTCGGTGCAGGCTCGATGGGCCGAAATGGCCTCTATCTGCACTGTGGGGTTTCTGTGATTCTGTGATTCTGTGAGTTGTACAGGGCCTTGGTGAGACCGCACCTTTAATATTGTGTGCAGTTTTGGTCGCCTTACCTGAGGAAGGACGTTCTTGCCATGGAAGGAGTGCAGCGAAGATTCACCAGGCTGATACCTGGGATGGCAGGAATGACATATGAGGAGAGATTGTGTCGATTGGGCTTATACTCACTGGAGTTTAGAAGATTGAGAGGGGATCTCATCGAAACCTATAAAATTCTGTCAGGCCTGGACAGACTAGATGCAGGAAGGATGTTTCTGATGGCCAGGGAGTCCAGAACCAGGGGTCATAGTCTAAGGATAAGGGGTAGGCCATTTAGGACTGAAATGAGGAGGAATTTCTTCACCCAGAGAGTGGTGAACCTGTGGAATTCTCTGCCACAGAGAGCGGTGGAGGCAGTTCATTAAATATATTCAAGAAAGAGTTGGACATATTTCTTAAGGCGAAAGGGATCAAGGGATATGGGGAGAAGGCAGGGACAGGGTACTGAATTTGGATGATCAGCCATGATCTCATTGAATGGCGGAGCAGGCTCGAAGGGCCGAATGGCCTAATCCTGCTCCAATCTTCTATGTTTCTAAGTCGTGTTCAGGATTTTTTAATGGTTCTACAGACATACAAAATGAAGGGGCAGGAAAGGACCCGCTGGCCCATCAAGACTGCCCCACACATGATGCCTGCAGTCTCGTGACCAGACGCTTCCTTCTCCCCCACCCACCCCCCCCCCAACTCCAACACCACCCTCTCCCGCCATGTCAACTACTGGGAAAGACAAAATAAAACAGAGAAAAACCCAATAAGGGAAAAAATACTCTGGAAAATTCTTCTCCTACCACCTCAAGCGATCGAAAGCAGTCCAGGAGATAGAAACATAGAAACATAGAAGATAGGAGCCTGTTCCACCATTTAATGCGATCATGGCTGATCATCCAAATTCAGTACCCTGTCCCTGCTTTTTCCCCATATCCCTTGATCTCTCTCGCCTTAAGAAATATATCTAACTCCTTCTTGAATATATTTAATGAATTGGCCTCTACTGCCTTCTGTGGTAGAGAATTCCACAGGTTCACCACTCTCTGGGTGAAGAAATTCCTCCTCATCTCAGTCCTAAATGGCTTACCCCTTATCTGTAGACTGTGACCTCTGGTTCTGGATGCCCCCACCATCGGGAACATCCTTCCTGCATCTAGCCTGTCTAGTCCTGTTAGAATTTTATAAGTTTCAATGAGATCCCCTCTCATTCTTCTAAACTCTAGCGCATATAAGCCTAATCAACCCAATCTCTCTTCATACGTCATTCCTGCCATCCCAGGTATCAGTCTGGTGAATCATCGCTGCACTCCCTCCATGGCAAGAACATCCTTCCTCAGTTAAGGCGACCAAAACTGCACACAATACTCAAGGTGTGGTCTCACCAAGGCCTTGTACAACTGCAGCAAGACATCCTTGCTCCTGTACTCGAATCCTCTCGCTATGAAGGCCAACATAGCATTTGCCTTCTTAACTGCCTGCTGCACCTGCATGCTTACCTTCAGTGACTGGTGCACAAGGACACCCAGGTCTCGTTGCACTTCCCCATTTCCCAATCTATTGTCGTTCAAATAATAATCTGCCTTCCTGTTTTTGCCACCAAAGTGGATAACCTCGCATTTATCCACATTACATTGTCCATTTGTTATCTCTGAAACTACTTACATTCTGTATGATGCATTCTCTGCCCCAGTCAGGAACGGGTCGAGTTCTGAAGGCAGAGAGTCAGCACCCACCACATCAGCCAACAGCGTATTCCAAAGGCTCACTGCTCTCTGGGAAAAGAAGAACTGCCCAACATCCACCTTATTCCTACTTCTGCCTAGTTTAAATGCATGTCATACGGGTTCAATTCGTGTTATTTTTACTGGACATACACTGGTGTGGTGGTCGGTCATCTACCCGCCCATGTTAAATGGGAGGGGAGTTTTTCCTGGGTCATTGCCAGGGGGCACCGGGTGCTGTGGGTGCAGACAATGCCGTGGGCGGGTCAGAACACAGCCCTGGAAAGGAACCTGCCCAATTTTCCTCCATTAATTTAATCAAGCGGATTCTTTTACAGGCGTGGACTTTGACCCACCAGATTCTCCAATATTTGCTGCAACCAGACTATCCGGGCACTGACCCAGGACACTCACCGCACCGTGTGCACAGAGGATCCCTGTCGTAAGATTTATGGCAGCAAGCTGCAGCAGAGGCAGACTGCACTCACCTGTCGTCACGCTCCCGTCCACAGATACTGGCCGAAACACACCTACCTTGCAAGGATGTCAGCCTTGGCTCAGTGGTAGCCCTCTCGCCTCTGAGGCATAAGGGCATGGGTTCACTTCCCACTCCAGAGTCTCGAACACATAATCCAGTGCTGAGGGAGAGCTGAACTGGTGGAGGTGCTGTTTTCGGATGACACGTTAAACTGAGGCAACGTCTGCCCTCTCAGGTGTATGTAAAAGATTCCATGGCACTATTTGAAGAGGAACAGGGGAGTTCACCCCAGTGTCCTGGCCAATATTATCCTCAACAAACTTCACTAAAACAGATTCGGCAGCATCTGTGGAGAGAGAAACAGAGTTAACGTTTCAGTTTGATGACCCTTCATCATGAAGAGTCATCGACCTGAAACGTTAACTCCTGTTTCTCTCTCCACAGATGCGGCCTGACCTCCTGAGTATTTCCAGCATTTTCGGTTTTTATTTCCGATTTCCAGCATCCGCAGTATTTTTCTTCTGTATCACTAAAACAGATGATCTGGTCATTTTTTCCTTTGCTGTTTGTGGGAGCTTGCTGTGCGCAAATTGGCCGCCGTGATTTCTACATTACAACAGTGACTACACTTCGAAAGTACTTCATTGGCTGTAAAGCGCTTTGGAAGGCCCTGAGGTTGTGAAAGGCGCTACAGAAATGCAAGTTCTTTGTTTCTTTCCATGACTGTGCAAGCTTCATGATGGCTACCAGGCACGGTTGGGTGGGGATTGCCAATGGCAGTAATGATTAGGTGCACCCACCAGTCCTCCTCCTCCACCTGCCACCAGGCATGGTCGGAGCGTGCTCTGGGATGACAAGAGGTCCACCCTAAATGCTACCAACTCATCCCAAACCAGCTTCCCTCTACCAGCTGTGAGACGGGGCTTTGGGTGTGCTGCCACTTGGTACAGACTCTTTATCCTGCCTCCATGTTTATTGCGCCAGTCATTGGGCTTTGCCAGGGATTTCTGTTACCCAAACATCCTTTAGAAAGATTGAAACGGACATGAAATAGATTAAAACAGAAAATGCTGGAGAAACTCAGCAGGTCAGGCAGCATCTGTGAAGAGAGAAACAGAGTTAACGTTTCAGGTCGATGACAAAAGACAACTGGTCTCAGGGTTGGGCAGGAAATCAGAGCGAGTTCCCGCTCCTGATCACGGAGTCTTCCTGCTGGATGGTGCATGTGCCCGGGCACCTGGTGAGAGGAGGGCTGGGTCCCGCGACAACCAGCTCGCTAACCGTCACTGGTCAGAGTTCACATAAGAGAGGACAGCCGGGTATACGAGGTATTGAGAGGAGGGGCGGGGCAGGAGCGCCTGTGGAGCCACGGCCCCATCAAGAGTCAGCACCTTCAGCGCGAGGAGGGGAGAAAAAGGACGGAAACTCATGGGCACTGCGCCCACGGTATGGTTGAGGCCCTGTCTCACTGTGTAACTCAGAATGCTCCTTACCACTCGTTTAAACTTCATGAACCTGAAGCTGACAGCCGTTTGAAAATTAAAACTATTGGACAGTGGTCCACCTTAATAAAAGTGAGGGCAAGTTGATCCTGATGTGAAGTAATACTGTGACATAGAAACATAAGGAACAGGAGGTGGCTATTTAGCCCCTCGAGCCTGAACCGCCATTCAATGAGATCATGCCTGATATGTATCTCATATCCTTTAATACAGCTATTTACAATCTATATCAGTGGCTTAGATAAAGACACCGAGTGTAACGTATCCAAGTTTGCTAACGATACAAAGCCAGGTGGGAAAGTAATCTGTGAGGAGGGTGCAAAGAGGCTACAAAGGGATATAGACTGGTTAAGTGAGTGGGCAAGAAGGTGGCAGATAGAGTATAATGTGGAGAAGTCTGAAATTATCCACTTTGGTAAAAAGAATGGAAAAGCAGCATATTTTTTTAAAGGGTTAGAGACTAGTAAATGTTGGTACAGGTAGACTACCCTTTATCCGAACTTCCGAAAACCGAAACCCTCTAAAAACCTTCGGTTTTTTCGTTCAGCGTAAGTCGTGCGCACGACTTACGCTGAACGAAAAAACCTTCGGTTTTTAGAGGGTTCCGGTTTCGGAAGCTCGGATAAAGGGTAAGTCGTGCGCACGACCCCCCGCGGACCCCCCCGCGGACCCCCGCCGACCCCCCCGCGGACCCCGCCGGCCCCAACCCCTGCCGATCCCCCCGCCGACCCCCCCCGCGGACCCCCGCCGACTTACGCTGAGCGTCAGCGTAAGTCGTGCGCACGACCCCCCGCCGACCCCCCCGCGGACCCCCGCCGACCCACCTTCCGAAATCCGAAATTCTCCGAAAACCGAAACACGGCTGGTCCCGAGGTTTTCGGATAAAGGATAGTCTACCTGTATTCGGAGGGATTTGGGTGTTCTTGTACACAAATCACAGAAAGTTAGCGTGCAGTTACAGCAAGCAATTGGGAAGGCAAATGGTATGTTAGCCTTTATTGCAAGGGTATGGCAGTCTTGCTGGAATTATATAGGGCTTTGGTGAGACCACACCTGGAGTACTATACCTTGTTTTGGTCTCCTTACCTAAGGAAGGATATAATTACCTTAGAAAGGGAGCAACCAATGTTCCCTTTAAGCTGCTCAGCCGTGTGGTCGCCCAGCTGTCTGCACCTCCCACGCAGTCGGCTCCCATGCTTTTAAATGCAAAAACTGCGCATGCGCGGATTTTTGAATGGGCTGCGCAGCCCCTTAAAGGGGCCACATGGCCCCCCAAAAAATTAGAGGGAACATTGGGTGCAACGACGGTTCAGTAGAGTGATTCCTGGGATGAGAGGGCTGTTCTATGAGGAGAGATTGAGTAGATTGGGCCGATATTCTCTGGAGTTTAGAAGAATGAGAAGTGATCTCATTGAAACGTATAAAATTCTTAGAGGGCTCAACAGGGTAAATGCTGAGAGGCTGTTTCCCCTGACAGGAGAGTCTAGAACTAGGGGTCATAGTCTCAGGATAAGGGGTCGGCCATTTAGGACTGAGATGAGGAGAAACTTCTGCACTCAGAGAGTGGTGAATCTTTGGAATTCTCTTCCCCAGAGGGCTGTGGATAAGAACATAAGAACTAGGAGCAGGATAGACCATGTGGCCCCTCGAGCCTCTTCCGCCATTCAGTAAGATCATGGCTGATCATCGACCTCAACACCATGTTCCCACCTGATTCCCCATATCCCTTGATTCCCATATGGTCCAAAAATCTATCGATCTCAGCCTTAAATATACTCAACGACTGAGCATCCACAGCCCTCTGGGATATAATCGGTAGATTCTCGGGCACTAAGGGAGTCCAAGTATATGGGGATAGTGGAGTTGAGGTCGAAGATCAGCCATGATCTTACTGAATGGTGGAGCAGGCTCGAGGGGCCGTGTGGTGGAGCAGGCTCGAGGGGCCGTGTGGTGGAGCAGGCTCGAGGGGCCGTGTGGTGGAGCAGGCTCGAGGGGCCGTGTGGCGGAGCAGGCTCGAAGGGCTGTATGGCGGAGCAGGCTCGAGGGGCCGTGTGGTGGAGCAGGCTCGAGGGGCCGTGTGGTGGAGCAGGCTCAAGGGGCCGTGTGGCGGAGCAGGCTCGAGGGGCCATGTGGTGGAGCAGGCTCGAGGGGCCATGTGGTGGAGCAGGCTCGAGGGGCCATGTGGTGGAGCAGGCTCGAGGGGCCATATGGCCGACTCCTGCTCCTATTTCTTATGTTCTTATGTACCCAAACCTAGCAAAAATCCATTGATCTCAGGCTTGAAAGCTTCAATTGTACTCCAGCATCCACAGCCAGATTTCCACTACGCTTTATGTAAAAAAGTGCTTTCTGATTTCACTCCCGAGCTGTAAATTTAAGATGATGTCCTCTCCTTCTTGATTTCCCCAATTGGGAAATAGTTTCTCTTTAACTGCCCTATTTCATCCTTTCAGCATTTTAAACACCTCGATCAGAGCACCCCTTAATCTTCTACAGTCAAGGGAATACAAGCCAAGTTTATGCAACCTGTCCTCATAATGTAACCCTCGAAGTCCCGGTTTCATTCTGGTGAATCTGCGCTGCCCGCCCCCTCGTCCGTGGCCAATCTTCCTAAGCAGCGGTGCCCAGAACTGAACGCAGTACTCCAGATTGCAGCATCGAGACATGAGACAATTTGATTCTAATTACACCATTGTCCTGGCAGTACAGAATCTCTGGAGTTAATTGGCTGAGTGGTGCAGGCCACAGAATAAATTGCTTATGGTAATTAAACACTGATACAGTTTTATCAAATGATCTAACCTGGTTTAATGAGAGAGATTAGAGTGCAAAGCAGTGGGTGACATTAATATACAAGTAAACTTCTCAATTACATTAGAAGCGTGTACATTAAATAAGTTATAATCCTCCAAAGAAAATATTGTTTCGGTATCATTTTGGTCCGCAATCAGTAAAGAATATATATGTAAATAAGAAGGACATTGTTTGTAACTTAAATGAGGAGTATATTACTCCCAGTGTCTCTGCTTAGTACAGCAGTAGTTCTGTGTTGGTGCTGATCAGGACCCAGTGTTTGAGTGTGACTTTATAGTGTGGACACTGCATATTTCCCTATTGGTCTGAGCTGTCAGTCCTTGATGAGTGAGGAGACGAATGGAGGATGAAGTAAAAGTCAGTCAGGCTGGCCCATTGACTCGGAATGTTACTTGACGTGATGTAAGAGCTGTGGTGCCCTCCAGAGCCAAATACAGAGAGTGAGATTAGACAGGGGAATACTGTGTCAACATGAATAAGGTGGGATTGTAAACTGAGCTGACTGCTGCGGTACACTAGCGCAAGGGGCTGTGAAATTGTGACTAATTTCTGGCTGATTCTGTCTGCCAGCTCAGTCAGTTCCTGTCAAATGCGTAGCCTACTTTTTCACATCTTTCCTCAGCTATTAAGGATAGTCAGTGAGCAGAGATCTGCACTGAAATATTGCTTTGGCAGCATGCTCATCTGTCGCAACCCATTTATTACAGCAAAATTTCCAAATCCTCCAATTATGCCTTATATTATATATTCCGCTTGCCTCTGCTCTTAATTGCTTCTCCTCCGTAACAAGTCAGCACCTGAATATAGACTTTTTCGCAGGAAGCCTGGATGGGGAATGAGTGCGAGAGTGCGGGGGCGGGGGTGCGATTAACTGCCCACTCGCCGCCTCCTTGTCCAGCCTTGTCCAGGGGCCGCAGGCCTGACCGGGCACCGATTAGACAAGTCAGAGCAGGTGAAATATCGGCAATCTCATTTTTATTAAAAGAGATTTTGAGGTGGGTTTATCGTTTAATGGTGAGCAGGGGAGTGCCTGTATATCTACATAACTAACGACCTGCTAACAAAATCAAGGCATTGCCAGTTTCAAAGCCGCGCAAACATCTGGGGAGCCATGAATTGTAGAGTCAGTGCGCTTAGTCCACTAGCCTGTACCTTGCTCAGCAATGTGAATAAGGGCAGGGGGCAGTTCTGGGGGTTGGGTGATGTTCTGGGGGGTGGGTGATGTTTTGGGGGCTGGGTGATGTTCAGGGGGGCGGGTGATGTTCTGGGGTTGGGTGATGTTTTGGGGATTGGGTGATGTTCTGGGGGGTGGGTGATGTTCTGGGGGGTGGGTGATGTTCTGGTGTTGGGTGATGTTCTGGGGGGTGGGTGATGTTTTGGGGGCTGGGTGATGTTATGGGGGGTGGGTGATGTTCTGGGGGTGCTGTTTTTGGGGCTGGGTGATGTTCTGGGGGTGGGTGATGTTCTGGGGGGTGGGTGATGTTCTGGGGTTGGGTGATGTTTTGGGGATTGGGTGATGTTCTGGGGGCTGGGTGATGTTCCGGGGGTTGGGTGATGTTCTGGGGGTGGGTGATGTTCTGGGGGTGGGTGATGTTCTGGGGGTGGGTGATGTTCCGGGGGTTGGGTGATGTTCCGGAGGTTGGGTGATGTTCTGGGGGTGGGTGATGTTCTGGGGTTGGGTGATGTTCCGGGGGTTGGGTGATGTCCCGGGGGTTGGGTGATGTTCCGGGGGTTGGGTGATGTTCAGGGGGTGGGTGATGTTCTGGGGGGTGGGTGATGTTCTGGGGGTGGGTGATGTTCTGGGGGTGGGTGATGTTCTGGGGGTGGGTGATGTTCTGGGGGTGGGTGATGTTCCGGGGGTTGGGTGATGTTCCGGGGGTTGGGTGATGTTCTGGGGGTGGGTGATGTTCTGGGGTTGGGTGATGTTCCGGGGGTTGGGTGATGTTCCGGGGGTTGGGTGATGTTCAGGGGGTGGGTGATGTTCTGGGGGGTGGGTGATGTTCTGGGGGGTGGGTGATGTTCTGGGGGTGGGTGATGTTCTGGGGGTGATGTTCTGGGGGGTGGGTGATGTTCAGGGGGTGGGTGATGTTCAGGGGGTGGGTGATGTTCTGGGGGGTGGGTGATGTTCCGGGGGGTGGGTGATGTTCCAGGGGGTGGGTGATGTTCCGGGGGGTGGGTGATGTTCTGGGGGTTGGGTGATGTTCTGGGGGGTGGGTGATGTTCTGGGGGGTGGGTGATGTTCAGGGGGTGGGTGATGTTCTGGGGGGTGGGTGATGTTCAGGGGGTGGGTGATGTTCTGGGGGGTGGGTGATGTTCAGGAGGTGGGTGATGTTCTGGGGGGTGGGTGATGTTCTGGGGGGTGGGTGATGTTCTGGGGGTGGGTGATGTTCTGGGGGGTAGGTGATGTTCTGGGGGGTGGGTGATGTTCAGGGGGTGGGTGATGTTCAGGGGGTTGGGTGATGTTCTGGGGGTGATATTCCAGGGGGCGGGTGATGTTCTGAGGGGTGGGTGATGTTCTGGGAGTGATATTCCAGGGGGCGGGTGATGTTCTGAGGGGTGGGTGATGTTCAGGGGGTGGGTGATGTTCTGGGGGGTGGGTGATGTTCTGGGGGGTGGGTGATGTTCAGGGGGTGGGTGATGTTCTGGGGGGTGGGTGATGTTCAGGAGGTGGGTGATGTTCCGGGGGTTGGGTGATGTTCTGGGGGGTGGGTGATGTTCTGGGGGGTGGGTGATGTTCTGGGGGTGGGTGATGTTCTGGGGGTGGGTGATGTTCCGGGGGGTGGGTGATGTTCCGGGGGTTGGGTGATATTCCGGGGGGTGGGTGATGTTCTGGGGGGTAGGTGATGTTCTGGGGGGTGGGTGATGTTCAGGGGGTGGGTGATGTTCAGGGGGTTGGGTGATGTTCTGGGGGTGATATTCCAGGGGGCGGGTGATGTTCTGAGGGGTGGGTGATGTTCTGGGGGTGATATTCCAGGGGGCGGGTGATGTTCTGAGGGGTGGGTGATGTTCAGGGGGTGGGTGATGTTCTGGGGGGTGGGTGATGTTCCGGGGGTGGGTGATGTTCAGGGGGTGGGTGATGTTCTGGGGGGTGGGTGATGTTCCGGGGGTGGGTGATGTTCTGCGGGCTGGGTGATGTTCCAGGGGTGGGTGATGTTCTGGGGGGTGGGTGATGTTCCGGGTGTGGGTGATGTTCTGGGGGTGATGTTCCGGGGGTTGGGTGATGTTCCGGGGGTTGGGTGATGTTCAGGGGGTGGGTGATGTTCTGGGGGTTGGGTGATGTTCTGGGGGTGGGTGATGTTCTGGGGGTGATGTTCTGGTGGGTGGGTGATGTTCAGGGGGTGGGTGATGTTCAGGGGGTGGGTGATGTTCTGGGGGGTGGGTGATGTTCCGGGGGGTGGGTGATGTTCCAGGGGGTGGGTGATGTTCCGGGGGGTGGGTGATGTTCTGGGGGTTGGGTGATGTTCTGGGGGGTGGGTGATGTTCTGGGGGGTGGGTGATGTTCAGGGGGTGGGTGATGTTCTGGGGGGTGGGTGATGTTCAGGAGGTGGGTGATGTTCCGGGGGTTGGGTGATGTTCTGGGGGGTGGGTGATGTTCTGGGGGGTGGGTGATGTTCTGGGGGTGGGTGATGTTCTGGGGGGTAGGTGATGTTCTGGGGGGTGGGTGATGTTCAGGGGGTGGGTGATGTTCAGGGGGTTGGGTGATGTTCTGGGGGTGATATTCCAGGTGGCGGGTGATGTTCTGAGGGGTGGGTGATGTTCTGGGGGTGGGTGATGTTCTGGGGGGTGGGTGATGTTCCGGGGGTGGGTGATGTTCAGGGGGTGGGTGATGTTCTGGGGGGTGGGTGATGTTCCGGGGGTGGGTGATGTTCTGCGGGCTGGGTGATGTTCCAGGGGTGGGTGATGTTCTGGGGGGTGGGTGATGTTCCGGGTGTGGGTGATGTTCTGGGGGTGATGTTCTGGGGGTTGGGTGATGTTCCGGGGGTGGGTGATGTTCTGGGGGGTGGGTGATGTTCTGGGGGTGATGTTCCGGGTGTGGGTGATGTTCTGGGGGTGATGTTCTGCGGGCTGGGTGATATTCCGGGGGTGGGTGATGTTCCGGGGGTTGCTGTTTCTGGGGGTTGGGTGCACTTCTGGAGGGATGATAGATCCTGTTTTGGGGGTTGGTTCAAGCCAGTGAAGTACTTGTTAAAGTGAAGTCACTGTAGTAATGTGGCAGCCAATTTGCGCATAAGATCTAGGAAGACACTCCAGCAAGATCCCACAAACAGCAATGTGATAATGACCAGATCATCTGTTTTTTAGTGATGTTGGTTGAGTGATAAATCTTGACCTGCTCTTCTTCGAGTAGTGCCATGGAATCTTTCACGTCCACCTGAGAGGGCAGATCGGGCCTCGGTTTAACGTCTCATCTGAAAGACGGAACCTCCAACAGTGCAGCACTCCCTCAGTACTGCACTGGAGTGTCAGCCTAGATCATGTGCTCTAGTCTCTGGAGTGGGACTTGAACCCACAACCTCCTGACTTTGAGGCGAGGGTGCAACCAACTGAGCTACAGCTGACACCTAAAATATGTGCTAAATGGGTGTCCGCGACTTGTGGGGGGGGGGGGCTTTGGGAATACGCAGCCCTTCCCCCAGTTGTCTGCTCAGATGCTACGCCCTTCCCCAGGCCCATCTTCTCTTTCCCACTCAACTGACGATGCTTATTCTTTGATACTTAGAAACAGGAGGAGGACATTCAACCCCTCGAGCCTGTTCCGCCATTCAGTTAGATC
The DNA here is from genome assembly GCF_052327205.1 of Somniosus microcephalus. Classification (NCBI taxonomy): domain Eukaryota; kingdom Metazoa; phylum Chordata; class Chondrichthyes; order Squaliformes; family Somniosidae; genus Somniosus; species Somniosus microcephalus. The sequence continues at coordinate 46,255,172 of NC_141012.1, read as the reverse complement.
GTGGCTGATCTGTACCTCAACCCCATTTACCCGCCTTTGTTCCATATCCCTTGATACCCTTACCCAACAAAAATCTATTGGTCTCTGCATTGAAAACTCCAATTGTCACCCAGCATTCACGGCCTTTTGGAGGAGAGAGATCCAGATTTCCACCAACCTTTGTGTGAAAAAGTGCTTCCTGATTTCCCTCCAAAATGGTCTGGCTCTAATTTTAAGATTGTGCCCCCTTGTTCTGGATTCCCCACCAGAGGAAATAGTTTCTCCGTATCTACCCTATCAAATCTTTTCAAACACCTCGATCAGATCACTTCTCAGCCTTGTAAACTTGAGGGAATACATGCCAAGTTTATGCAACCTGTCCTCATAATTTAACCCCTTGAGCCTCAGTATCATTCTGGTGACTCTGTGCTGCTCCCCCTCCAAGGCCAGTATATCCTTCCTGATTAAGTTTGAGTGCTGGAGGTGGGGCTGTGGATTAGCATTTTGTTCTCATTCTTCCGCCTCCCCCACCCCCACATTTTCTGAAGGCGATTCCTCTGACTGGGGTACAGTTCCGCAGGTGCCAGGCCCCTCTCGATACCTCGCCCAGGTGCCCATTCTTTATGCACGAGCCGAGAGCCAGCGTGGTGTCCGATGGATGCTGCCACCCAGTGCCAGGTCTATGTGTTCACCGCGCTGCGTTCAACCAGACCCCAGGGGGCAAGAAGAGAATCACTGAATTAAAGTGCTCATCTGCATTTCATTTTCTCATTACTGAATTCTTGGTGACTTTGTCTGTGTGAATGGGAAACCAAGCCAGCTACAGGTGAATTTAATTTAATCTGAATGTAATAAATTTAGTGGGAGATGAACATTAATGGAGAGGGTGAATTAGTGCTGTTAGAGCTTGCAGGTTATGAATGGGATTTGATCTACATACCATGAGTGGGCTGTTTGGACTGGTTCGGGGAGAAATTTGTGTAGTTTGCGCCACACATTAGTGCCAGGAGGTGGTGCTAAAATGCCGTTGACAGCTGTAACAACAGCTGATGCCGGTTCCAGTGCCGCACGCCATATCGGTGGTGCCCATAGCGCTGCCGGTAAACCCTAGCACCAGGGAGCTAGCCGTGATGGAGATCATGACATCAGTGAGTGTGCAACACTCACTGGACGCCCGACCTCCAACATTGGATTTAGCCACTTACATTAACAACAGTGCACAACAACAACAGGGAGAGCTGGCGTCTACCAGCAGGAAGCAGGCAGCAGCAGCGATATTTAAAGGCACCATCCCAAATCAGCTGTACCTGACAGGGTTTTGCAGTTTCAGTGCCTGTTTGCTACTTCCTGCAACTGAAACAGCTCTCTTTAGTTATTTCAAGATTTTTTGGTGACAGTGAGTATTGATTCAAGTGCAGAAGTCACTCATTATTTGTTAAAGGTTTCTGCTCACAACACTTCCTCAGTCATGGGGACTGCGGGATTGCGGCATTACCTCAGGAGGATGACGAGGCAGAGGAGGATGAGGAGGAGGAAGATGAGGAGGAAGAGGAGAAGAAGGAACAGGAGGGAGGGAGGAGGCAGTGAGACAATTGGCCTTCTGGATGGGCTGTCCATGACCGGCTCATCAGGCTCCGATTCACATGAATGAAACCCCAGATCCCCGTAGCTCACCACATCCCCATCATACAATCCCTGTCTCATAGCATATCACAGCGTCCTCATGGGCAAAAAGGTGAATGAGAGAGACCCCAAAATATTCCAAACGCACTTAATAAATGTATCTATAAACATATCACAGATATCACATGAATTCTAAGAACTAATGACCCTTGTGCCTGCCATAGTTGAATCGCTGTCGTTGTGTGCAAGGTGTGAGATGTGGGTGTGAGTGTTGATAGGTAGAGATTGTTGGTGGGTGAGTGCTGGGTGTGTGGTACATTGAGCTGTGTGTGAAGCTTGTGATACAGATGGTGGTATGTAACATTTGTTGAAGCCTTCACTCACCCTGACCACCCGTGTGAGGTCGTTAAACTTCTGCCTGCACTGGCTGTGTGTCCTGGGAAGCACAGTGCTGCCCGTGACATGGTGTGCCACCTCCCTCCACATAGTCTGGCAGATTTGTGGTGAGGGCCTCCTGCCAGTTGGCAGGTACAGGACCACCCGCCTTCGCTCCACCAGTAAAACCAATGCCTCCAAAGCTTCCATGGAAAACCTCTGGGCTCTCTCCCTGGGGCGGAGATCTACCATCAGGATTTGTAAATAAGTGCTCCTTCTCCTTCTCATTCTTCTTATGGTTGTTGAGGCAGCTGCACACCCAACGGTGCTGAGAATGAGATGCTGCAGCATCAGTGAATCTCTCCTTTAAGTGGTGAAAATATCCGGTGGCAATCGTTACTTGCGTTTAGGCTACACCCGATATTGGTCCATCTTTTCAGTGTAACGCCAATGAGCTTGAGCTTTTAGACTAGAATCATGACTGCAATCATTTTAATGAGGAGTGAGGATGAATATTGCGTGCAGTCCAGATGATTTTCAACTGGCGCTACTTAACCATTTTTAGTCTAAACGCTGCCCATTTCTTGGCTATAACGAACTTCTAGCCCGTTGTGTTCAGGGATGCACATCAAGTGCTGTGGGTCACCTGAATATTGCACACTGAAAATAAATCTGGTAAATGATTTGCAGACTCAGCCCATTTGTTGCCAATATTGAGCAGACACAACCACAAACCACTGGTGCAGCATCGGGCTGGATCCCCGAGCTGTTTACGTGTGGCATCGTAATAATCACAAGGTAGATTGGGACAAAGAGGGTCCATCATTCCAGTTGATTCCACCTTTCTGGATTACCAACCCTCCCATCTCCCAGTTACAGCAACTAACTCCTTCCGGTGTCCTGGCCCCAACTGCCCTCCCTCACAATGCAATCCAACGGTTGAGCACCCCCTTATGTAAAGAAGTACTTACTGACAAGAACCCTCAACTTGCCCTTCATACCCTGGCCCTGTGCCCTCTTGTGGCTGAAAGTTTCAGTCTGAGTTTGTTTTATCCTAATTATCCTCGAGGAAATCTTTTCTCAAGGCCAAATAGTTTAACCTTTCCTCATAATATATTCTTCATCAGGAGCCAGCATTCCTTCTCCTTCCTTTTCCATCTGGGTCTGCTGTAGACTCATTGATGGAGATTGATTGCTGTGATTAGCCAACAAATCCATTATCGTCGTATCGTGCCAGGATGGTAGAAGGTGAACCAGATGGACCTTGGTTTTTTGTGGTATAACAATTCCTATATTCTAGGGATCAGCTTCCTAATCTTTGCTAGGTCGCCAATCCTCCAGGATTGTCCGGGAATCTCCAGGAATTTAAGATTGATCTCCTGGACACTTCTGCGAGCACCCCAGGAGAAAGATCATAGGGACAGTAAATGAATTGCATGTTTTGTTTTTCATTTTTGTTTATTAGTTATAAAAATATTGGAGATGGGAAAAAAGGATGTTTGACTGACAGTCAAGAATCATCCAGTCGGATAATGAAAATTCTGCTTTCTCTCTCTCTCTATAGGGAGAATCTGTTTCCACTGGCCGCAGGGTCAGTAACCAGAGGACACAGATTTAAGATAATTGGCAAAGAACCAGGAGAGGTTTGTTTATGCAGCGAGTTGTTGTGATCTGGAATGCACTGCCTGAAAGAGCGGTGAAAGCAGATTCAATTATAACTTTCAAAATGGAATGGGATAAATACTTGAAAAGGGCTGTGGGGAAAAAGCAGGGAAGTGGAACTAATTGTGTAGCTATTTAAAAGAGCTGGCACAGGCATGATGGTCTGAATGGCCTCATTCTGTGCTGTAAGATGCTATGGGCTGGATTTTGCCAGCCCTGGGGAGGCGGGTTTGGAGGTGGGACTGCTGGGAAAATGGCAGAATTTGGGGGCGGGTGCCCAACCCGCCTCCATGCCAGCTTCCCGACGGCTCCGAACCGTGCCAGGGTCAGTGAGGCGGGCCGTCGGTCTGCGGGGGTCGGAGGGGCCGAGATGTCTGGTGTGCAGGTGAGTAATGGGTGCATGTGTGCAGAGGTAAGTGTTTTAATAAGTTTTACTTACCTTTACTTCTGCCTGCAGGCTTCCTCCCTTCAGGTCTCGGGAGCCCCTCAGCTCACCGGCACAGAAAGCAGAATGGCCGCTGAACTGTCAAAAGCTGCAATCTTCTGCTGTCTGGTCAGAAAGGCTTTCTAATTGAGTCTTGAGTAAAGACACAACTTAGAAGACAGATTGTCAGTGTTTGACAGCTTCACAGAGCCGCCAAATGATGACATTTCATCTGTCAAAAGCTCTTGACAGATGAAATGGCACTCGCTGACGTCACCTGTAACTGGCTTTCCCTTAATTGGCCTGCTGAGCCCGCTGGGCGGGCTTAAAAAGGTCAATCAAGGGAAAATAGCGTGGGTTGGCCACAAGTCGATGGAGGTGGGACTAAAACCCAACAAGTGGGAGACCCGCCTCCAAACGCTCCACAATGACAAAATCCAGCCCTATGTGTACAGTTTGACAGCCGACTCTATGGACAGCTCACTCAAGCGGCCATTCTTCACGCGTGATCCTAGGCAGTGAGTTTCAGTGGGCCTATTCCGCCATGGAGGGCATCATGCCTGGCCTGATCCTGTCTTCACCTGAGGTAGTTTCCCACCGGCCATGCGCACCTTTCAATAGGATGGGGAGAGCTAACAGGAGCAGGAACTCTGGCTGTTGTGTTTGTTAACCCAGAGCTGCTGAGCCCAATCACAATGTCCCTGCTGCTAATCCGAATGCTGATTCAGCAAAGGAACATCTTTCTCTGTGTGACTGGGTGGGACAGACACCAACAAACCCACTGGCTCTTTGTTTTTGGTATTCATTTGGGACTTGGTCCCATTTCCCCAGTTATATAATATTTGCAAAATATCCTGCTATCTCTCGCTTCCTTCAGAGAGGAAAGTAGGAGTCACTGTCCGTCACAAGATAATTATGGTTAAGGAAGGCCATTCGGCCCATCTTCAGTCATCCATCCAGGAAAACCTTGCATAAAGGTGCATAAACTTGGCTTGTATTCCCTTGAGGTGATCTGATCGAGGTGTTTACAATGTTAAAAGGATTTGACTTTTGGAAGAAGGTGGGTGTGGTAAACCACTGTTGTTAGTATTGTTGTTCACTGTTAGTACTGTTGTTCACTCTTGCATATTGTTGTACTTGTCTGTGCATGCCTCAGCTGACTCCGCCCCTGGCTCCACCCTCATGGCTGGGTATAAAGGTCGCTGCTCAGAAGCCTCCAGCCCTTTTGGATACCAGGCAACCACAAGAGGCATGCTCTGTTCTTTGGTAATAAAAGCCTGTTTATTACTTTCTCAATCTCCAGTCTTTTGTAGCAATTGATAGTGCATCAATTTTATTACCAAAGTTAAATGTTGGCTGCGGATGCTGATCAACCGATGGCGCAAAACGCTGAGCAGCAGGCGCTGCTGCGAGCCCTCAGACCAACATGCCTGGACCTAGACCCCCAAGAAGCGGGTTCGTCGACTAAATTCGCACAATGGCTGCGTTGCTTTGAGGCGTATCTGGAAGCCTCGACCGTGACTCTTGATGAAAATAAACTGAAAATCCTGGCCTCGAAGGTGAGCCACCAAGTCTATACTTTAATCCAAGATGCGACGACCTACGCGGCGGCTATCGACCTACTGAAAGGGCAGTATGCACGCCCGGTTAACACGGTCTATGCCAGGCACCTTTTAAGATCTCGCAGACAGCAGCCCGGGGAATCGGTGGAAGCCTTCCTACGGGCACTGCGGGTACTCGGACGCGGCTGCGACTGCAAGGAAGTATCGGCCGCGGCACATGCGGAGGGATTGATACGAGACGCTTTCGTTGCGGGTCTAAGGTCCGACTACTCCCGGCAGAGGCTGCTGGAGAAGGGTGAAATAGACCTGACAAAGGCAGTGTCCCTCGCGCTCTCGCTCGACGCGGCCCACAGAAATATGGACGCTTTCTCCCCTCATCGCCCTGCGCCGTGGACGCCGCAATCTTGGGCCATGGGACCGCCACCTCCGACTGCTGCAGCAATGTCCAAGGCACAAAAATGCTATTTTTGTGGCCAAGCTAAACACCCTAGAGCACGCTGCCCCGCGAAGAATGCTACCTGCTCCGGCTGCGGGAAGAAAGGTCACTACGTTAGCGCCTGCAAAGGGAAGACCGCTAACGCCAGCAGCGCTGCGTGCGAACCATGGGCGCAGCCATCTTGTCCGCCATCTTGGGCTCCCCCAGCCGCGTGGGGATCGGGACCGTGGGCGCCGCCATTTTGTCCGCCATCTTGGACGCCTCCGACTTCAACCACGGGGGAGCCGGACTCAACCACCGCCTCATCTGACGACCACATCGACTCGCTCGACCATACGCTGGCCTCCGTGACGCTGGACCAATCTCTCCCTCATCAACTGTCCAGGTCCATGATGGATATTACGGTAAACGGCCGCGCCACTACCTGCCTTTTTGACAGCGGGAGCACGGAGAGCTTTATCCACCCCGACACGGTGCGCAGTTACTCTCTCCCGGTCCTGCCGACGCGCCATCGGATCTCTTTGGCTTCCAAAGCCCAGTCAGCGGACGTCGGTGGCTACTGTGTAGTGACCCTTTCAGTAAGGGGCACAGAATACAAAAATTTTAAACTTCTGGTCCTGCCCCATCTCTGCGCTGCCGTTCTACTGGGGTTGGATTTTCAGTGCCACCTTAAGAGTGTCACATTAGCGTATGACGGACCCCTCCCCCCACTCACAGTCTGCAGCCAGCAGCTTTTAAATCGCCCGCCGTGCACCATTTGCAGCCTCTCCACCCTTAAAGTTCCCCCCCCCTCCTTGTTCGCTAACCTCACCCGCGACTGTAAGCCCATCGCTACCAAAAGCAGGCGTTACAGTGTTGGGGATAGGAGCTTCATTAAATCCGAGGTAGCGAGACTCCTGAAGGAAGGAATTATTGAAAGTAGCACCAGCCCATGGCGAGCACAAGTGGTGGTAGTGAAGACTGGCGAAAAACAGCGCCTAGTTATTGACTACAGCCAGACGATCAATCGCTACACCCAACTAGATGCATACCCACTCCCCCGCATATCTGACATGGTCAATCAGATAGCACAATACCGGGTGTTCTCGACGATTGATCTGAAGTCGGCATACCACCAGCTCCCCATCAGGGCTGAGGACCGCCAGTACACAGCTTTTGAAGCTGACGGTCGGCTCTATCACTTTCTCAGAGTTCCCTTCGGCGTCACCAACGGAGTTTCTGTCTTCCAACGGGAGATGGACCGGATGGTTGACCAGAACGCGCTCCAGGCCACTTTCCCATATCTAGACAACGTCACCATCTGCGGCCACGACCAGCAGGACCACGACGTTAATCTAGAGAAATTCCTCCGGACGGCCCAGCGGCTGAATCTCACATACAACAAAGACAAATGTATGTTTCGTACTACGCGCCTCGCTATTCTTGGCTGCGTAGTGGAGAACGGAGTCATCGGCCCAGACCCCGATAGAATGCGCCCCCTTATGGAGCTCCCCCTCCCCCACTGCCAGAAAGCACTGAAGAGATGCCTGGGGTTTTTCTCTTACTATGCTCAGTGGGTGCCCAACTATGCGGATAAAGCCCGACCCCTCATCAAGTCCGCCTCCTTCCCCCTGACAGCAGAGGCCTGTGCAGCCTTCACTCTCATAAAAGGAGACATTGCGAAGGCCACAATGCACGCTGTGGATGAGTCCCTTCCTTTTCAAGTGGAGAGCGACGCATCCGACTTTGCCCTAGCTGCAACCCTTAACCAGGCGGGGAGACCCGTGGCCTTTTTCTCAAGGACCCTCCAGGGCCCCGAGATTCGACACTCCTCTGTCGAAAAGGAGGCCCAGGCCATTGTGGAAGCCGTGCGACATTGGCGGCATTACCTGGCCGGAAAACGATTTACCCTGCTCACTGACCAGCGTTCAGTGGCTTTTATGTTTCATAATAAGCAGCGGGGCAAAATCAAGAATGACAAGATCTTAAGGTGGAGAATCGAACTCTCCACCTACAATTACGATATCTTGTACCGGCCCGGGAAACTCAATGAGCCCCCAGATGCCCTATCACGTGGTACGTGCGCCAACGCGCAGGTTGATAGGCTACAGACCCTCCACAATGACCTCTGCCACCCGGGGGTCACCAGGTTCTTCCATTTTATCAAATCCCGTAACCTGCCCTACTCCATCGAGGAGGTCAGGACCATGACCAGGAACTGCCAGATCTGTGCCGAGTGCAAGCCGCATTTTTATAGGCCAGACAGAGCGAGCCTGATCAAAGCCACGCGCCCCTTCGAGCGGCTGAGCATCGATTTTAAAGGGCCCCTCCCCTCCTCTGACCGCAATGTGTACTTCCTCAATATAATTGATGAGTACTCCCGTTTCCCGTTTGCCATCCCTTGCTCGGACATGACCAGTACCACGGTCATTAAATGTCTGAATGACCTCTTCGCCTTGTTCGGTTTCCCTAGCTATATCCATAGCGACAGGGGCTCATCTTTTATGAGCGACGAACTTCGGCAGTACCTGCTCGCGAGAGGCATTGCTACAAGCAGGACCACCAGCTACAACCCCCGGGGTAACGGCCAGGTGGAAAGGGAGAATGCGACAGTCTGGAAGGCAGTCCTTTTAAACTTAAAATCTAAGGGCCTTCCGACCTCCCGCTGGCAGGAGGTCCTCCCTGCGGCGCTCCATTCCATTCGGTCGCTGCTCTGTACACCCACCAATGCCACTCCTCACGAGAGAATGTTCTCCTTCCCCAGGAAGTCCACGTCGGGGATTTCGCTACCAACATGGCTGACTTCTCCAGGTCCCGTCCTACTGCGGAAGCACGTGAGGACCCATAAGGCGGACCCCCTGGTCGAGAGGGTGAGCCTCCTCCACGCCAACCCGCAGTATGCTTACGTGGTGTACCCGGACGGGCGGGAGGACACAGTCTCCATTCGAGACCTCGCACCTGCAGGTGCTCCTGAAACACCCTCTTCGCCACCCACCGCTACTCCTGCCTACCCCCAGGACACAGTCCCCGCACGAGACCTCGCACCTTCGGGTGCCTCTGAGAGACCACCATTGCTACCTCCCATTACCCATGCTCTGACCCCTGTAGACGGCATGCAGCAGCCCCAGGGTCCGCCACCTGCTACACCTCCTCTGAACGAGACACCGGGTTCACCATTGGATGCTGCACCATCACCGCCGCTGCTGCGACGCTCAGGACGGC